>NC_045772.1:37972756-38283589 GCF_008692025.1 Phocoena sinus | reverse complement strand
CTGGGGCAGGACAAACTGTGAGTTGCCACTGCCGGAGAGCCGCCGGCGGCGGGGCAGACGCGACCCCTGGCGCCTTCAGAGCGCGAAGCCCAGGAGAGCAGGGCACGGCTGCCGCGACGCTGCGCCCCCGGCCCCGGCACGGCTGCACGCTCTCCGCGTTGCCCTTTCGGCCGAGGGCAGCTCCCCGCCGCTGCAGTCCAGCCGCCTTGCGCCCCGGCACAGGTCACACGGGGTACGCCTTGTCCGCCCCCGGGCGGCTGCCCGGGCACCCGCAGCCTGACCGACCCTCGCCCCCCGGCGCGGGGACAAACTTCCTTCCTCCCAGGCCCCCGGCAGCGTAGGCTGGCAAGCGGCTCACTCGCCAGGCTTCCCCGGTCTCCTGCTGCAGGCGCCCTCGCCCGGCTCGGCAAGCTTCCTCCCTGCCCCTCTCCAGCCCCGAGCCCCAGGCGGGCGCCGAGCGATCCCCGCGCCTCCGCTCCAACAAAGCCGGCGGCCCGGAGGCGATCCGGCGAGGGGCTGGGAGTGGCGGCGGGGACGCCACAGCCCGGCGAAGGCACCCTTGTGCCGGGCGAGTGAGGCGTGAAGGGGGCAGCGGGGACGTGGCGGGCAGAGAAAAGGGGAAGAAAGTATCCTGCTCTCAGCGCGAAAGCCTTCTTCGCTCCTCCTCGTTGCCCTGCTCCCCCTGCCCGAGCGCGTCTGGCAGTCCCGGTGGGAGCTGGCGGGGGCAGAGGGGGAGGCAGAGGGGACGCAGTGGCCTGACGGGTGAGCTGCTCCCTTACCTCTGTCCAGAGTGAGCGGCTGGACCACTGTCAATGTCGCCATGTCTGCCGTGGGAGCCGAAGTGACGCTCAGCTTCAGCATCAGCAACCGCTTGTAGTGAGAAAAAGAGGAGGAGATTGGGGGCGGGGTGGAGAGGGAAGACTGAAAGGAGGGGGGAAGGAGGGAAGGTGGTGGTTGTGGAGGAGAGAAGGCTTGGGTGGGTTGGCAGCCAGATGGAGACGCAACTGTTCCGCGAAGGGCAGACCTTCAGATGCGGCGTGAAGCTGAGCAGGTACCGGAGAGCGAAAGCATCGCCGGCTCTGGCAAGGAAGGCTCTGCCCTAGAACTTTGCTCCTCCACCCCAAGGATCGCTGGATGCGTGTAGCTAGTGTGTTGCTTTCTTTCAACTTTCCACTCAAACAAAATGGTCAGAGTGTACGTGCGTCTGGGGGAAGGGAGAAGAATGAAAGGGAGGGGATAGATGGGAGGGAGGCAGAGAGACATGATTTTTTTCGGATTAAGAGAATTTGTCAACCCCTTAATCCCATCCCCTAGAAAGAAAATGCTTCTAGTTCAGAAATGTTGGGGTTTCACTGTAGTTGCTGCTAATTTCTGTTAAAGTTTATTTTGGAATGTTGACTTATAACAGTACACAAGACAGAGTTCCATCACTAGGCCCCCGTTAAGGACCTGAGTATATTGCCTAGAAAATAACTTATCTCACAAGCAAACTTCTTAATAATGGTTTTAAATTAAAAATCACAATGAGAAAACAATTAAAAACACAAAGAGAAGTTTCTGTTACTAAGTTTGAAAAACATGTCCTTAGCACTCCTCCAGGTTGACCCTCAGAGCTGCCACTTATTGATTAATTAACATATGTGACAGGAATTGAACTAAGCCAGGGCCTGACTTGGGGATTCAATACAATCCCTGCCTTCCAGTAGCCTGCAATCTAACGGGAGATGTTTTTAAAAGGGTGACTTTAGAATCAGTTGATCAAGATTCAGTTACTAGAACCTTCAACTATTAGCTGTGACCCCTTCACCCCAACAGACTGCTTTCACTATCTTGCCACTGTAGGGACTCTCATTTTCTTGATCAAGAAATTAAGAGGCATATAGAAATCTTGTGTAAGCAGAAGGGTGATGACTATGGGTTCAGGATTGGAAATGACAAAGCTGCCTCCCTCACCTTCCCTATGACAGAGCAGAATTGTTTTGGCTAGCAATATACTCCTGAAGACAGACACAGTTTTACAGCAAAATATTTGCATATAATCTACGTCATTGTCTTCTGATTACAATACGGATGGTTTCTGAAAACTTTCCCATCTCATGGTTTAAATTTGAAAAAAAACTAACAAACAATATTTCACCAGTGATTTGGGAAAGTCATAAATGATTGGCCAAACACTTAACAGACCTTAAAGACAAACGGAAAATAATAGTTCAGCATGCCTATATTTTCATTTAGTGTTTAGACAGAACACTGATCTGGAAATTCAGGTCTTAGTTATGTGCTTTTCAGAAATCAGATCTCTCACTGATCCCCAGTTTCTTCATCTGTCAAACAAGGGCATTGGTAATCTTCAATCTCACTGAGGTTCTGTAAAATGAGGGAACTAATTCTTCCCTGCAATCTCACTGAGTTTTTGTGAGGGTCTGATGAGATCATGCACATGTATGTGCTTTGAAAACAGTAAAGTATATACAAATATATTCATACAACAAACATACATCCCACCTGAACTGTATGGCAACACTCTGCTAGGCGCTAGCCATGCAAAGATTAATGAGATGTGGCACTTTTTCTAGACAGTACTCAGTACAGGTTGGAAGACAAATAATGAGCTGGCTGTGAGAATATGAGCAAGCTCTGAGCAAAAATGAGAGCAGTAAGTGCTCTAAGCACCGTAGAAAGGAAGTGCTGTGGGAGACAGGAAGAAGCAACAATTCTGGTGGATTATCATTATTCACCTCCCCTAAATCAAACAACAGACAGAAGTTGAACTGTGGACAATAACAACAGAGTATGTTCCAAGGCCCTGCACAAAATACCAAACCTCATTCAATAACTGAGGACGAAAAGAACATACAAATCCCTTGGCCACTAATGTAGTTCTTAACAACATCCTGTATTGTGAATATGTACTTTAGTGGCTTGATTCATAAATCTAAAAGCCATGATTTCAATACAAATCCCAGATTGTGAAGTCCATGAAGGTAGGCTTTTTGTCTTTTTGTTTCCTGATGTAGCCTCAGCACCAAACATTTAATAGAATGTTTCTGGACTTATGCTTTGAGCTCCCTAATTGAAAATTTACTCTACCATTCTCCCTCTCTGTTGACTCTATAGGGTTTTTGTATGGATTGAAAAAGACAGGACGAGAAAGCACAAATCACCATATATTCGTTAGTTATTATTTCTAATAGTGGCAAGTTCAATGCCTTTAGCGTATGTCTGCACAGGTTTAAAAATGAATAATAAACAATTCATTATCTGTTAGATTTTGTTTTTTATGAAGGATGAATAACTACTGTCTCTGATAACACTTGTGAATTTCTAATTGAGACATGCAGAAACATAAGAAAATATCCTTAATCTACTGTATTGCTTTGGTAGATATGACCATGCTTAAGTCTCTTGAGAAACTGCCTGGACCACCCCTGTATCAAACACAGTGTTTCATCAAGGTCAATATACTTGATCCATTCACATGTGTGTTGCCTTGCTAATTGTGTATTAATCAGGGAATTGTTAAAAACACCTGTGATTATACTTTTAGCTATTTGGTTACACAATCAGTGCAATTTTTCATTAAATGATATATATTAATTTACCTCTGTGGCAACTTTATTTTCAATGAAATTCATTAATTCAGAAATACTTATCGAACACTTTATATATATGCCAGGCTTGGAGCTAGGTTGGTTTCTCTTTATCTTTTCAGCCCAGAGGATTAGGTATTATTATCCCATTTTATAGATAAGTAAACTGAGACTCACAGAGTTTAAGCAACTTGCTTAAAAATAGTAGCACCTGGGGCTTCCCTGGTGGCGCAGTGGTTAAGAATCTGCCTGCCAGTGCAGGGGACACGGGTTCGAGCGCTGGTCCAGGAAGATTAATGTTTGCTCTGATTCTGCCATAGGCAATAGCACATGCCGGGGAGCAACTAAGCCCGTGCACTACAACTACTGAGCCTGCGCTCTACAGCCTGCGAGCCACAACTACTGAAGCCCGCTCACCTAGAGCCCGTGCTCCGCAGCAAGAGAAGCCACCATAATGAGAAGCCCACGCACCGCAATGAAGAGTAGCCCCCGCTCGCCACAACTAGAGAAAGCCTGCGTTTAGCAGCAAAGACTCAATGCAGCCAAAAAATAAATAAAATAATTTTTTTTAAAAAAGTAAATGCTTTTTAAAAAAAATAGTAGCACCTGTATTCAAGAGCCGCTGTGCTTTCCACTGAGAAACACACTTCACATTGCATTATTCAAGATTTAGTGATTTCAGTCTTTTATTTCAGAGTTCCATATATGAGTGTGTGTGTGTGTGTGTGTGTGTGTGTGTGTGTGTGTGTATCCTTTCTCTTTTTTGTTATGCTTGAGATATACTCAAAGAGAGAAATGCATGGAGGAAATTTAGGTCAAAGGAGGAAAGAACTATGACACTGGTTCCATTTTATATAAATACAGGTTAATATTAAAATGACTACCTATTTTGAATATAAGGTCTCTTCTTGTTAAAAAATTCATTCAAAGTTACGTTAAGGTCTGTTTCACTTAATTGAATCTTTGTGAATTAAATGACAAAATCGAGAGAAGGTTTGAATAAAGCATTAGCATACCAAGAAAATGTGTTTAGTTAGATTATAAATGGAGTATAATAAGCACAGTTTCATATGAGGAAAATAACACCACAAACTGGAATTCTTTCAGCCTTGGGTGTTAGAAATTATTTTTGACTGAGTCACGATATCACGTTATCTTCTCTAATTCTCACAGCTTTGTCAAAATAGCACTAGACTAAGATGAAGTGCCAACCTATACTTTGGAATATAAAGGTTTGGGGTTTTTTGAATAATCATAGAGAACCTTACTATATTATTCTCTCCTTAGAGCTTTTTTAAACTGAGTGGCAAGTATGTTCACGGTAAAATATCTGAATCTTAGACTTGTTTTAATAACTACTTATCTGTCTGTTCAGTCAATAAATACTGTACTTACTATATCCCAGACTCTGTTCTAGGCACTGGGATATTGCAGTGAATAAGAAAAGGCCCTGTTCTCACTTGGCTTATATTCTATACGGGAGAGAAAGACAATAAACAAACTAAGAAACAAACAAGAAAGAGGTCAATTAGTGACTATGTGCTGTGCAGAGAATGAATAATTTGAGGACTGAACGGAGTCTAGAATAATGTCAGGATTACAAAAGACAGAGATAAGGGAAAAGGGCATTCTGAGAAGCGGGAGAGAAAAGCCAGGGATAGAAGAGCAGACATGGTGCGTTTGGGCAAAATAGGCAGTTCAATTTGGAGCATAAGAAAAACAAGCCTAAACAAGGACCATTGAGAGTCAGGTTGTGAAAGATAATGTACTTAACAGAAATGTAATGAACCTTCCATGAATAGCTTTGTGCCCATCATACAATGAAATGTACAGACTATCCAGGCTAAGAAAAAAAGTTGAGTTGTAGCATCTACATTAAAAACTACTAACATCAGAATGAAATAAAGAGTAACTAATTCAGTGTTGGATGTTAGAAAATTGATGATGAAATAAAATATAAAATGTCAATTTTAATTATTTTTCATTTCTTTCAAAAAAATTTTTAAAATTTATTTTAATTTACTTATTTTTGGCTGTGTTGGGTCTTCATTGCTGTGCACGGGTTTTCTCTGGTTGCACTGAGCAGGGGCTACTCTTTGTTGCAGTGTGCGGACTTCTCAATGTGGTGGCTTCTCTTGTTGCGGAGCACGGGCTCTAGGCACACGGGCTTCAGTAGTTGAGCACGCGGGCTCGCAGGCTCTAGAGCACAGGCTCAGTCATTGTGGCGCATGGGCTTAGTTGCTCCACGGCATGTGGGATCTTCCCAGACCAGGGCTCGAACTTGTGTCCCCTACATTGGCAGGCAGATTCTTAACCACTGTGCCACCAGGGAAGTCCTCAAAAGAAATTTTTAAAAATTTTGAAAGAATTCTGAAATCTGAATAATCCTCATTTGTAGGGTCTTATTTACATTATTTTACATTACCAGTTATCATGAAAATAATAAATATAGTAATGTTTGCTCTGATTCTGCCATAGGCAATAGCACATGTAATAAGTGCAAAGTCTTTCTGGTAATTGTATATTTTATTTATGCCTATTTAATTCATAGAATATAAAATGATGTTTTTGTTTCATTTTGAAATGAACATTTTTCTGTTTTCACAGAAGTTATGATTGATCTTTTATGATGAAATTTAAATTCAAAGCTTACAGTTTTCCTTTTTTCTTTATGCATCCCAACCTCACAGTTACACCATTGGGAAAGCCTAATAGATGCAAGAGAGGCAAGATAAAGTGATTTTTTAAAGTGATACTGGACTCATTTCTTTCTCTCATCTACTCAGGAGATACTTCTGAACTTTCAGAACCCACAAACTTTAATGTTTTTTTAAAAATATTTTTATTACCATCACATCTTAAAATGTTTTTAATATACTCAATTTTGAGTCTACAATTATGCTTTTATCCAACAAATCTTTATGATGCACCTGCTACTGTATATGCCAGACACTGCTCTATGTTCAGTGGTAAACATGGAGGGAGTGACTTTCCTTATGGAGCTTAGATTTTATGAAGGGAAACAGATAAAACACAAATAAACAATAAATCAGATAATCTTAGGTAGTAGTAAGAACCACAAACAGTGATATGCTGAAGGCTGTTCACACTTGAGACCCAGTTATGTGCATCTTGCCCCAACGTCACTTTTAGTGACATCACATTGGTATCTTTAGACTGGCCATGGTGGGAGTGTTTATACCATGGATATTGGCAAATATTACATATGGAAGCTTTGTGTTTTCCTCAGGAAAGCTAGTTGTTAAACATTTGCCATCATACCATGAAGTCTACAAGGAAAATAAAATAGAAAGTTGTGATGAAACATGCAGCAGGGAGCAGGCAACATTAGAATGATCAGAAAATAAGTCACATTGTGTTTGATACAAAAATTTTTAAAAATAACATATCTACCCTGTATTTGATGGAGTACTGACTAGGATGCTGGGCCTGGGATGAAGTTAGAAGAAATAGGAGACATTCATGTTATTTCTGAGGAATTACAAAATATTTGGAAAGGAAAGAGAAGCGTCAATGGAAAGGCATAGTATGAATTACACAATGATGTATCAATAAGAATAAGTGATAGTATAAATTTGTATATGTTAAAGGCATACATAATAAAAAAAAGTCTGGGTTCTTTGAATGCTTCCTGGAGGCAGTTTACCTTCACTTTTATTTTTTATTTTATTATTTTATTTTTTTTTTGCGTTATGCGGGCCTCTCACTGTTGTGGCCTCTCCCGTTGTGGAGCACAGGCTCCAGATGCACAGGCTCAGAGGCCATGGCTCACGGGCCCAGCCGCTCTGCGGCATGTGGGATCTTCCCGGACCCGGGCACGAACCCGTGTCCCCTGCATCGGCAGGCGGACTCTCAACCACTGTTCCACCAGGGAAGCCCTTTTATTTATTTTTTTAAAATAAATTTTTAATTTTATTTATTTTTGGCTCTGTTGGGTCTTCGTTGCTGGGTGTGGGCTTTCTCTAGTTGCGGCGAGCAGGGGCTACTCTTCGTTGTGGTGCGAGGGCTTCTCATTGCAGTGGCATCTCTTGTTGCAGAGCACGGGCTCTAGGTGCATGGGCTTCCGTAGTTGTAGCATGCAGTCTCAGTAGTTGTGGCACGTGGGCTTAGTTGCTCCATGGTGTGTGGGATCTTCCCGGACCGGGGCTCAAACCCGTGTCCCCTGCATTGCCAGGCAGATTTTTAACCACTGCATCACCAGGGAAGTCCCTACATTCACTTTTAGAGGAGACTTGGAGATATTTTCTTTCCTGTATGCGGATAATAAAATGTCACACCTTTGAGGAGAAAGCTACTCTGCAATTTTGAATCAAAAGATTGCTAACCAGGGCTTCCCTGGTAGCGCAGTGGTTGAGAGTCCGCCTGCCGATGCAGGGGACATGGGTTCGTGCCCCGGTCCGGGAAGATCCCACATGCCACGGAGCGGCTGGGCCCGTGAGCCGTGGCCGCTGAGCCTGCGCGTCCGGAGCCTGTGCTCCGCAACGGGAGAGGCCACAACAGTGAGAGGCCCGCGTACTGCAAAAAAAAAAAAAAAAAAAAAAAAAAGATTGCTAATCAAGTGGACCAGATCTTCTATGGGATTTCATGAAAACTAAAGAAAAGGAGGGACAAGATTATCATAATTGGGTGCCTATGTTACTAGAGAATCTTATCATGGTGATGAGAGAACTCTATTGCCTTGATCCTTAAAAAAGGACACTAAGGATGTTCAAGGCTTGTTTTATTCAAACTTTAGCTTTATTTAAAATATGGTTTAAATGGGTTTCTCTTGAAAAGCACCTCAGTTCCTGACTTTCATTTTTTTCTTAATCCTGCCCAACTTCTCTCGAATTCTGGAACAATGGAATTAATTAGGAATATTAGGAAGAAACAGATGAAAAGGCCATCTTCAAATTCTTCCCAGATTGTGACATGATACAGTAATTGAGGCAGTAACAGAATTTACTGTAGGTGTGCTGAGGGCCATACTGTCAGTAATTAGCAAGTTTGAGAGCAAAATGCAACATTAGCATGGACAGCACATTCAGGAGAGAGTTATAAACCCTTATTTTTATCCTTCAAATCTCTAAATTAAAGCAAAAATCACTACAATTTTAATCAGTTTGCATTTAAATGTGATCTTTCTTAGGCTCAGCCTGAAGTATAAAGTGTAATATCTTTTTCCTATAACTTCTCAGTGGGGTCAGATTATGTTTTTCTTAAACTAAGTGCCTCATTCTCTGCTTCTCTGCCTTCCCTGCTTTTCTGGTCCTCGATGAATTCTTATCCCCTTGCTCATGTAGGTGGATCTTCCTGATGCTTATAATCTTATTGTGCCATTCCCCAAGTCCGCAGCTATGCAAGACACCATCCTGAAATACAGGATCTCTGAGAAACTTCCTCTTTCAGTGATTTCTTAATTTTACTTCTTGCTCAAAGCATTTACTTGAATAATAAATACAATTATGACTTTATTTTGGCTTCTTGAGGACTCAACTAGAATAAAAATTTTTAAAAAATAAGGCAAATGAAAAATGCTTTAACTCTAAATATCATCAGGTTCCTGTCACCTCGAATTTTGCATAGATCAGTAGTGGCAAATCAAGCCGAACAAATATTTTTGTCTAGACCCCAAATCAAAGCAATTGCAAATAAATGGAGAAAGTAAGCAAATCTTTGCCATTTTTAACCTAGGACAAGCAAGTAAACTATTAAGTCTTTTATGTAGTTAATATATTTTCTTTTTAATGAGGAATTTTTTTTTGAAATGTTAAGTGTAAGACAAGGCACATGGAAAACAATTCTTGATAGGTATTACAAAATCTTACCACAAGTAACCAATGTTAACAGGGATTTTCGTGTCTTCTTTAAGAAATTATATGTACATACACGTATATACGTGTCTACACACATTCATGTGTGTTCACATACCTTTTTAAAAACTCAAATAGCCTATACACCATATTTTACACCTTGATTATTTTATCTAGTGATATTTTCATATCAATACATTATATATGTAAGATCTCTTAACTACTTCAAAAAATTCCACTGAAATCTTCTCTTATAGATGAACTTTCGGGCTGTTTCTAGGTTTTTGCTATCTCAAACAGTAAGAAGGAAAATCTTTCTTGTTTATATCATCTTTATGAGCGTAAATTCCACTCGGTTATAACTGTGTACTTCTGTATAACCCAGGACTAATGTGGCCCTTTTCAATGATAATGCTCTCAGATTATCATACCTGCAGCCATTTTATTCCTGCTTCATTGTAGGCATTCTATCCCATGAGAATTGATACCTCTTTTCTATAGAACTGTCATATTTAATTGAACCTAAAATGCCAAAGTGCTTGAAAAAAACTATTTGCCAGAGACGGAGGACCATTTTTGTCTTCAAAATATGTGGTATGAAGCACCATCCAGCAATCCAGTAAATCAATGATGATCACCCCAATTTTCAACTGAGAAACTAACAGTGTCTAAAGCAAGTTAAAAATTAAGAGCCTAGGGCTTCCCTGGTGGCGCAGTGGTTGGGAGTCCGCCTGCCGATGCAGGGGACACGGGTTCGCGCCCTGGTCCGGTAAGATCCCACATGCTGCGGAGCGGCTGGGCCCGTGAGCCATGGCCGCTGAGCCTGCGCGTCCGGAGCCTGTGCTCCGCAACGGGAGAGGCCACAACAGTGAGAGGCCCGCGTACAGCCAAAAAAAAAAAAAAAAAAAAAAAAATTAAGAGCCTAAAAACATCCACTTTTGGATATTTGTTTTATTGAAGGTTTTATTACCACCAAATGAGATAGGAACACAGTGAAACCACAAGAAGATGTTTAAGTACCTTGTTTTTTCAAATAAAGTAACACATTGATTCACTAATTAGAGAAAACTCTAAGTAAAACATTTTTTTTTAATTATTTATTTATTTATTTATTTATGGCTGTGTTGCATCTTTGTTTCTGTGCGAGGGCTTTCTCTAGTTGTGGCAAGCAGGGTCCACTCTTCATCGCGGTGCGCCGGCCTCTCACTATCGCGGCCTCTCTTGTTGCGGAGCACAGGCTCCAGACGCGCAGGCTCAGTAGTTGTGGCTCATGGGCCCAGTTGCTCCGCGGCATGTGGGATCTTCCCAGACCAGGGCTTGAACCCGTGTACCCTGCATTGGCAGGCAGATTCTCAACCACTGCGCCACCAGGGAAGCCCCTCTAAGTAAAATTTAAAGTGAGAAATACTATTGTTTCATTAAATGTTGTTACTAGTTACTATTCAAAAGAATATTTAAATGTTAATGCATGTAGTGCTCTCTACTGGTCTTATCTTTATTGCAACCACACTGTGTCAAATTTGTATTTACAAAAGGTCATGAAAATTGTCTCTATCCCAAAAGACTACTAGTGTTTTTTAAAAATTTCTATTTGGTGTCTACTTTAAGTGTGTGTGTGTGTGTGTGTGTGTGTGCGCTTGCGCGTGCATGGACACACAAATATTCATTTTTGAATTTCCATACTGAAGTCAGTTTTGAACTCTGCACATGAATTGTTGACATACATTATCACAATTCAGTAATACAGAGATATTAAAAAAGATGGATATATAGTTTTAATGCAAGGGATAATGTTTTTCAGTACAGTTAATAGGCAGTGGCAGCATCTAAGGTGCTTGCTTTTCCTGATCCCTGGAGAAGACAGGTGAAGGCCTCCTAGGAGGAGAATGGGTGGCTGTGTGTATTCAGCAATTTTTACGGGACAGTGGTCACCATCATGAGCTCTTCTCTTTTTTTCCCTCCACTACTCCTTCCTGTTCCTCTCCTCAAATATTTAAAAAATCAACTTAGTGGTGATTTTTTTAAAGCTTAAGAGCAAATTTTATTACCGGTAGTTATGAAAGCTATCTGCTTCAGAAGTATGTGTGTGTGTGTGTGTGTGTGTGTGTGTGTGTGAGAGAGAGAGAGAGAGAGAGAGAGAGAGAAAGAAAATCATTCATTCATTATATAGTTTCATGTCAAGTGGCTGTTATGCACCAAGCCCTGTGCACTAAAGATAAAGCACTGAAGATAAAGCAGTAATCAAGACCACTGATACTCTACTGGAATTATTGGTATCTGTGGAATTACTTCTCAACTAAAATAGTTACAAATGCTATTAAGGGAAGTACATGGTACAGTGAGGATCTATAACCTAAATCAATGTTTAGGGATTCAGAAATGACTTCTCCAAAAATGGAATGTTAATGGTGTGTTTAAGGAGAGACGTGAGCATGTTTAAATACTAGCCATTCTTTAGTATACTCAGTTCCTTCTTAAGCACAGAACTGATTTGAGAAAGTTATCTTTTCCATCATTACTGCCTGATTGAGTGAACATAAATGGAAGGAACACTCATTACTCTAGGGAACTTCCTGGCCAGGATTTTTCAATATGGTCATCATTTGCCTAAAGCAATACATACCAGTCCTATATTTATTACTAACGTTTAGTACATTATATTAGGCCTACTAAAATATTTGTTTGAAGCTGATTACTATTTTTCATGACTATTTGATATTACTCAGTAAATACCCACACATGCTCTTACTGTATTTGGTCCGAACAGAGAGAAAGCAACTTAATTCTAAAAAAAAGACAGCATTGATATTGACATATATACTACTGAACAAGTTGCATCCACCCAAATGTACTCCTCAGAGTCAAAATAAAATATAATGGTATTTTTGAGCCAGTAAGGATGTTAAAGAACATCAAATCTGACCAATAGTGGAAAATGAGATCCAGAGAGATTAAATCATCTGACCAACTTTTCCTAGCTAGTGAGGAACAGGGCTCAGACTGAAAGCCAAGTGACAATCAGTTCAGTCCTTTTTATACTACACTATAACACTAGATTGTAAATTTCATGAGCAGAGAGACAATGTTTGGTTTGCCACTGTATATTCATTGCTTGGCATAAAATCAGTGCTCAATAAACACTAGTGAATAAAAGAATGAGTAAAATAATCATTTTTCCTAGAAGATAAACTTCACTTTAAATGCATTTTACAATGAAAAATTAGTTCACTATATTTATTGATTGCTTCATTTGTACAAGATATTTGCTCTACTATATTCTATGGAGATTTACAAGAAAAGGATAAAATGTGACCTCTGCCCTACAGTAACATATAGCTGTCATAATTATCTCCAGAATAAGGTAGGGCTTGGTAAGTGCCACAACATTAAAATATATGAACAAAGGACTACATGGAACATAGTAGGCATCATGAAAGACATGTCATTTATGCTGCATCTTTGAAAACAGAAGGATTTTTTAGGTGGAGGCAGAACTGAATAGACATTTCAGTTGAACTGAACAGAATGTGTAAATGTACGCCTCAGGAAGCAATGGCATGTATGTTATTATTGAAACAGTTAAACTTGACTGAAACATGGAAGATGTTTGCTACTTCAGGAAGTAGCAAAATATTAAGATTAGAAAGAAGCTGGTAGGGAAGGGGAATGGTAGGTACCACAGGGGGCTTTGGAAGTCACTCAGAAAAGTTTAGAATTTATTCAGAAAGCCATTAAAGTTTTTGAGCAGGAAGGTGAGGAGGTTCTTCTTGAAATAGTATATTAAAATTTATTATAGAAAAATGATTACAAATTCTAAATAGAGTAGCAGAAAGCCAAAATTATCCATATAAACTGGTGATGTTCTAGTCACATATGAAGAGAAAAGACCCAATCTGAGGTCACACAGACAGGCCCTCACACCAAACTATAGCTTGGTTTAATTGGTTGGATAGCACTCAATGCAATTTTCTTCATTGTTCATCATGGAAGATATGAAACAACATTACTTTGTTGAAGGCTTTTGACTCTGGCTAAAGAAGTATCTCTAGTGTACAAAGGAAAAGTAAGCAGTGGCCAAAGTTTGAAATTCTGAGGACTCAAGATTTCTTAACACCTCACATCTTCCCTAAAATGTCACTGTATATATCCCCCCAAACTCTTTGCTCTTTTGTGAACTCCTACTAACTGTAGTAGCTTACCTTATACTCCAGGTAGTATAAAAAGAACAATAAAATAACAGGAAAAAAAAATGAGAGATTTTGTTATGGAGAGGATATAATGAAAATACTGCTATTACATAGAAAATAAGATATTCATTAGGAGACGTTTTAGGGAATTATTGAGAAAACTTCTTCATTCCAAAGTAATGAAATAATGATAATACATTCATTCTGTTGAAATGTTTTGAGGAAAATGAACTAGATGAGGACAGAGAGTAGCTATAAAGATTTAAATGGTGGTGTCTATACTGGGTCATTTATGTCAATTCTAATTAATATTAACATCAGTTTTAAAATTAGAGACAAATAAATAAATATATAAAATTAGAGACAAAGCCTGAAGAAAAAAAACGGAACATGTTACTGAGCCTGTAGAAATTGTATTATCAGGCGGGAGGTATCTTTCTCTCCTTACCCCAAGTCTTTATGCGGACAAAATTCCCACCCTAGATTCTCAGCATCATAATGTGTTAGTACATAGTGATTGTCTTTTTTATTCAGACTAGTGGTCATATAAAACAGAGATTCATATGTGTGAAAGACATATTTTAACCATAGATATGAGATTTTTAATCTTTCATTTTCATATGAGATATATATAAATATTATAGCTCTTGAGACATAAAGAATCTGCATCTGGTATCAGTGGAACTTTCATAGTAGGAGATGAGATGATATATTTAGGAAATAGGAGAGATGGAAATGAGCAAGTTAACAATTCTGTGTTATGTGCAGCTCATAATTGCAGCTCTGTGAAGAGTTCCCACTGAGTCAATGGGAGGTGTGGGTGGAGGTTAGAGCCAGGTTAATTGTTGCATTCAACATCATTCAGGAGAAAAAGTGTAGGTAAAATTGCAGCATTTATACTTCTGCCCTTCAATTCTCCTTCATTTCTATACTTGTATTTTCTTCACTTATTATTTATATCCCATGTCTGAATGTTTTCCTCCCTTGACTCCTTAGGTTATTGAAGAGATACGGTCCATGAAGTTGACTTTCAAGGCATTTTAAAAATAAAGAAAATGCCATTCATCTATCCATTTTCAATACAGAGTTGGAAATATAGTTCCTCGAAAATATGAGCAAGTAATATGATTGAAAAACAGATTTTGTGAGGAAAGAGGTATTTTACTATATGTCTCCCCGGCATGCTAAGGATTGTGGTACACCATCAACGCTAAGCCTCCAGGTAATTTCAATTATCATCCGACAGGTCGTTTTTCTTTTTTAGTAGTTTCCTTTGGATCCACCTACTCAATGACTAGTAGTTTCTTCTATGTAAGCAAAGAACCTCTGACTTCAGATATGCTGCTTCAATAATTTGGCTTTCATGTTCTCCGAGTCCTCATCTTCACAATGTGATTTAGATCTGGGTTATAGTATAATAATGTGTCAAGGATACTACTGCCTAGTTATCACCAACTCCAGGTAGAAATTCTCTTTAAATCTGAGACTTTATTATCAGTGTTTTTTCACTACTTTGTTAATTTAGAAAGTTAATGTTTGTGTAAATTAAAGAATGCCTGCATTTTGCTTCTTGTCTTCTTAAGTATTATTTTATTCTCCTTCTCACTCTTCAAATTTTTCACTTCTTTGTTCGCTTTTATGTTCACCCCTTTTACCAATATTAATATTGCCCTTCCAAATTTTTCTTTTATGAGACATTCCATTGCTAAATTTGGAAAGTGTTTACACAAATCCTGAGGGAACTGAAAGTAGCAGAAAGAAATATAAAACATTTTGTGGACTGTAAGTTGTCATCTTATGAAATGCAAAAATCCTTTTTAAAGAGGAATAAACAAAACTTACTTTTCTTTTGTGTCTTCAACTTTTCAAAGAGAGCTCTGGAAAACAACTTTTCATTGTTACAAATTTCCTTCTATGGTAGAAAGGCTTATACTGTGTATTTGTTTCACAGGCTTATTGGTGATTTTTATTTTTCTTTTAACTGTATAGAAACCATGAGTCATACACTCATTTTCCTGGTTATACAAAATACAAGTTCGTTATAAAATTTAAACGAATTAAATATAACGTGGCAACACCTCCATCAGACGAGACCTTTTCAGATGGGCATTACTTTATTGCGATGAGGGATCGTAACTTTGTTTCCTCCAGAATGAGATGTAGGTTGAACTTCCTCATCTTACTGGCCTGGAATCTCTACTTCCTACAGGTTTCATTTATTAATATTTTGGTGTTACTCATGACTTAGAAGTTTTCATTTGGACACAGCAACATTTGGGCATCAAATTTGCCTAATTCTATTTGTATAACTGGAATAGTTTAGAAGTTAAAATCCAGGAATTTTCATTAAGAAAATTTTAAAAGTAGACATATAAAAATAGAATATAGACAATTGCAGTTGATTCTCCCAGCTTGATAATAGGTGGACATTTTTAGGCTAAACACATTATCTCTATTATCTAGCAGTAAAAGAAAGTATTGTGATTACAAACAAATGCATTTATCAAAGTCAAATGAGACTCTTATAATCCTTATCTTGTACCAGAATGTTATCTATTAGAGTTCTAATATATTTATATGAAGACATAATTCAACGCATTTAACATTTTTCTATGGTTTTAGGCAAAAGGTCCAGTTCCACTGATTAACACTGGGCATGTTTCTGAGAGTTAAACCAATACTGAAAAATGTGAAAACTCCTCCTTCTTTTAAAGGGCATAAGCTAAACATGGACAAGACCATGTTTGAGTTTTGTTTCATTTTGTTTTATTTTGTCCACATACCTAAAATATAGTAGTGAATGAATAATGAGTAGATGGAAAGAAGGAAGGAAAGAGGAAAGGTACAAATGAATGAACAAATAAATGAAGAGTGATGAAAACTTGTCTGAAAAGGCAACACTGCCAATAAAAATATATTTCTAAGTATTTATTTTATATCTTAAATTTCATATATCACCTGCAATACAGCAAGTAGACTAGTGTTACCTAAAAACTTCTGAGACCTAATGAATAGATAAGTTATCTGTAATCGGCATATCCCAGCACCCTGTTAGGGAGGACTGACTTCTACTTACATTGCATTTACTTCACAGGATGGCTGTGATTTTGCTTCTTCCTAAGGTTAATCTTAAAGTCAGCTAGTAAGGCAAAAGATTGCCCTTGAAAAACCCCTTCTATCACCTATAAAACTTGATTTGGGGTCTATACCCTTATATAGTAATTCTTAAATGCATTAAAATTTTAGGAGTACTGTGTTAAACTTAAGTCAAAACAAAGTTGAAACCCTCAGGAGTGAGTCACTCAGTGCTCAGTGAGAGTATGGCTTCAAGGTTAAGAGTTCCTGCTTTGAAATCAGCCTGCTGATTTTGAATCCTAGATTCAATGATTAGAACCTGTGTGACCCTGGCTAAATGACAATGTCTCTTGCCCTGTTTCCACATCTGTAAAATTGGATTATAAATGGTACCTATGGAATAGGTTGTTGTGAAGGTCAAATGACATAATCTGTGTAAACTGTTTGAAACAGTGTCTGGCACGCAGTAAGTGTGTTTGCTATTCTTCCTGACTTTATAACAACTATAAAATTCCTAATAGAGAACAAATGATGGATGAGAACTATAAAATGTTTCTGTTTGCCTGAAGGATTTACTCCATTCTGTTTTATTAAATCAGCCTCTGTAAACTTAATGAATATAAATAAATTGTGTCTTAGGAGGAGGTTAACAAGATAAAGTGTCACTGGCACACAGCAGACAACGCTTACTGGATTTTAATCTAAATCTTGCATGTGAGCAGTTGGGCATGCATACTATTCTTGGAAAAGATATGGAGATGACCTTGACTGCTTACATCTATCTTTCCAGACTGTCGGTAACTATTGAGGTCCCACTGAACGGGAATCAGTCTCAGGCCCTTAGGCATTAAATGCAATTTATATGAGGGTTAGGTTCCAAATCCCACTCAAAAGTTGTTTTCCTATAACATAACTCCACTGCTCTAAGACGTACCAATTCACTCCTGCATAAATTTTTTTTAACATCTTTACCGGCATATAATAGCTTTACAGTGTTGTGTTAGTTCCTGCTGTATAACAAAGTGAATCAGCTATATGCATACGTATCCCCATGTCCCCATATCCCTACCCTCTTGTGTCTCCCTCCCACCCTCCTTATCCCACCCCTCTAGGTGGTTGCAGAGCACAGAGCTGATCTCCCTGTGCCATGCAGCTGCTTCCCACTAGCTATCTATTTTATATTTGGTAGTGTATTCATGTCAATCCTACTCTCTTACTTTGTCCCACCTTAACCTTCCCCCTCCCCGTGTCCTCAAGTCCATTTTCTATGTCTGTTTCTTTATTCCTGTCCCACCCCTAGATTCATAAGAACCTTTTTTTTTTTTTTTTTTAGATTCCATATATATGTGTTAGCATACGGTATTTTTCTCTTTCTGACTTACTTCACTCTGTATGACAGACTCTAGCTCCATCCGCCTCACTACAAATAACTCAATTTCGTTTCTTTTTATGGCTGAGTAATATTCCACTGTATATATGTGCCACATCTTTATCCATTCATCTGTCGATGGACACTGAGGTTGCTTCCATGTCCCGGCTATTGTAAATAGTGCTGCAATGAACATTGTGTTACACGACTCTTTTTGAATTATGGTTTTCTCAGGGTATATGCCCAGCAGTGGGATTGCTATGTCACATGGTAGTTCTATTTTTAGATTTTTAAGGAACCTCCATACTGTTCTCCATAGTGGCTGTACCACTTTACATTCCCACCAACAGTGTAGGAGGGTTCCCTTTTCTCTACACCCTCTCCAGCATTTATTGTTTGTAGATTTTTTGATGATGGTCATTCTCACCAGTGTGAGGTGATACCTCATTGTAGTTTTGATTTGATTTCTTTAATGATTAGTGGTGTTGAGCATCTCTTCATGTGTTTGTTGGTAATCTGTATTTCTTCTTTGGAGAAATGTCTGTTTAGGTCTTCTGCCCATTTTTGAATTGGGTTGTTTGTTTTTTTGTTATTGAACTGCATGAGCTGCTTGTATATTTTGGAGAATAATCCTTTGTCAGTTGCTTCATTGGTAAATATTTTCTCCCATTCTGAGGGTTGTCTTCTCATCTTGTTTATGGTTTCCTTTGCTGTGCAAAAGCTTTGAAGTTTCATTAGGTCCCATTTGTTAACTTTTGTTTTTATTTCCATTTCTCTAGGAGGTGGGTCAAAAAGGATCTTGCTGTGATTTATGTCATGGAGTGTTCTGCCTATGTTTTCCTCAAAGAGTTTTTTATAGTGTCTGGCCTTACATTTAGGTCTTTAACCCATTTTGAGTTTATTTTTGTGTATGGTGTTAGGAAATGTTCTCATTTCATTCTTTTACATGTAGCAATCCAGTTTTCCCAGCAACACTTACTGAAGATGCTGTCTTTTCTCCATTGTATATTCTTGTCTCCTTTATCAAAGATAAGGTGACCATATGTACGTGGGTTTATCTTTGGGCTTTCTATCCTGTTCCATTGATCTATATTTCTGTTTTTGTGCCAGTACCATACTATCTTGATTACTGTAGCTTTGTAGTATAGTCTGAAATCAGGGAGCCTGATTGCTCCAGCTCCATTTTTCTTTCTCAAGATTGTTTTGGCTATTTGGGGTCTTTTGTGTTTCCATACAAATTGTGAAATTTTTTGTTCTAGTTCCGTGAAAAATGCGGTTGGTAGTTTGATAGGGATTGCACTGAATCTGTAGATTGCTTTGGGTAGTAGAGTCATTTTCACAATGTTGATTCTTCCAATCCAAGAACATGGTATATCTCTCCATCTGTTTGTATCGTCTTTAATTTCTTTCATCAGGGTCTTATAGCTTTCCCCATACAGGTCTTTTGCCTCCTTAGGTAGGTTTATTCCTAAGTATTTTATTCTTTTTGTTGCCATGGTAAATGGGAGTGTTTCCTTAATTTCTCTTTCAGATTTTTCATCATTTGTGTATAGGAATGCAAGAGATTTCTGTGCATTAATTTTGTATCCTGCTACTCTACCAAATTCATTGATTAGCTCTAGTAGTTTTCCAGTAGCATCTTTAGGATTCTCTATATAGTATCATGTTATCTGCAAACAGTGACAGTTTTACTTCTTCTTTTCTGATTTGGATTTCTTTTTCTTCTCTGATTGCTGTCGCTAAAACTTCCAAAATTATGTTGAATAATAGTGGTGAGAGTTAGCAACCTTGTCTTGCTCCTGATCTTAGAGGAAATGGTTTCAGTATTTCACCATTGAGAACGATGTTGGCTGTGGGTTTGTCATATATGACCTGTATTATGTTGACGTAGGTTCCCTCTATGCCTACTTTCTGGAGAGTTTTTATCATAAATCAGTGTTGAATTTCGTCAAAAGCTTTTTCTGCATTTATTGAGATTATCATATGGTTTTTATCCTTCAATTTGTTAATATGGTGTATCACATTGATTCATACAGCATATTTTAAATTCATTCTTCAGTTGATGGATATTTGTTTTTTCCCACTATTTTGCTATTATAAGTAATGCTGCCATGAACATTCATGTATGAATTTTTGTGTGGACATTGGTTTTCATTTCTCTTGGGCATATACCTGGGAGTAGAATTTCTGGATCTTATGGTAAATCTATGTTTAACAATTTAGGAACTATCAAACAGTTTTCCAAAGTGGCTGCAACACTTTACAACCCCACCAGCAACGTTGTTTGTTGAGTGGCTTTCTTGGACTAATTCAGTCTGTGTTCTTTCTTGTATCCAGCCAATGAAGTCTCTTCTCAGTTAACTTAGTGATCAGCTAATGATTAGACAGAGATTTGCGTTAAGGCCCTGAACCAGTAAGTCTCTCAGTCTTGCTGAGACCCTTTGTTTGTGTGTTAGGGTACACCTTCAGTGCTCCAGCACAGTTAAATCTGTGGCTTAGTCTTTACTTCCTACCTAGGTAGAGCATCAACATCAGCCAAAGGTGGGCATTCTCAGGTCATTCCTGGGTATATGCACAGCTCTGCATGTGAGCATCACCTCCTAGATTTTCAGGAATATGTCAGTCCTTTTCAAATCCCCCAATAAACATCTCATTCCCCATTTCCTTTTTGAGATTTTTGGTCAACCTCTTGTTAGCTACAAGTAGTATCACTGCCTCAGGCAGCTGCAATATCAAACAATTACCAGTAACTATTTTCTACAAATACCCTGGAGATAAGACTCACACATAGAGAGTTCTGAGTTAGGTCAAATAAAGGCAAGTTCTAAGAATGAAACTTTACCTAGGAGCTGCTAGAAAGGTCAGATAATACCATTTCTCTGGGGATGAGACTTCAGGAAAATCCAAAACCACTCTGTCTCTCCAGTGGCTGCTAGACTGCTGGTTGTTACAGCTGTTTAGTTGTGAGCCTGTGGGTTTTCAGTTCTACTATGGAGCTGGGAAGTGGGTGATGGGAGTAAGGCAAGTTAAAATGCTACAATACTTACTCTTCTTACTGAGATTCAGCCATTTTTATTGCACAAAGACTTCTGTAATTGTTGCAAGCCTTTAGTTAACTTCCAGAGTTTTTAAAAAATTGATTTTGAGAATTATTGCTAATGTTCTCATTGTTTTTACGGGGAGCAGATTTCTGGAGATCTTGACTCTGTCACTCTGGAAATGCTACTTGGGTCATCCCTTCTGGTATGTCTCAGTGGTATCTTAAAGTCAACATCCCAAAATGGAATCATCAATTACACATTGTATTTCCCTACATTTTAATAATCTTCTTTTATAGTCTGTCTTAATGAATTGCTCCAATACTCATTAAGCTACACTAGCCAGAAATCTCTTTTATCTCTCACCCCCATATTCAACCCATTACCAAATGCAGCGTATATTATTTCCTAAATGGCTCTCAAATCTATCCACTTTTTAGCATTTTCAGTAAAAACATCATGGCTCATCTTCTCAAAAACTGACTCCTGAGTGCTATAATAACCCTTTGACTAATCTACCTACATCCAGGCCAGCGTCATCTCACCTTTTTTCCACATAATAGACTGCATGACATTTTTAAAATGCAAAAATAGTTATGTCACTTTGGGTTAAAACTCCTGAATGCTTTCCCTACTCTCTTAAAATAAAGGCAAACATTCTTACCATGATCTTCAAAGCTTATTCATGGTCCAAACTATCTTCCGCCATAAGTTAGTAGCATACATTCTACCCTCTACCTGGGAAATTTTCCTTCTTCTCTTGGTCTGGTGAACTTTTACTCACTATATCTGAGCCCAAGTGTGACTCTCAGAGAAGCTTTCTCCAAGTCTGACTAAATCACACAGCACCACACACTTGTCCTTCCTAGTAATTATTACAAGAGCAATTTCATATTTGCTTATATGATTATTTAATTAATATCTGTCTTCTTTTTTAGACTATAAGCTCTATGAGGATAGAGACTTTTCTGATGTTGTTTACAGTTGTATCCCGTGAATTTTACCACAATGACTGATGCAAATTTGTGATCAGTAAATATTTGTTAAATAAATGAATGTGAATAATGATCTGTGCTAAGGCTATAATGGAATAAGCAAAATTAATTCCTTTAGCCAAGAAGTTAAACAACATAACTATCCAACAATCACAGGAATCAGTCTGTCTGTTTCACCTTTAGTGTTTTACTCTTCATTGAAAGAATTATTAGTTGCTTTTAAAAAAAATGTTCAAACTATGGACATCAGGCCAAAGTAAGCATGTGTAGAATTTACATACTCAATTTGGAGTTAATCAATAAAATCAGATTTTGAAAATTATTTTGACAATTAAGTTCACAATAGCACATTGTATAGATTTTCTATATTTAAGTGTTAGCATAGAGTACCAAAAAACGAATAAATATTTTTTCTATTTAACACATATTCTGTGATCTAGCATCATGAATAGATAAAGTTAAATTGCTTGAGTTGCTTGAGGACTATCCATTTTAAAAAGTTACTTTCTAAATTAATTAATTAAATAAATTAAATTAAATAATACGAGTGAATGAACATAATGGATAATGCCTTAAGAGAAAGAAACAAGAAAAGCAAAAAATTTTTTAAATCAAAAAGAAGATAAAAAGAATTTTAGAGAAATGGCAAACATAAAAGATAGGCAAAAAAGAGTCAGGACAGCTCTGAAAAGAGTAATATAAATACGTATAAGAATCTATTATACCATAAAAGTGACATTTCAAATCAGTGGGACAGATTAGTCAATAAATTGTGATACATACATGTTGGGGTATAAATATTTCTCTGGAAGGATCCACAGCACGGCAAAAGCAGATGTCTCTGAGGAGGGAAATGTGTGGCTGGGGAACGTGGGGAAAAGGGTGACTTTTCATTGAATTCCCCTGTGTACCTTTTCTAATGTTCTGTCACGTGAATCTATTACCTCTGAAGTTCGCCTGAGTTCAAACCCCAGCTCCCCCAATTGCTAGCTCTTAATCTTGGGCAAACTCTTCACACTCTCCAAGCCTCTTTATCTGTGAAATAAGGTCAGTAACTTAGCCTGGTGCTGCCTGGCACAGAATAAACTCTCAATAAATGGAGATTATTAGTGAAAACAAAAACAAACAAACAAACAAAAAAAGTTATTTTCTAGGCAAAGGCAAGATGGTTCTAAATTATTTTTTTCTATTATATTGGGGGAAGCCCTTGAAATCACTGATTTGTGGTTAACTACATTCCTAATAATATGTCTTTTGAAGGGACTATCATAGGTCTTCCAAATGATTAGATTGCTTCCTTATCTTCAAGTAGACTGAAAAAGATATTTCCTGAGGATTAAATCAGGGTCTATCACTTCACTTCTGGCATCAGAGACCCAGGGTATCAGTGATACCTTATTCCAACATGATGTGACAAACCCTTGCGAAATATCAGTTTCTCTTTCCGTAAGATTGCCAGTGTGGCTTAATTTGGCTTAGAACCATCATTTTATAACTAAGCATTTTGTCACAGATTTGAAATGCTTCAGATGACAGCTTTGGATTTCTTTGCTTAAACTTTTTAAAGCAATCTCTGCAATGAACTGTGTGTCAATTTTAGATGTATTCTTGACATAGAATTGTCCTTGCATTTCAAGCTGCACCTTATAAGCTACACATTTTCTACCTGGGAGATAGTTATTTACTTGGGAAACATGTTTATGGTGTAGACTACTTTTTTCCTTTATATGTAGGAAAACCTTGTTTTCTTCCTTATTATACTGATTTTTTTCCTCTCAATATACAAATGAACTGCCATTCTATTGTATTGCTCACTGTGATTTCCCAGACGTTAGGCTAACTCTCTTACTGCTTTTGGGTAGTTTCCAAAATACAATACTTGAATTAAATGTGTCCCCAGTAGATTTTACCCTTTAACTGTGTCCTTCTCTCTTTTTTGTACTGCTATTATATAGAACCCCTCAATAACTTTATTATATTTCAGAGCATGACTGTTATTTCCTGCGATTTTTGTCTTTTCCACTTGAAATATAGTTTCTTATTTCTCTAGCATTTTTAGGATTGAAGCCCATTAGTTACATAGGCAAAAGCTGCAAACATTTCCAAACAAAACATTTTAGTATGGTATATTATCATGAAAGAGTAAACATATTTAGAACTCCTTCTTCATTTTATTCTGCTTTGTTGGATCTATATAGTAAAATAATTTCTACATCTAAATATGTAACTTATGGTCATCCAAATATAATAACTTTTCAAATGTTCTACCAAATATTTTAATATTCAGTTTTATAATAGCTTTAGATTTACAGAAGAATTACAAAATAGAACACAGAGTTCATATGTACCCCAAACCTAGTTTCCAATATAAGCAATTGTTAATAGCTTATGTTAGTGTGATATATTTGTTACAATTAATGTGGCAATAAAATCCTAACATTATCATTAACTGAAGTCTATAGTTTAAGATTTCCTTAGGTGTTTTTTTGTTTTTTTTTTTCCGGTACGTAGGCCTCTCACTGTTGTGGCCTCTCCCGTTGCGGAGCACAGGCTCCGGACGCGCAGGCTCAGCAGTCATGGCTCACGGGCCCAGCCACTCCGTGGCATGTGGGATCTTCCCAGACCGGGGCACGAACCCGTGTCGCTTGCATCGGCAGGTGGACTCTCAACCACTGCACCACCAGAAAAGCCCAAGATTTCCTTAGTTTTTTACCTAATGTCCTTTTTCTGTCCCAGAATTCCATCCAGGAAACCACAATGCATTTAGTAGTTATGTCTCCTTAGCCTACTCTGGGCTGTGACAGTTTCTCAGGTTTTCCTTGTTTTTGATGACCTTGACAGTTTTGAGGCATATTGGTCAGATATTTTGTAAAATGTCCCTCAATGGGGATTTGTCTGATATTTTTCTCATAATTAGACTGGGATAATGTATTTTGTGGAGAAAGACCAGAGAGGCAAAGTATCATTCTCATTATATCATATCAAGAGTACAGGGGCTTCCCTGGTGGCGCAGTGGTTGAGAGTCCGCCTGCCAATGCAGGGGACACGTGTTCATGCCCTGGTCCGAGAAGATCCCACATGCCGTGGAGCGGCTAGGTCCGTGAGCCATGGCCGCTGAGCCTGCGCGTCTGGAGCCTGTGCTCCGCAAAGGGAGAGGCCACAACAGTGAGAGGCCGGCGGACCACAAAAAAAAAAAAAAAAAAAAAGAAGAAAGGGAAGAATTAGGACCAAGGAAAAATATGAGCCAGATTGATCTCTCAGAACATTTTAAGTTCATTGCTGAGCCAGGTACTCTCCCTCTATATCAATTCTGTCTTTTCCAGACCAGTTCTTTGAATTATTCCCAAGTTTTAAACCCTCATATTCACAAATCCTTCTATGAGTTTATAATTTTGGATGCTAAATCCATTGATCAAAATTTCCGTTACCAAGGCAGTCCAGCTGTGAAACAAGGTTACTTGTGTGGTATATATTTCTTCCTTAAAACTGTTACAAGTCATGGTAATCAGTAGAGAGCTGGAGAAAGATAAAGTATTACAGGTTAATCACACACTATGCCTTATATGGGACATAAGAACTCTCCTGTTACTGATTTTACTCATTGTTTCTAATTGTTCAAAGTTCATTCTCCAAAATAATATGATCTTTCTTAGACTGGCGTCAAATGAAAGAAGTCTCTCTACCCACTATGCCATTGATCAGTGATAGATATAAACCTACAGTGATGTATTTAAATGATACACCAGTTCATATAACTATTGATCATTCACTATATATGCTCTGGTTCAAGGAAGAAGTCTGTGGAAAAAAGGACTAGAGTAGTAGATTGGAAAAGGTGGGTAAGAAGGCTATATTGTTAGACTTTTTGGTTCATAGATAATATTCCAGAGGATATTAATAATAATATTAATACTATAATTGATATTAATAATGGAAATAATATAATATATATTATATAATATAATAATGGACACAATAATAGCTGTGTCCATCAGTCAGAAATACAGAAACCACTCTAGATATTTCAAGTGTAAAGGGATTTAATGCAGAATTAGTTACAAAATTGTTGGAAAAGCTGGGTGAACCAAAGAGTACCGTGCTTTATCCATTGATCCAGAGCTGGCACCATTCCTGCCCTGAAGCCCAGCCTTGCCACTACTCTGATGGAGGCTATGTCCCTGCTGTTATTGCAGATGAGTGGGAACCTGGGAGCCCTACTCCCACTCCCATAGAAGAGACTATGTGACACTACTGCTACTACTTCTGCTGAAGGCATCTCCAAAGGCAAGGAAAGATGGCATCTCTCTTCCTCTTGCTTTCCAAAATTCTGTACACAACTAAAAAGGGAAATATACCGGTTTGCAGGATACTACTTCTACAGTTCAAAAGTGAATGAAGGCAGGCAAGAATAGAGCTTATTCCAGGAGAAAAATTACCAAAATACATACAATATGATGGGTACCATTTTAACTATTTTCAGATAGAAAGATATTAATTTAGTTCTCATAACAATCCTGTGTGGTAGGTATGCTTTATACCTATTTCACTGATGAGGAAACTGAGACATAAAGAAGCTAGATAATATCAACTTGATATAGCTATTAAGAGGTGGAATTAGGATTTGAACCCAGGCAATATAACTCTAGAGTTGATACCTGTAATCACTGTACTACAATTCAACAAGCACAGGTGCTCTGGAACCTGTTTCATTTGTCCAAAGGAAAAAGCTAATTTTTTCCAAGACCCCCTTCCAAGTATTTCTGATACATACCTGCCCAGGTATTTCATATGGCCTGATCTTCTCTTGCCACTGGTATTGGCCACATTTGATCAACATAGCTCCTCCTTTTTGTATAACCAACAATTTCAATGGTGAGTAATTTCTCTTTCTGGTCACATTCCCTTGAGCCACTGCTACTATCACTGTTCTGGCTTCAGCATGAGGAAAAACACTGGGCTTCCCAATTTTCTCTATGCCTAATATGAATACCTCACCCAAACAACAAAGAGACCCTCTCTTTAAGTTCCCACAACACAGCTAAATATGAAGCTACCACTTGTCTGGATTTTACTGAAGCCTGAAGATAAAAAAAGGATTTGAAAATACAGAATAAATTATAATTACAACAAAATAAGGTTGCTTTTGGAGTGTGCCAGTCCAGGCCCATCCCTGAAGAGTCGCAGTCACAGGGCACCTCCTGGCCTGGTTTCAGACCTGCCTCTAAATGGCCGGGGCCAATTTCCTCTTACCACATGGCATGTTTTTGAGTCTATCTCTATTCATCAGCCTCCTGGCTCACTGCCCAAGCTCCAGTTAGAGAAGAAGTCCCTCTCAAGACTGAATTTCCCAGCTTTTGTTTCTTTTCCCTTACTAATAAAAAGTATCCAAAACTTGGGATGCAAAAGGATGACTGCACGTCCTTTCCATGACACACTTTAGTACCATTTAACAGGTCTACTCAAGGCTTATCTAATTCTCTAAGAGGATTCGGTTTTGTCTGATTAACTATTTACTACTGACAAAGTTCCACACTCCATGTAGTTAAATGTTAACCTTTAGAAGATTGTTAAACTGTAAATGATTTTTGTCCATTTGAGATACAAATGATTTCTGTCTGATAGAAAAGGTAACCCAGAAGGTTACATTTTATGGTCCTGGAGTCTATTAAACAGTTTTGTATTTAATTTAGCAATGTCATTTCAGCATTTTTTTTTTCTCTCTGTAGTACATACTTTGTTCTTTCTTATACTCCATTGAACCAGCTTAACATTTGGCTTAATCCCTCACTAATGTTTTTGACTTGAGCTTACTTTATGTTTCTGTGAGTTATATTTTTAACTTTTAGAAAATTATACTTTGATACTCTGATTGGCTTCTTCACAAGGTTAGTAAAAATAGAAATGTCTACTTCCTTCAGAGCAAGTCTGAACTTGGAAAACATTACAAATGTAGGTCCCTATACAATAAGACTAAATATTTGAAACTTATAAATTATGACTACAGGCTATTAAATGAAATATATTCTTCCCTTCTACTTTGACAAATATCACTTCATCATAAACACATTGAAAAATATCTATTAGGCTTTGGTAATGTTTATTACCGAAGGTCAGCAAAATTCCAAAAATGAACAAATTCAAATATTACGGCACATACTCATTAGTCTGTTGAAAAGAGGAAAGTATTTGGATGAGTAATAAAGCAAAGCAAATTCTAAATTATATATTTATTTCATATAATTTAATTTTTTAGGCCTCAGCAAAATTACTCATTACACTGTTATAATCAAGGTTTTCACATAATTTGTATTCTATTGACAATAATGCCATATCAGACCTTTGCTGAATACTACAGTGCTTAAAATATGTTGATTTGCTTTAAAAACTTCAATTTGGAAAAATTTGTCTGGAACTGTTTATAACGTTATAATGCAGTACTTGGAATTAATCTATAAAGTTTCATGTTCAAATATTTGTAATGGGGGTAAGACTTGAAAAATTAACATTTCACAGAAAGTATTTCAAAAATACTTAATTTAATTATATTAATATAATTTTATATTACTTATATCAAGATTTTTCCCATTTCATGCTGCACCATCTATAACCATACATGTTTCTTTGAGTTGTTTCATTGCTAGGATATTATAAGGAAAATGTAAGGTAGTGACATATGCCTTGCACAGTTTGCTCAGCTCTATTCCATCAAGACCATACCTTGAATTTATAATAGCCAGAAAACAGTATCTATAGAACTTAGTTTCAGTATTATTTGTCTACGAATCTTCTCCTTTATAATAGTTAGGCAAATATTTTAAATTTTCTTAATTTCTTCATTTTATTAGAAATTCAATTTTGTTGCATATTTTACACAAAGTTTTTTAAATTAGAAAAATCATTTTCTCTAAATTTTGAAATAGTGTATTTTAAACTGTCAAAAATTAAAGTATCTAAATTAGCTTTGTTTATCTTTATAAGTATTTGTTAACATTGTCAATGTCAAGCAAAAGTTCAAACAACAGCAGATAGCACAAATTCAAAATTGATTTCATTTTCTGTCAAAGACCATAGTTTGCTATTTTATTGTTGGCTATTTAAAGATTGTTTTAATATTTTTGATACTTTATCCAATTATTTATACCAAGCCAAATGGAGATTTTTAATACATGATGAACATTTTCTGCAATTAATTTTGTGCAGCATATACACACAATTTTGAGCATCAACTATATAAAATTAGACAGATTCTAAAAAATCAATAAACATTGAAACCTCAAATTCCCATCACAACAGTATAAAAATTTTATACTATTTCAAAGATACAATTCCATACTCATATACATCCCATGAGATTCTCAGACCTATTATGGAATTGGTCAAAGAAGATAGAAAAATTCTGTGCTTAAGACAAATTCTTAAGAATTTGGGCTTTCTGGGGCAATGTATGGACTAATTAACTTTATTTAACAAGATAATGGTTTGGTACAATATTTGGATAACATGTGAAATACAGAAATTCCACAAATCTTTCCCCAAACAGAGCAAGACCTTCAAGCCTTCCCTTTACTCAGCATTCCTTGTGTTTAGGGTGTGGTTTCATCATTCAGGTTTTATTTGAGAACCTTGTTGTTTTCCTTAACTCCTCTAGTGTATCTTGTTTTAAAAGCATGTAGTAGACATTTCCACAGTGAGTCTGAGAATGGTGATAAGGTGGGATTTGGTATTTATTCCACCAAATATCTTAAAAAATTTTTCCACTACATTGATATAGCTGAAGGCTTTTTTTTTTTTTTTTTTTTTTGGCAGTTCAAAGTAGAATATATAGCACAGATAAATTTTTTTTTTTTGGGCCACATTATGCAGCTTGTGGGATTTTAGTTCCCCAACCAGGAATTGAAACCAGGCCCTCGGCAGTGACAGCACAGAGTCCTAACCACTGGACCACCAGGGAATTCCCCATAGCATGAATAATTATTCTGGGTGTTTGGCCATAATTGTTGAATGTACATATTTCTTCTTTAGCAACACATTTAGGGCTATTTCATGAACTCACCCTTGAAATTACTAATTTCAATAATGTATTTTATTTTTAGTCTTTTAACTAAATAAAATAGAAAATTTTAACCACTTTTTGAAATTTCTATTAAATCTTACTAAACATTTTTACACTAGTAATTGTAGCAAATACTACTATTCTGCTTTCTAGAGTTTAGTGTCCTACTAGGTGCCTATGTGAGGGTTTGGTATTACACTTCACACATATTAGGTCTAGACCAGCACTGTCCAATAGAAATATAATGTGAGCACATATGTCATTACAAATTTTCTACTTGTCACAATTTAAAAAGTAAAAATAAAAGATGAAATTAATTTTAATAATATTTTAACTAACATACCCAAAAACAATGTTATTTCAAGAAATAATCAATATAAAAGATTATTACGATATAATACATTATTTTGTCAACTCTTTGAAATCCAGTGTTTACACCTATAGCATTTGGGAACAGCCTCATTGCAAGTGTTCAATGGCCACTTTGGCTAGTGGCTACCATATTGACAGTGTAGGTATAGACTGACCTATACTCAAATTTAAGAGAAATATGAATTGTTTTATATTGTAAAATGTTTTTCAGCCTCCATTAGTGACTGTCACAACTATTGCACAATCTGAAAGTACCTCAGAAATTATGAATTGGAACAGGAAGCAAGAAAATGGACATTCAGTACGACTGGGAAATGCTACTTTGTTAGGCAAGATTCTACTGCATACCTAAGAGAGTGAATTCAACAAGTTAGTTGCCTTCTATCTTTTCCCACTTGAATCATCCCTGTGCTTGGAAGTGTAGTCTGTCTCAAACATCAGCAGCAGTACAACACATAAACCTCCACACCTACTAACAGCAGTTGCCTTTGTTTTGAAGACACAGGGCAAGTGATGTGAAGTAGCCTTTCCTGGGGCCTGACCAGTGCTTGCGATATATAGATTCCCTACAAATGGCCCATCATTTAATTCATAGTTAAAGGTCAGATTTCATCATCTTATAAGACCAAGACTCAGCTCTTTTTATTTCCTAAGTAACTTCCCAAAGAAGAACACACAATCTTTACAAAGGCAAATACTTTGCCAGTACAGGGCATCTTGCTGTAAACGTATTCAAAACAAAACAGAAAGAGAGAAAGACATTTTGGGCAAAGGAAAGAACAAGGAGAGTTCTGATTAAAAAGTTCCAAATAATTGCACCAGTTTCCCTCAAGAACAAAAAACAGGAGGCAGAGTGCTTGCTTTATATATGTGTAACTGAATAGCCTAATAAGGTATTTCCCCTTCCCCAAGAAAGCAATCTACGTTTTAAAGGACTACTTGAATTCCATCACTTTCTCCCAAGTTCCTTTCCCAAGCCTCTTTTTCTAATCTTATCTGATGTCAGAATAAAAGAGTAACATTTTTCCAAATTGAGATCTAAAATGGCTAATGAATATTTTTTCATTCATTCTTCATATATTTTATACTACATTCACTCCATCCCAGCCACTACTCTAGATGCTGAGGGTTAAAGTGCACAGTCCATGCTTTGGTCTTTTAAAAGATATATGCCATAGTCTGGCTTATTTATTTGTCCAAGTGAAAATATTTTTGTAGGCAAGGTGCCTTGGGGACACAGAAGAAGGATCTATTAGACAAGCAAGTATAGCATCCATTCCCAGTGCTATTTCTCCAGAGTAATGAGAATTAAATTCAATTCCCTATATTAATCTGTATTCATTTTCTGACCGTTGATGACCTTGAAACCATGAATAGCCAAAATTTCACTGGGAGGGGGCGTGGAGAGCCCAGCTGGGACTCCCCTCCAATAATATACTAAAGCCATAGAAGAATAAATTCAACCCAGTTACAGCCACATTTTTACAATCCTCACAACTGTCCCATTGCACACAACTGTTTATTCTGCTGGAAAGATCAATGGATTATCTGTTTTTTCTGATAACTTACATCATTACTCTTCTCTATTTATGAGTAAAATGGTGGATTAAAAATAGCATAATTAAGATTGAAGATAACACAATGGCTTTTAAAATTTAATGTGAAGAATATAATTTGTTAACTCTAGATAGCCTCTGACTTAACTGTTTAGAGTTGTAACACAGGGTAGGAGGATATGGGTTTGTTTCTGAATCGAGGCTCAACAGACCAGAAAATGTGCTAGTGAGTGCTGGCACATGAGGACTCACTAGAGTGATCAGAAATAACAAAGTCAAGAGGAAATCAATAGCATTTATTCTGAATCACCTGAATCAGAGGATGTGTTAAATCACTGATTCTTTTATTGAAATACGTTGAATATATTTATGAAATTTTATCTGAATTAAAGTATAAAAATCTTATTAAATGTTCATTCTATAGTTCCTCAATAAAAATCAATATTAGCCACTTTTTTTTTTTTTTTTTTTTGCGGTACGTGGGCCTCTCACTGTTGTGGCCTCCCCGGTTGCGGAGCATAGGCTTCGGATGCGCAGGCTCAGCGGCCATGGCTCACAGGCCCAGCTGCTCCACGTCATGTGGGATCTTCCCGGACCGGGGCACGAACCCGTGTCCCCTGCATCGGCAGGCGGACTCTCAACCACTGCGCCACCAGGGAAGCCCATAGCCACTTTTTAATTTATGTATTCTTTCAAATCAGTATATATACTCATTCAAGTATCCCAAAGCATGCTCACGTATATTATTCCATTTATCTTCATAGTAGCCGCTGTGAGATACAGAGGGGTTATTATTATCACTTCCTGGGATACTTGAATGAGTTCCTTGTAAATAGGAAAGTGAGGGAACCATATGTTAAATGAATAGAGAGGCAAGCATAAATTGATTTATAGCTTCAAAGCCCTGCAAAATAAAATCATGCTTAGTTTACAATTTATTTTTAGAAATTATAGTTTCCCAGGTTGTTTTAAAAGCAATATTTATCACCTTAGACTTTATCTGATAATTGTAAAATGTAGTGGCTTTTCAATTACCCTAGAGACTCATATTTTATTTCTGGAGATATACTCCATATAGGAAAATAATGCCGGAATGATGTATATCTAAATATTAATAAGATCTTGGTCAATAATTAACACATGAAAAAAACTCAACAATTTCCCGTTATGCATGAATACTTGAGTAATTAATTTATGGATAAATGTCAAAAATGCAATTCACATTTCCCAGTACAACTTTGCTATTCTAAACATACCTCGCATAATCATTCACTTTCAAAAGCGTCATATTGAGAGATTTCTTGAGGATGTAAAATGGCTAATATACAATTCAGATCACTTTTATAACCTTGGTGCAAATGAAAATATAGGAGAAAAAAAGTCCATTATGCTTTAGTTACAAAAAGAAACAACAAAAACCCACACAATAAATAAGACAGTCTCTCAGCCTTGCCTTAATAGACAGTCTGCTCTTGTGAAGCAACCCTTGGGGAATGGATTAATTTATGTCCTAGCCTAAGGGGGTATGCCACAGAGGCTCTCAACCTGTGTTCCAGCATTTGGTTCTTCCCTTCATCTCCTCCCAGTATTGACATTATCTTTTCTTTGCTGATCTTACCATATAAAAAGCTTTAAAAAATATCAGAGGCAAGATGATAGAATTCTTTGTTTACTTTCTTTCTTTGTCCTTTCTTTTCTATCCTTTTTATTTTATCAAAGAGGTTGTGCATGTATAATTCGAATATGGTTACAGCACAGAATTCTCCATCTCTTAGATTTGCCTGTAGAAAGGGATTCTGTAAATATGCACTTTTAACCTTTTATGAGTTTGTGTTTACTTGTCTTATGGGAATATACACACTACTCTCCTGAACTGATAAACTATAACCACAGCCATGGAGCCTCCATGTCTGTCCCAGTAAATGCTGCAGAATGACCTGAACATAACTGAAGAGTGTATATAAGGGCAGAGGTTGATGCCCTGGTGAAATATTCCAGCTGGATACGTGAGGGCAACAGGGATGAGTAGCCACCAAAAGCACTAAATAAATTGTGGCTACCTTTTCCTTTTTTCCATCAGTTTGTAGGTGTCAGCTAAATGATTGCCTAGCTTTTGGAGAGTCATCCTCTGCATTAGCATGCGTGAAAAGTTCAGAGGGAGACTTTTTAACTTTCCATGCGCTGAGACTCAATAACTGCCCTCCTAGATGCCAATGAAAGACTCAAATCCACTGTGCATTAAGTCTTGTTGACCACTTAATCCACACACTGTTAGTTTTTCTAAATGACTGTTTCATTTGCTGTCAACACAGAACAAGATATCTTTGGTACTCCAAGGCACTTGAACAGTTTTTCATTGACTCTTTTAAAAATTTGGTTCTGATTAGGATAATTTGCCTTTTCATATCTGTCAGTAAAAGCACTGTGATAAAAATGAGGATGTTTAGTGAATATAATATTGATGATATTTTCAGATCTGAAATGAATTGGCTTTACACGTTCTCCATGCCCGGGGCATCGCTCAGAGCCAAAGGCAGAGTCAGATTGCAGTGTGATTCACCACATTAAACCCCGCCCCCCCACACCCTGATCTTATTCTGATAGAAACTGATGTGACCAGATTTGGATCAGGCCTGACTGTTGGAAGGGGGTATGGTGTGAGTAGTAAAACAGAAGGAGCTGAACAGGTTCTCTGGAGTCAATTTGGTCATAGTTCTTCCCCAATTCACTAATATCTTGGAGGGCAGTTTTCTGTCTTCTACTATTTTTGTTTTTGTTTTGCTTCCAAGTGTGTACTCACCTGGAAGAGGCCAGTAATAAGTGCTAAATCACACTAATTAAGTAAGGAGTCTTTGCTGACCACCCAATCTAAAGTGACCCACTCCAGGCACTGCCTAGTCCAATAATTGTTTATCTAACATTTTCTAGTTCATTTGGTTTTTTGTATATTATTTGGTATCCCCATGATGGCAGGGCCCCCAGTACTTGGAAAACTACCTGAACTCCTATCATCATAAAGTAAATATTTGTTCAACTAATAAATAAATGAAGAACGCTAAGGTTTTTGAGGGTTTCCTCTCCAGGAAAGTAATTATTGTTATCAGGCTGATGTGTTTAGTTTAGAACTATAGACACATCCCTAGGAAATAATGAAACAGTTCCGCTCCTTGCACACCTCTGATTTTCCTGCAGCAAGAAAAAGGAAACCAGAATGACCCAGACTCCTACATTTCTTAAAATCTGTGAGTAACTACAGCTAACTTTTAGTACTATGAAACAGAAACCAAAGGAACGCTCGACTATGTCAGACCTTAGGAGCTGGGCTAGAACTGCGTATAATTAGGAATACAATGAACCAAAAAACTTATTTGTAAGAAGGGTGCTGGACTAGGAAAGAATTCTTTTAGTCATAAGAATCTGTCTTTTATCAGGATAAAAGTTAAAATAGATAGAAAGAGTGGCTATTCTACTTGTCGTAGCCATCCATTGTAAGTCAGAGATTTTTCTATATTATTGCTTTAATGTGGGCATGCAACCGTCTTTTTCACTCACAAGTATAGAAGTTGATAAAGAATTTCTGCCAAGATACTGAGAGACAGACAAATAATACTGTGAGGTCAGGCTGAAACTCAGTGTACCTAATGACTTGTATAGCCCAACTGATCAACTTTATGAAAAAGAAATATATGTCTAGGAAGTTCCCTTTATCCATGGTCAAATTGATATAATTGGACCTTTTACTGGACTGAGAGGACTGATGTCTTTTTCAGATCCATGTGTATAATGAAAAGGTATGTTTGTATTATTCAAAATATTAAAGGTTATGTTGCAGCAGTAAACAATGCCAAAATCTTAGTTGCTTAAAATAACGTTTACTGTTTATTTGTGTTATATATATGAACTTGGTTTAGCCAGAAAGCTGTGTGTATCATGGTGGCACAAGGATCTGCTAGTTTACAAGTAAAGTCACTCTTTCAGCATGATGCTTCCACATTTGCCTTGGCAGGGAAGGAGAGCATGAACATTTGCTCTCCACTCGGAAATGCTTCTATCCAAAAGAAGACAAAGAGGCACTCATTACTGCTGCTCACATTTAATGGACCTAAGCAAGTCACATGGGCATTCCGGACTTTACGAGGATATATTTTCTTCTTGTCTATCCAGGAAAGCTCTAGTTATGTCTGCCATAACAGCTCTGAGTATAAAAGAAGGGTTACAATAGAAACTGGCTGTTGCAGGGTGGCATAATGTTAAAAGATAAGGAGAAAAAACACTTTTTAGCAGAAAACAATCCAGAGGTAGAGGCAACAGGAAAATGAAGCAGGGTGTGGTGTAGTCAGTAAAAGGGAAAAATGTCACCTCCAACCATCCCTTCCTTTTGCTTCCTTTCCTTAACTTTCCTTTCATTTTTTTCTTTCCTCCTTCCCTCCTTTCCTTCCTTTCTTTCTTCCTCCCTTCTTTCCTTCTTCCTTTCTCTATTTCTCCCTTCCCCCCCCCCTTTTTTCCTCATCTCTCCTTGTATCTTTCCTCCAATGTCTGATTGGGACAAAAATATTGTTAAGAATTGTGGTTATAAAGATTAAAAACATAGTGCATTAGTAATGCCTAAGTATGTTATTACTCAGCTTGTAAACCTGACTCCATGTTTGTGTCAAGTTCTTTTATGCTTTAGGATGAAAGACATGACACAGTCACATATGCCTACTTACTTTCAGTTTAAGAACATTAGACCACTTTTTTTTTTTTCCGGTACGCGGGCTTCTCACTGCTGTGGCCTCTCCCGTTGCAGAGCACAGGCTCCGGACGCGCAGGCTCAGCGGCCATGGCTCACGGGACCAGCTGCTCCGCGGCATGTGGGATCTTCCCGGACCGGGGCACGAACCCGTGTCCCCTGCATCGGCAGGCGGACTCTCAACCACTGCGCCACCAGGGAAGCTCTAGACCACTTTTTTGTTGGCTCTCACTGAGGGCACACTGCATGAGCTCCCCTATCCGAAGGAGTAGGTATATCCTATCAGTCTGTGAGTCCCTGTTGTATCCTCTTCTTCCTTTCAGTCAAGTGATGGTACCTTTATCAGAATGTCATGGTGGCAGCCAACAGAGCAGGCAAGGAGCTTGTGTGGCTCCATCAAGCTGTCCCTGAAAGTAGGCCTAGCACCACCTCCTTTCAAAGAGCTGAGCAATTGAAACTACGCTTCTTCTCTGCCATGACCATAGATGCTCAGCTGGTTCACTTCAAATCTTCCCAGCCCATCACACTATTTAAATACAAACCAACAGGTACATCACTGTAACAAATTATTTTCAAATAGGGGTCTAAGAACTTTTCCAAATTTGGTTTGATAACCAACTAGACACCCTTAGCAGCAGGGAACTATTAGCCAACAAGCCCTGCCTAGAATATTCCCAGGATTTTCTCTGGTCAGAAACACAAACACTATGTAAAAGAATTTACAGTATAAAAGGTAGAACAATAAAAAATGGAAAGCTATAAGAAAAACTAAATAAAATTGCAATGTTCTAATTTTATATTTTTGGCTAATGCTTAGTGATAAAAATACAAATATATAACTAACATTTTGATGAGCATTTACTGTATGCTAGGCATTCTGTTGAGTCTTTTACATGGATTATCTTATTTAATCTTCACAACAAACCTATTACAGAGGCATACTTTGCTCACACAAATATGCAAGGAGCAATGAGAGTAGAGGTGAAGTTCTGTCCAAGTCTCCCTGAGGAAAGCGAATCAATAGAACCTGCACAGAGAAGGTGATGTTTGGAGACAAGACTTGAAGAATTATTAGGAGTTTGCCAGTCATGTAAGTGTGTCACACAGAGGGAAAACATGTTAGAATAAGATACAGTTTGGAGGAGGAAAGGGAAGTAAGACTCAGTAGGTTCAAGGGGTCAAATCACCAAAGCGGCTTTTGAGCCATACTAAAGAGTGTAGGTTGTAGGGAACCACTGAAAATTCATGAACAAGAGGTTACTGTATTAGTTGCTTAAGAAACAAACAAGCACCCCATGGTAATGGAGGATGGATTGGAATAATAAAGAAGGAAGGTATAAACTTCTTTAATATATGCACACATATAAGTCACAGAACTGACTAATCTAAAATATATGGGCTCCAAGGCCACACAGACCTGGGTTTGCAACCTAGTTTTTGCTACATAATAACTCTATGATTGTGGGGATATTATTTAACCTTTTTAAAACCTGTTTTTTTCATCAGTAAAATGGAAATGATAAGAGTACCTACCTCATAGAATTAATAAAATAATGATTACAAACTCCTTAGCAGAGTGCCTTGAACACAGTATCCACTAAAAAATGTTATAATGTAAAATGCATCATACAGTACCGAGAACATAGTTGGTTCTCAGAAAATGTAGCCTTTACTCGTGTGTTTATAGATATCAACATCTCCATCAATCTCCATTATCTACGTACCTCGGTTGTAGTTGTATTACCAGAATGTATTATAAAAGAAAGAACTGGACGATTGGCTGAAAACAAAATGAAGAGAAAATAACACTCTGGGAACTTTTTTTTCAAGGTGAAAAATAGAAACTAAGACACTCTCCATGCACTCCCACAAAGACTCAGCCCTCCCATAAGAAATCAGAGAAGGTTCTACATATTGTCCATGAGGAGACATCTGGTGAAAAGAGGAAGAAAATTCAGTGGGCTATGGTTTTTCAGGGGATAGAAAGCGGAGCCCATTATGCCACAGGCACTAAGTCAGTGACTTCAGCAAGGAGTATGAGTGGAAAACTTTCCCTCTTTTGTAGATATCCCAGACAAAGCTTCAGCAGTACCAAGGCAAGGAAGATGACAGCATGAGAAAGCTTTTGTAATCGTTAAGGTTTTAGGGGACTTCCCTGGTGGAGCAGTGGTTAAGAATCCACCTGCCAATGCAGGGGACACGGGTTCGATCCCTGGTCCGGGAAGATCCCACATGCCATGGAGCAACTAAGCTTGTGCACCACAACTACTGAGCCTGTGCTCTAGAGCTGTTGAGCCACAACTACTGAGCCCACATGCCACAACTACTGAAGCCTGCTGACCTAGAGCCCATGGTCCGCAACAAGAGAAGGCACAGCAGTGAGAAGCCCATGCACAGCAATGAAGTGTAGCCTCTGCGCTCTGCAACAAAGAGTAGCCCCCGCTCGCTGCAACTAGGGAAAGCCCATGGGCAGCAACGAAGACCCAACATGGCCAAAGTAAATAAAATAAATAAATAGTTAAGTTTTTTTTTTTTTTAAAAAAAAACCTCTTAAATGTGTGGGTATAATATTGATTCCATAGTACTTAAAAATATGTGTGTGGCATATCCTCCAACATAAGTATATCAGTTATACTTCAAAAAGAAACACAAAAATTACTCTAAATAGTCCAAGAAGGAAGAGGTTTAATACAAAGAATTGGAAGCTTGGAAAACCACTGTGTATGTTGGAAGAGTAAAGGTAACGAACAGCTACCATAACTTTCAGATTCGCTGTTAGCTTTCTGCGACTCAGGCAGTTTCAGGAAATGTAGGGATCCGCTATGTATGTTTATAGTTGCCTGAAGCTCCAAGGCAGATAATTTGCAGAGAAATTCTCAGAGGATACTGCAAAAACATCCAATTAAGCTCAAATACATCCCACTGTTGACCAGGAGCAATGCATTTTGTTTCCCACATGAGCACCTTTCTTGGTAAATCTAGGCCATAATCTTGTTGGCAAGTGAAACAGACAGAGAATAGAATGATTCAGGAATGGTGCTAAGTAGCCAAGAAACATAGATAAGAGAAAATAACATTTACACTAAGCCAAGTAGGTACATGCTAAGATAGGTAAAGACATTCATGAAATTTTTAGGGTCATTTTAAAACATTTTTTTCAAAGAAGAATGAAATTTATTTATATTGATAGGTGTACTTTCAGTATATTTATTTATACTGTTATGTTAAATATATATATTTCATAGATGAATAACAAGCAAATAGAAATGCTAGTTGTAGGCATTAACAATTAGGATAGTCTTTTGATAAAAAACACTGTGAAAACTGGATATCCACATGCAAAAGAATAAAACTGGTACTTCCCTGGTGCTACTGAGCCTGTGCTCTAGAGCCCGTGAGCCACAACTACTGAAGCCTGTGCACCTAGAGCCTGTGCCCCTCAACAAGAGAAGCCACTGCAATGAGAAGCTTGCACACCACAATGAAGAGTAGTCCACGTTTGCTGCAACTAGAAAAAGCCTGTGTGCAGCAATGAAGACCCAACGCAGCCAAAAAATATAAATAAATAAATAAATAAATACATTTATTTAAAAAAAAAAAGAATAAAACTGAACCCCTACCTCACACCATATATGAAAATTAACTCAAAAGGGATCAGAGACCTAAATGTAATAGCTAAAAATATAAATTCTTAGAAGAAAACATAAGAGTAAATCTTTGTGATTTTGGATTAGGCAATGGTTTCTTAAATATGACACCAATAGCACAAGCAACAAAAGAAAAAAATGGATAAGTTCATCTACATCAAAACAAAACATTTGGCTTCAAAAGACAGCATCAGTAAAGTAAAAAGACCACCCAAAGAGTGAAAGAAAATATTTGCAAAAGGGAAGAAAATTTGAAAATCATATATCTGATAAGAGGCTTGTATCCAGAATATACAAAAGACTCTTACAACTCAATGACAAAAAGACAAATGATCTAATTTTTAAATGGGCAAAAGATTTTAATAGACCTATCTCCCATGAAGATAAACCAAAGAGAAAAAAGATACATGTGACGAGGCACAACACCATTCATTCATTAGGGAAATGCAAATTAAAACTACAATGAAGTACCACTTCACACACACTTGGAGGGCTAAAACAAAACAGACAAATAGTACCAAGTATGCTTAGGGTGTGGAGGAACAGGAACCCTCATACATTGCTGATGGGACTGTAAAATGCTACCACCACTTTGGAAAACAGTTTCACATTTTCTCAAAATGTTAAACATAGAGTTACAATAAGAAGCAGCATTTCCACTCCTACCTAGGTATATACATACCCCAAACAATTGAAAACACAAGTCCACACAAAAACTTGCTTATTAATACTTATTGCAGCATTATTCATAGTAGGCAAACTGTAGAAACAACCTAAATGTCAATCAACTGATAAATGGATAAACAAAGTGTGGTATAGTCCTACAGTCCTATTCCTCCCTAAAAGAATAAAGTACTGATACATGCTACGGCATAGATGAATCTTGAAAATATCATTGTTAGTGAGTGAAACTAGATTAAAAGGCCACATATATGATTCCATTTATATGAAATGTATTGAATAGGAAAATCCATAGAGACAAAAAGTAGATAGTGATTTCTAGGGACTGAGGTTAAGGAGGAACAAGTCATGATTGCTATGGGGTTGCTTTTGGGAGTGACCAAATGTTCTAAAATTAGATAATGGTGAATATACCAAAAACTACTGAACTGTACACTTTAAATAGCTGAATTTTATGGTATGTGAATTATATCTCAATAAAACGGTAATTTAAAAAATGGCAGAGCTGAAATCTGAAAGTAAAACAAAGAACAGAATGCTAGTCATTTAAACTCTTACGCTGACAAATACTTAGAACTATAAGTTATAAAATACAAAACAAATTATAAAATAATGAAATGAGCTTAAAATGTTTTTTATTCACAGGTATATACAGTGAGGAGGGATTTGGAGTGGTTTATAAATTAGATTATATGTTACCAGATGAAAATGAGCACTTACGTTTCATACTATAGTCAACATGGTATCAATCCTACTACATGGATGCCTAATACAAACTTTTAATGATGTTTCTCTCTCAATCCCTTCCAGCACTGCTGTATTAAGAATGTGAAATGCTGACACTTTTAGACTTAGCGAAATTAAAGAATCTAGGCATATATTCTGAGTTTTAAAAGTCTGTTATATGTACATCGCCATAAAATAAAGGTAATAAAATGTGAATGTTAAATACTAAAAGAATTATTAAATAACATTAAATTGGAAGAAACTTGGGGGAAAATATATGGTTTTGTATTTATTATGTTTCATCTGAAGCAAAGAAAGCTATTTTTAAAACCAGCAACACCTTTCTAATTTATAACAGTAGCATGAAGGTGACTAACTTTACTAGGAGAGAATGACATTGAATTATTCAAGAGAAATACTTAAAATTTTTTCAGAACAATGGCAACTAAGAAAATGAAGATAATGAATCAGTATATTTGAGTTTTAAATGTCTACATAAAGATGAACAAGTGGGCATATTTAAATTTCAAATAAAATCTATGATTTTTCTGGTGTTAGCACTGTAGCAAATGTTTTTTTTTCTTCTATACCAGTCATACATGCTTTCACCACTGGGGATACTTTCCCTTTCACAGTTACTAATTTAAAAACAAAAATAATTATGATAGATAGAATAACTCATAAGTAGATTATACTAGCATTCTTTATAATCATTGCTTTTTTTTCTCTGCCTTATCCGTACTTTTGCATCATATTCATTATCTCTCTAAAATTCATTTTTAATTTCTAACTTCTATGATTCTATTTGTTACCTCTTGCCATTTTACATGATTATTTATTCTTTTTATGTAATACTCCTATCCTATTCTTAGATATCACTTTTATTCATTGGCTTTATTTTATAAATCTGCTTATTAGATATGAAAATAATTTTTCACCCAATTTTGAATCTTCCTAAAATAGTAACTCACATAAATTCAAAACCTGCAGTCTGTCTCTGAAGTTATACCCATAAAAAATATTACTGGTAGCAGGTTTTTTTTTTTTTTTAATTGTACCTAGCAGAGTTATTTTAATTTTATGCCTCACCACAGGAATTCTCTATAGGAATCTTAACCATCTCTTCAACCCATAGGGTTTGGGGTTTACTACACTGATGACATTCTTTTTAGGTCTGGTTGGCAAGAGTCAAGAAATATCTCAGACGCCTTGTCATGATGCACGATGTGCCAGAAGTTAGGAAGCAATCTCCAGGATTATTCTGGGGCCTGCTATCTCGGTGAAGTTTCTAAAGTGCCAGTAGCCTATGTCATGGTGACATATTCCCTCCAAAGTAAAAGATAAATTGCTACATCTTGCACCCCACCCCCCCACCATTGAGAAAAAGACCCCTCTAAATTCTGCAGGCAGCACCCATTGACACCTCTCTCTCAATATGCATTGCGACCTCATGGGGAGTTTCTATAAACAACTGTATGAGAAAGGAAACTTCCAAGGGTGGTTTACATAAGAAAACAAATTTGTGGGACATCCCTAGCAGTCCAGTGGTTAAGACTTTGGCCTCCTATGCAGGGGGTACAGGTTCGATCCCTGGTTGGGGAGCTAAGATCCCACATTCCTTGGGGCCAAAAAACCAAAACATAAAACAGAAGCAATACTGTAACAAATTCAATAAAGACTTTAAAAATGGTCCACATCAAAAAAAAAATCTTAAAAAAAAAAAAGAAAGAAAACAGATTTGCAACCAGTCAGAACTACAAAATATAACATAACAACTCCACTCAATTAGGTTCCTGGAAGACAGTGGGTGATCTTCCTAGCAAGTAGAAGCTTGAGCAGTACATTTAGTGTTTCACTTTGCTGGTGATGGAAATGACAAGATATATGGATAAAGATCTTCCTCAGCTTACAATGGGGTTACATCCTGATAAACCCATTGTAAGTTGAAAGCACTGTTAAGTCGAAAATGCTTTTAACACACTTAACCTACCAAATATCATAGCTTAGGCTAGCCTACTATAAACGTGCTAAGAACACTTATACTAGTCTACAGCTGGGAAAAAATCATCTAACGCAAAAACTATTTTATAATAAAGTGTTGAATATCTCATGTAATTTCTTGAATACTGTAGTGAAAGTGAAAACCAAAATGGTTGTATAGATATAGAACGGTTGTAAAAGTGTCAGTTGTTTACCCCCGTGTAGCTGACCAGCAGCTGAGGCTAGCTGCCATGGCCCAGAATCACAAGAGAGTATCATACTGCATATTACTAGCCCAAAAGATCAAAATTCAAAATCTGAAATACAGTTTTTACTGAATGTGTATCGCTTTTGCACCATCGTGAAGTTGAAAACTCATAGGTCAAACCGTCATAAGTCTGTATATACCAATTAATAGATGGTCTCAACAGATTTACTGAATAGTGATGAACATGGAAGGAACATAACTGGAGCATAAGTAACAGGGACGTTAGGGGAGGAGTAAATGGGAGATCAGCAGAGGAGAACCTTTTAGGTAATTACTGAGTGTGAAGGTAATTGTATCCCATATATACACCGCCTCACCAAAGGGCATACGCTGCAGAGACTCTTAATAATCATGTAGGTAAGATGACTTGACCTATAGATGGTAATCAGTCTCCTTCAACAGCCACCCCAGTGCTTGCTCAATGAATTCAAGAACAAAGTGTCCAAGGCCATTCAGATGGAAGTTGTACAAAAGTTAAGCCATATGGGCGTACTTTCTCCAAGGCTAATCTAGCCAGTGAACACTATTGCTGAATATCCAGTCTGTCAAGACTTAAGAAAGCTGAGTCCCCAGTATGGCACCATTCACTAGGACCAGCCAGTCACCTGGTGGCAAATTGATATATTGAATTTTTACATCTTATTAAGGGTAGCACTCTGAGCTCTGTGGAACAGACACTGTGTATATGGATATCCCTTCTCAGTTCCATAATCTTTTCCCAGAAGCATCAACCCTTGGGCCCACTGAATGCCTTACTCACTGTCATAGAATCTCAAACATTGTTTATGACCAAGAAACTCATTTACTGTGCCATGTGTGGCAATAAACTAATACCCCTGGGATTTACTGATCTTATCAGCTACCCAATCACCTAAAAGGACAATGAGAACATGTGGGTCTGGCACTAAGGGAATAAGTGGGAGTGGTTCATCTCATTACTACTGTCTCAATTCCTGTCCTAACAACTTTGGGCTCTCCGATGCATAAGGGAGGAATACTTCTACCATGGGACAAAATAAAATTTCTATAAAACTACAAGTTGCAATTGTCAATGAACCAACAGGCAATGAAGGGGCTTACTGAACAGTTTGGGATGAATGGTCCTGTTAAGGAAAAATAAGGTCTCTACTACACAGTGGGGTGGCCTGTGAAATAGAAGGGAAACTCTTCTTTACCTGGCACTCCACCAGGTAAAGAACCAGAAGCAGGTGAGGACAAAGAGGACTTAGAACAGTTGCCAGAAAAAGGAAGTAGTTAGTATCAACTATTGATTCACATCCAGATGCAGAAATCACTACAGTGCCCAGGCATACTTTCTTGCTTAATTTTTTATGCATATATTTATGTATATTAACCTATGTCATTTTTTCCATTTCTCCCTTTTTTTTTTTTTTGCGTACTCCCATTGTGGAGCACAGGCTCCGGACGTGCAGGCTCAGCGGACATGGCTCACGGGCCCAGCCGCTCCGCGGCATGTGGGATCCTCCCAGACCAGGGCACGAACCCGTGTCCCCTGCATCGGCAGGCGGACTCTCAACCACTGCGCCACCAGGGAAGCCCTCTCCTATTTTTATATAAAGTATTTTTGTGGTTGTTAACTTTATAATTTATTGTTTGAAGTTTACCCCAAAATATTGTGACCAAACTAGAAGGATATCACCCTGATTTGGATAAATTAACTGATGGAATTTGGGATCATACCTTTATAGGGAGAGAGTGAGCATATATTTATTTGAATAAGAAATAATTATAACATGTTAGATTTAAGAATGCTATTTTTAAATTTGAATATAGGTAGAAGGTTCTATATGAATGCTGAATGGACAAAGGAATGACTGTGCTGTGTATTATTTTGGAGGGACCAACCGCCTGCACCCTTATTTCTTTTCCTTCCTGTCCTCATATCACAGCAACTGGAAGTCTAGCAAATGCATTTCCCAGAATCTCTTGCCAGCGGGTTTCTGGTTTAGAGTCCACCAAGCAGAGGCCACAAAGTTCAAAATGCCAAGAGAAGCAGAAACCATTGTTCTTCGTCCAGTAAGTAGACCTCATGGGCTTGAACAACTGTGATGCTTTGCAGTTCCTTTGGATCCCCTTGGAAGTTGTTCATCTGGTGTAGTGGTGACCTGAGATCATTAGTGGAAGTTTCCTGTGATCCTGAAACTTTCTAATCCCCTCATGGCTGGTGATAAAACTGAGTAATAGTGAGTAATAATGAATGCTTTCCACAGTCGCTGCTTCTCCAGGCCTTCCTATATATTTTTAAGTCACCAGTTCACTGTATTAAATTTGTCCCTACTTAAAATAGCAGAGTGGTTTCTTTATTTTTATGACTGAACTATGACTGATACCATGCAATTGCTTAAATCAATCTTAAAAATTTGAGATTTGGCAACACTGCTTGTTTTAGCCTCAACTTTTCAATGAAAATTTGATAGATCAACTCTTACCACCCTGAGCAAAACCCTTAAATAGGCTTTCCAGGATAAGAAATGAGAAAACACTATTGATTCTTAGGGAGGAATATGATAAATCTATGATATTTGATATATCATATTTGATATAACAATTATATTGCGTTAATATTTCTTGGATGTTTACTTTGTGTCAGGCTGTGTTCTGAAAACTTACATATATTATCTCATTCAATTCTCACAACAATCCTAGGAGGTAGACACTATGTTTACCCCTATTTTAAGGATATAATAACAGAGGCTCAGACAGGTAATTTGCTTGACATTGCAGAGCTTGAAAATGGTAGAGACTGCATTTGTATCCAGGTATTGTGACCCCAGAGACCTTACTTTTAAACATTGCAATATGCTGCCGTGTAATGCAATATATAAAAGTCTATCTAAAGATGCATAGTCAATAGAAGTAGTTAAAATGTATAGTATGGGTGACCATAGGGTTTACATAAATTAAAATATTTTCAGAGGTTGTCTATGTAACATGACTGTGCTCCTTTCCCTGCCTTTCTGTGCCCCCTCCCCCAACTCCCACCACTATTCTGGTATTGGCTATTTGTTAAAAACAGTAATGATGGCTATATTAATAACTAATGTTTAATGAGTAGATACTGGCCAGGCACTGTGCCAAACACTTCAGAAATGTATTTTCTTCAGTCTTGTTATTGTTCACATTTTACAGACTGGAAAGTTGAGGCCTAGGTGATTGAGCGATTTTTCCATGTAGATGAAGTATCAGTAATAACCCAGCCTACTCTCTCCAGAGAGTGGCACTTAACCAGGCTATCATGTTCAGGAAGCTGTCACTATGAAGGAAATATATACATTCATGTCCCTTAGAGAAAGCCCCAGTATCTTGAAGGCATTGGAGAAATTCAAATTTAAACTTTTCTTTCTTTTCTTCTTCTCTCTATAAATACCTCTGTGAAAATAAACACATGCCCGGGACCTAAATTAAACTAAAGTGGCAAAGAAAATGAGGACACTAGGCCTAAAAGAAAAACTACTTTCCGCTTTGTCGATAGTGGATTCTTACGGGACTCTTGCTTCTTAAGGAGAATTCTGGATTTATTTCCTGCAAGTGAGAACTTTTATTCTCTTAGTTTAAAAGAAAGTAGAACCAGGAAAGGCTGCATACATGTAAGGCAGAGTTCTGCAGATATCTTGATGTTTGAAGCAAACAGAAGGCATTTATTTGCCTTTTCATTACTGTCCTTCTCAGGTGATATGAACACCTATTTGGGCTGGTGAGGGGAGGAAACCTGGATCTAAGCCCTTTGAGATTTCAGGTTCTATAACTCCAAGAGGAAACGAGGATTAATAAAGCATTTTGATGTCAGCAAACTGATACACCACACATTGCCCTGTGCTTCAGTTTGATCTGCATTTAACACATCAGCTGGAGAAGGCCTGTACCCATCAGCTGCCAGCCTTAGAGTGATCCAGATTTCACCTTTAGCATACCTCTGAAAAATACATTGCTTCTTTTGGAGGCAGTTATCTGCCAGGTGCCTCATTATGTGATCTCAGAACACCCTATTAATTTATTTTAATTAATTAATTAATTAATTTTGGCTGTGTTGGGTCTTCGCTTTGTGAGCTTTCTTTGGTTGCAGCGAGCAGGGGCTACTCTGTTGCAGTGCCCAGGCTTCTCCCTGCGGTGGCTTCTCTTGTGGAGCACAGGCTCTAGGTGTGTGGGCTTCAGTAGTTGCAGCACATGGGCTCAGTAGTTGTAGCTCGTGGGCTCTAGAGCGCAGGCTCAGTAGTTGTGGTGCACGCGCTTAGTTGCTCCGGGCATGTGGGATCTTCCCAGACCAGGGCTCGAACCCAAGTCCCCTGCATTAGCAGGCGGATTCTTAACCACTGCGCTACCAGGGAAGTCCCCACCCTATTAAATTTTGTGGCACTTACCACAGTTTTTGTGATATATGCGTAAAATTATTCTTTTTGAATTTGTCTTCCTCTTTGGCCTGGAGATTATGTTCTACTGTAGACTAAAGAAATTGATTTAGTTATAACTGTTGTAAATTAACAATCAAAGGCTGTAACTATAGGGTTAAAAATAAATAGGGAGAAACATTTTTTCAGGGGATAAACTAGTGAATGTAGGTTTATGTTTTAGAACTTTGGTGAATATATCACTGAGCAGGAAATTAAAAACCTCAGATTTAGAGCAGGCTTTCTTAATAATTCTAATTCTATTGACACATTGAGTATTTGTGGTGGGAGCTGTCAAACCACTGGGTTAAAAATAAACGTAGTTTGGAGACACTACATGTAGACTCAGTTATGGTGGAAAGAATCAAGAATTTTAGGCTTGGAAGCAAGTCAAATGATGGTCAAATATTCTAATTTTACAAGTGAAGAAGGTAGGTGCTGAAAGTCACACAGTTATTTAGTTTCAAAGCTGAAATTTAAAATAGGTGTATTCGTATCAACATCAGTACCCTTTCCAATCAATGGAAGACATTGCTAAGTTCCATAAATCTACATCAGCCAGTGAGTGCCCTCTGTTGTGAGCAATAGAAATAAACTCCAGTTAACTTCAGCAGAAATGAAATTTACAGAATAATGTTAGGACTTGTGAAATAAAATCACTATGAATTTGGCTTCAGTTGGGTCAACCAAGAGACAGACTTTGGCCAGAACTCCACCAACCTACTAACTGGCAAAAAATTCTCATTCTTTCCAGCAGATTGCAATGGCAGTCTGAGATACTGGGAATTAACTTGGCTCAGTGTACAACACCCTGAAAGGATGTGTACAAGTTAGGGGGGTGGGCAAGTTAGGGGGGTAACCAGTCATCAGTCATTTTAGGGAAGCAAATAATTAGACCCATGTCAGCTGACTGAGTAACACACTGAATGAATCAGGACTCTCTGGGAGGTGTGCTCACAGTAATACCTTCAGCCCAATTTCAAATTATATTGCTCCTTTTTTATTTTTTAACATCTTTATTGGAGCATAATTGCTTTACAATGGTGTGTTAGTTTCTGCTTTATAACAAAGTGAATCAGTTATACATATACATATGTCCCCATCTCTCTTCCCTCTTGTGTCTCCCTCCCTCCCACCCTCCCTATCCACCCCTCTAGGTGGTCACAAAGCACCGAGCTGATCTCCCTGTGCTATGCGGCTGCTTCCCACTAGCTATCTATTTTATGCTCGGTAGTGTATATATGTCCATTATTGCTCCCTCTTTTGTGGAGCACCGTCTATTTTCACTAATATTGCCACATATTTACACACATAAATATCAAAGTTCTGAAGTTCTCTGAGTCTGTAGGAAACATGCTGGTATATGGCTCCAGTTGGAATCCTGGAGACCATGAAGGATGGACCACTGGATATGAAGAAAATTGACTTAATTGGCCACAGAACACTCTCATGCAAGGGAGTTACAGTGTTTTAAGCAAATGGAAAGGGGTTTCTTTATCTGGTTAGTGGGATTGGATAATGAGGGTATATATATATTTTTTAGAGAAGATGTTGGGGGTAGGAGTTTATTAATTAATTAACTTATTTTTGGCTGTGTTGGGTCTTCGTTTCTGTGCGAGGGCTTTCTCTAGTTGTGGCGAGCAGGGGCCACTCTTCATCGCAGCACGCGGACCTCTCACTGTCGCGGCCTCTCTTGTTGCAGAGCACAGGCTCCAGACGCACAGGCTCAGTAGTTGTGGCTCACGGGCCTAGCTGCTCCGTGGCATGTGGGATCCTCCCAGACCAGGGATCGAACCCATGTCCCCTGCATTAGCAGGCAGATTCTCAACCACTGCGCCACCAGGGAAGCCCCATGAGGGTATATTTTTAAGCCCTAAGAATCTCACCCATATAACCACACCTATTATGTCCTCACTCTTTCAGAACCAATGCCATAAATTGTGAGTCACAAATATGTTTTGCACCCTGACATTCACTGCAGCACTATTTACAATAGTCAGGACATGGGAGCGACCTAAATGTCCATCAACAGAGGAACAGATAAAGAAGATGTGGTGCACATATACAGTGGAATATTACTCAGCCATAAAAAATGAAATAATGCCATTTGCAGCAACATGGATGGACCTAGAGATTGTCATACTGAGTGAAGTAAGTCAGACAGAGAAAGACAAATATCATATGATATTGCTTATATGTGGAATCTAAAAAAAGGGTACAAATGAACTTATCTACAAAACAAATAGAGTTACAGATGTAGAAAATAAACTTATGGTTACCAGGGGATAAGAGGGGGAGGGATAAATTGGAAATTGGGATTGACATATACACACTACTATAAATAAGGACCTGCTGTATAGCACAGGGAACTTCTACTCAATACTCTGGAATGACCTATATGGGAAAAGAATCTAAAAAAGAGTGGATATATGTATATGTATAACTGACTCACTCTGCCATACACTTGAAACTAACATAACATTGTAAATCAACTACACTCCAATAAAAATTTTTTTTAAAATTATAAAAAAAATGTGTCTTATGTAATTTAAAATTTTCTAGTAAGCCACAATTTAAAAGGTAAAAATAAACACATGAAATTAATTTTTATAATTTAGTTAACCCAATATGCATAAGATATTATATTTCAACATATAAGCAGTAAAAATGAGATATTTTACATTCTTTTGTTCTTAAGCACTAAGTTTTCAAGTATCCAGGGTTTATTTAGCCGTATGGGGCTAGTGGCTACCATATGGACAGCACAGGTTTTATCCTCTTTTTCTCTCCTCAAGCTTTTCAGTATGATTATAAGTAACTACCCCGCCCTATAGTCTTGAATCCTTCATGCCTTGCATACCTTCATTGCCAGATTTTCACCTGTCGATAAGAACAGGAGATTTGCATTCCCCTTCAGCACTGTTTAGGCAACATCGAACCCAAGAATCCTCCTTTCTCTAAGCATCTGGTGTCTACAATCTATTCACAAATACCAATTTCTTCACCAGAGTGTTTATTGTAAGCAACACCACCAACTCTGGAGAACTTAAGGAGAAATTATTTTCCTGGATGAATAATGATTAGTTAAAAAACTTCAGTTCAAAAGCCGGAGAATCAGTCTCAGTTAGAAATCAGGGAATACGGTCTAGTTCATGCTAAGGATACCACTCTTGGCACCTTTGCAAGCCTCACAGTACTGCTTTGCTAATGTCTTCAAATGTACCTGCATCTTTGCAGATTCAAAGTCAAAGCTGAAGAATTTCACTGATTCACTATCATGAGCTGGCTCTTTAGGGGGTCAGGGAGAGGTGATATCTGGATCCTTCAGTTTCTGTAGTAGAAGACAGAATTCTCTTATCACTTGAATCAGGGGAATTCTTCCCAAATAAGATGGGCAGTAGGGTGATGCATGGTAGGATAATGGGCAGTAGGATAAAGAAGTCAACTGTCTCCTACAAAAACACTGGGGAAATAAATACAGTAGAATAAGTGCATTTTCTTATTTAATGGCAAATGAATTTATGGGCTGTCATAAATGCCCTCAGTAAAAACTAAGGGCTTATTTGAAGTGAGAGTTATTATTTTTTGATCACATTTATGTTGCTAAATATTTTAAATTAAAAAATAATATTTCTGATTTTAATAAATCAAAAATTTTTTTTTTGTTTTTGTTTTTTTGTGGTACGCGGGCCTCTCACTGTTGTGGCCTCTCCCGCTGCGGAGCACAGGCTCCGGACGCGCAGGCTCAATGGCCATGGCTCACGAGCCCAGCCGCTCCGCGGCACGTGGGATCCTCCCCGACCCGGGCACGAACCCATGTCTCCTGCATCGGCAGGCGGACTCTCAACCACTGCGCCACCAAGGAAGCCCCAATAAATCAAAATTTAAAACTATGGCTTCATAACGTAGCCAGTGTTAAACGTTTGGTAGGTTTTTTTTTTTTTTTCCTGTGCCAGGAGTAAAATTTTAGAGGCTCTTTGACAATTATTTTGAAGTGATAAATAAAAGCCTTCATAAACTCTTTATCATTGTAATTTTGACATTGTCAGAGTTTTAAAGTCCTTAAGAAAAAAATAATTTAGTTCCAAAAACAGCTTTAAAAAAGCATAAAAAATTTTTGTTATGGTATCAAGGCAGTAGTATTCAGTAGTTTTTTTAATGGAAGAGGAAGACAGAGGACCCACAGAACTCACCATTTACATTAATTTCAATGTCACTATACTAGGATTTAAAATACATTTTTATTGCCATTTGTCATCAGTTTCAAAGGTTAGAAAAATGATGTATACTATGCCCCAGTCTTTCCCATGTTTCGTTTTCTCCATGCCATGTAATGAAATGTGAAAACGGCAGGATAATGAGCTCTGTGGGATCAAGGGACTGTATAAAACCTCATCGCAACCAACCAATAAAGCCTCTTAAGAGGAATGTATGCAGGACACAGCACAGCTGAATTGTGATTCAGGGGCTGGCAGACATACAGCAACGAAGAACTAGGGAAATTTAAAAATGAGTTGTAATCCAATTTTGATTGACTTTAAATGGAAAATGACACAAGGAAATTTGGGTGCTAAGTGTTATAGGTTCCAGTCTGTTTTTCCTAATTTTCTCAGCTGATGCCTCAGTACAGATTTTCGGGTAATCAAAAACATTCATTGATAACTAACGAGTTTATGATTCGGACAATATTCCAGAGTCATAATGTAAAGATAAGTCTAACATTACCAAGAAATCAGCTATGATTTTATTTGTTCTATTTTTTCCTTCTGTATATAATGGTTAACATTTTTATTAAGTGCTTGCTATGAGCATATACTGAACACATAATATTAAAACATATAACCAGGTAATTAATTCAACTTCCTTATAATGATTTAAAATGTCAGTTTGGTAAATGTGTCCCAGCTGATTATATTGAGAGCAATTTGATGTGATCAGCCAGCTAAGTGACTTATCTCCACCTGGCATATTGCTACTTTCTTCATCCTGCATCAGGCACTAGTGGCAAAATGAGCTATGATTCCAGCTGCTTTGGTACTGATGCCCTTACGTACTCAGTTATAGAACACTTTGCTTCATTAGACACTGAGGAGAGCCTTAAATAGTAGAGGAACCAACTATATGGGGTTTTTTTAATTTCCCAGAGTACCATCCATGCCAGAAGACAGGAAAAAATCAATAGAGATGGAGCTGTCTTACATTTTTCAAGAAAAGTATTCTTTACAGTGAGAGGCAAGTCACAATGAGGATGACTGAATGAGACCCAGCATCTGAAGGGAAATGAAGACACAGTGTAGCATGAGCATATCTGACTCAGTTTTCTAGCTTCTACTATATTCCCACCCTTTCATAGCCCATGCTCAGATCATAATTTCACTACTCATTTAACATCTTTATTGTAAACATGAATCCAGAGTACAGAGTAATGTCAAACATTACTTTAACACCCCTGACACTTCCTATGTATCTTTTCCTATAATGTCCATATTATTCTGAGTTTTGCTTTTTTGTTTATTCAACAAATATTTATTGAGAACGTACTACATTCCAGGAACTGTTCTGGCAGCAGTGACTGGAGCATGAACAGGGCACATATTATTCCTGATATCATAAAGCTTAAATTCTAAATAGGAGAGGCAGACTATAAACAAACAAATAAATAAGTAAAATATAAATTATCAGAGGATGATAAATGCTATGGAGCAAAATAATTCAGGATAGAGAGTAGGGAAATTGGAGGTATATTTTTAAATAGGATAGCTAGGGAAGACGTTGCCAAGAAGATAACATTTGAGTTACGGCCTGAAAGAAGAGAAGGATCAAACTCTGTAGACATCACAATTATGTTATTAATAAGAGAATGGGTTTGTGCAGCTGGGATGAGCTACATAAAAATGCATTAATGTAGGTAATCATAGAAATTATTAATACAATAACCACAATGCTGTTATAATACTTTTGACAGAGGTATCCAGTTTACTTAGAAGCAGTCCACAGAGCACCTGCAAACTATTAATCAAGTAATCATAGAAGGTTTAAAGTTGTAAAATAAGAGTGTGAAAAAACACACATTATGTGTGTTCAATTGTAACCAAAATGTAGTGTTGGAAATTAACCAAGTAGAAGGTAGCAACTTTGAAAGGTAATGATATATGATAGTTTGAAATATGCATGCAGTTTAATATTATGAGACAGGTTAGTCCTTATTAATATAAATCTACCACTAGAATTTTTAGAGACAATTTTGTTAGCCGGAGGAGAGACTATGATATTGTGATGAATAATAAGCTTATATGTAGAAGGCTTACATGTAGCTTGGGCAAGAGCGGATCTTGTGTATAGATCATTATTTAGAGCCTATTACCAAAAACATGAAAATTGGGATCTTGATAATACTTTTTAAATGAAAGGTATTTTTAAACTTACATTAATAAATATTAATATCCTTCCTCAATTTAAAAAATCTGGATGGCCTTTCATTTTATATTTAAAAGCTAAGAGTCTAAGACACAAATTGATTTGATCATATCATACATACAAATTAAATCAAACTCTATAAAGAGGTCATAGAATAGTTCACTAAGTCATATAAATAATTAATGAGTCCAAGATAAAAAATAGATTATTCTAATGATTTACTTAGTTTTCTAAGTATTGAAGACATTCAAATAGGCAGCTTACTGTTTTTCCTTGGATTCATTTTATTTTTATCATTTTCCTACAAAATACCTTGTAATCCAGCTAACACTGTTGGTATACTTCCCTAGGTATTAACTCAAGTTAGCTTTTAAAATGTTAATCACACATTCTTTGAATAGATACAGGAGGCCGGAATATTAATTAAGGTTAGATTAGTCAATGAAAGAGTTTAACATTAACTTTAGCAGTAATGAAATGCTATAAAAAGTATATATATTCAATGAGCAGAAATTTTAGCAGAGAGCAAAGGTCCTTTCTGCTGTAGCAGATTTATTAAGTCACTATTAATATTTTACAAATTCAGTCTCCAGAAAAAAGTAGCAATGGCTTAGTTACTTATCTTCCCATTGCTTTCCTAGAAACCATATACAGCATCAAGGAGAATGGAGGGAGGAAAGAGGGAATTCACAAACTATATTTTCTGCAAAGCTAGGAAGCATGGAAATTCTGGAAACTACATGTACACATAAGGAAAGCATATGAGACCTGTGAAGTCTGCAGGGGAAACTGCTGGGTGCAGGGTGTCAGGGAAGAGTGGGGAGTTCTGATTGGCAAGTATCAGACATTGATAGGAAATAATCTCTCTCAGGAGAGAGACCTACAAAGAGTAAGAATTTAAAAACTTTAATTAAAAATTTTCCAAAGCAATTATCTGTTCAAATAGAAAATAAAATCTGCATTAATAAATTTCTTAGATAAAAAGAAAAGAAAAATGAGAACTTGGGGGATACAGCCAACTGTATACTCAGAGGTAAAGTAACATGCTTTAAAGAGGGCATCATGTTAAAAAAAACCAAGATGTTAATAATTATTCAAATAAAGAATACAGAAGGGATGAAAATGGTTTACAGAAATATGAGAATGGAAATAAATGGGATCAAAGTAGAAAAGTGATAATTTTTTAAAAATTAGGAGAGAAACAATTCATAAATAAATCCAAAATATGTGATTTCTGTTGCAATTATTTTTGTTTTTGCATGTTTGTGGAAAGTAGGGATGAGGAGGGTGTGTGATAAAGTAGAGCATAAACTCTATGACAAATGTGATAAAAAAAAATTTTAGACATAAAACAGGAGATAAAATGAGAGATATGAAGTTTAAGAGACTACCTTTCAGAGACCCACTAATAAATTTGAAAATATTATTGAAATAGGTAATTTTCTGAAAAATTACCAATACTGACTACAAAAGTAAAAAAAAATTGAATAATAACCATGGAGAAACAAAAAATACATTATTAAATTTATTAAAGAATTCTTTCCTTAATGGTTTAATTGTAGATGTGACTGATTCTATACAAACTACCACAGGTTGGAAAAATGGAAAGTTTTTTCTGTCATTTTCAAAGTGAACATATTTCTGAGCTCAAAACATAGTAAAGTTCTCTTTCCCTCACTCACTTTAGGCAAACCTGCTTATGACTACATAGAATAAAAAAGAAACCTTTGGGATTGATTAAAAATCACAACAGAAACAGAAGCAGACTCATAGACACAGAGAACAGACCTGTGGTTGCCAAGGTGGATGGGGAGTGGGGGAGGGTTGGATTGGGAGTTTGGGACTAGCAGATGCAAACTATTAAATATAGAATGGATAAACAACAAGGTCCTATTGTATAGCACAGGGAACTATATTCATTATCCTGTAATAAACCATAATGGAAAAAGAATATGAAACACTTTGCTGTATACCAGAAACTAACACAGCATTTTAAGTCAACTATACCTCAATACAAAAATTACAACAAACTAATAACCCTCTACAACCACATAGAGTTTTCATAGGAATTCAAGGATATATTAGTATTAGGAAATATAGTGATATTATATTATCAGTGTATTATAGAAAAAATACAACCATTTCAATAAATAACCAAAACTGTATATAATAGAAATACATATCTAAAAGCTTATGAACCAAGAGGAAAATGAGGCAAGTATGGTGTCACAGAAACCTTGAGAAAAATGTTTCAGTTAACAGGTTGGGTGTTGGTTCTAAGATTTGGAATATAATGAAGATAGAAAGAAAGCCATTGTGTTAAGTAAGATGGAAAGTATTGAGACCTTGCTAAATGTAGTTTCAGGAGCAGAAGGGAGAATAGAGTGAGAATACAGAGAGGAAATATAGATAAATCTATGACGTTGGCTATGAGGTCAACAACAGATAAATAATTGAATTGTGTGGTAAACTATCCAACTTCTTTAATATCAACTTTGGAATAACTAGAACTTAGAAGACTGAACACCTAACTAGAGATTCTATCACCTATAATATTCATTCATTCTTTCTTTCATTCACCAATAGCTGAGCAGCTACTAGGGAGAAAACACTGTAGCAAAGGATTCCAAATTTTATTCTGTTCATGAGGAGTTTGTATTCTAGTTTTGGAAATTAAGATAATTAAAATACAGAATAGAAGGTTTAGGGCTATAATAAATTTTGTGCAGGCCAAACACACACACACATACACACACACACAGCAGAATATTTCCCATAATTATTTCTTGCAGACCATAGTTTAATGCATATCCCAGAAAAATGCACACTAATACTTTTTAAATCATATTTTATCTAGAAAATAAAGGTAGATATATTTAAATACATTATACTATGATAAAGTGTAAGTCTCTAAACACAAGGCAATTACTTGGACACTTCAGGCGTAATAAATCAATAAAATGAAACCATGAATCTTTCAAGGAAAATTGTTGGTTGTTCAGAATTTGTTTGGGCATCACAAATCTCATTTTCTCTTTAAATATTGACCGAATTTTAGTAAAGCTTTTTGGATAGTATAGGTAAATCAAAACCTTCAAATGCCAGGAAAAACAGAACTGGACTAGGAAAACAAAAATTGCAAAAGTTGGTGAATGATAGTATTGATAGTTCAGATAATTGGTCCAAAACTGCTTTTTATTTGTTAATTAATTACAAACATGAATTCTGAAAAAAATTATTTATTGAGCACCTACCTTGTGTAAGGTACTGTGACAGGCAATAGGAAGAATACATAAAGAAGCAAGAAGTCTACCCAGTCATATTTTATAGTTTAAAGTCTTCAGCATTTCCAGTAGTGCAGATCTCTGAAACAAATTATCTGTTTTGTCTTATCTGAAAATTTTATTCTTTATTCTTATTGTTAAAAGAATATTTTTGCTGAACATCAAATTCTGATTTCTTTTAGCACATAGAATTCTGGTTTCTCTTAGCAATTAACGATGCCATTCCATTTTCTTTGTTTTTTTTTTTTCCAAATGAGAAATCAGTTCATTTAATTCATATAGCTATTCCTCTGAGTGTCATATATCTCACCCCCCCCGCCCACCTTTTGCTACTTAAGACACTTTCTTTTCTTTTGATATTCATTTGTAGTTTGATTATACTGTCACTCAGTGTATCTTCTTTGTATTTATCCTTGTGTGGAGTTAGCTGAGCCTCTTGTTAGTCCCCAAATTTGTGAAAAATTTCTCCAAATATTTTCTGTCCTATTGTTCCTCTCTTATATTTCTAGAACTCCATTTGCATGTATCAGACCACGTAACAGTTATCACAGTTCAGTGATACTCTTTATTTTTTTTTACAATTTTTTTAATCTACCTTCAGATTGGCGAATTTCAGTTGATCTATGTTCAATTTCACTGACATTTTCTTCTGTCTCCAATCTGCTGTTAAGCCCATTGAACATATGTAAAGGCCTAGTCTGCTCCTTCCAATACCTCAGCCACCTTAGAGCTTTTTCTGTTGAATACTTTAAAAAATTTCTTGACAATGAATCACATTTCGCTACTTCTTTGAAGTCCAGTACTTTTTATTACATGTTAGACATTGTTGGGGAAAGATGTAAAAACTGTAATTTCTGTTATCTTCCTCTGAAAGTGTTTATTTTTGTTCTAACAGACAGTTAAATTACCGGTCATTCTCCTTGACCTTGTGGAGGGTTGGTTCAATACATTGCTACTTTGTTTTAAAATCTGAAACTTACCATTTTAATGACTGATATTTCACTAAATCTAGCTGACATATAGTTGAGAGCAATTATAACAACAGCAACACTGCTAATGGATTGAATCGCTTTTAAATTTATTTATTTATTTTTGGCTGCGTTGGGTCTTCGTTGCTGCGTTTGCGGAGAACGGGGCTACTCTTTGTTGAGGTGCGCAAGCTTCTCATTGTGGTGGCTTCTCTTGTTGCAGAGCACGGGCTCTAGGCACGCGGGCTTCAGTAGTTGTGGCACGTGGGCTCAGTAGTTGTGGCTCACAGGCTTAGTTGCTCCATGGCATGTGGGATCTTCCTGGATTAGGGCTCGAACCCCTGTCTCCTGCATTGGCAGGTGGATTATTAACGACTGCGCCACCAGGCAAGTCCCTGGATTGAATCACTTTTAAAAGGTTTTCAAACAGAAAGAGAGACACGAAGAAAGAAAACAAGCCGGTTGCCTTCCCATTGCCCTTAGGATAAATGCAATCTCCCAAGATTGAGATACATCACCCTTCATAGTCCCATCCCAGAGTAACTTTCCAGTTTTCCAGTCTCTGCTATCTTCTACTAACACCCAGCAGTAGAACCTAACTCAATTCAAGACTCAAAATTTTTGCAAATGCTGTTTTCTACACCAAGGATAGTCTTATGGCTAATATCTTTTCAATACTGCTCACATGTTACTCATAAAATCTGTCCTAATTCTATCAGACAAGGTTAGGTCCTGCATCCTAAGACCTTCTACAATACTGTTTTTATATGTCTATAACAGATTTTATCTCAGCATATCAGTTCTCTAGAGGAATTCTTCTTGAACATTTATTCATTTATGCAACAACAGCTACTCTGTACGTAAGATGTAACAGGCATTAGTCTAGGTGCTCAGGATACAGTGATGAAAATAATACAAATGATTTTTTAACTCAGAGTGTAGTGGGTGTTGTGTTCAGATTTTGTTGTGAGAAGCAGTACTAGACAGTGGTTAAGGGGACAGACTTTGGAACTGGACTGCATGGTTTGAAGCCCATCTCTACTATTTATGAGCTGTATACCCTTGAACAAGGTACTTCCCTGTGTCTCATTTTCACCATTTGATAAGTGTAAATAGTATTTCATAGGTTCCACGTGAGCTTAAAATATGTAAAACATTAGAATGGTGCCTGGCATACAAGAACTCAATAAATATTTTATATTATTTTTGTCTCTTATGCCTATAGTACGATGTCCAAAACAGTAGGTGCAGACAACATATTGTTGAATGAATGAATGAATGAATATCTATGCTTCTGGATTAAAAGATACATATCACATATCGAAGAAATTTTATATTGCTTCTCTTTTTTTTTTAAACCAAGAAAAAGTTATATAAGAAGCTCTAGCTTCTTATATAAAAAAACGCAAGCTAAGAAATGTTAAAAGTTGGGGCTTCCCTGGTGGCGCAGTGATTGAGAGTCCGCCTGCTGATGCAGGGAACACGGGTTCGTGCCCCGGTCTGGGAAGATCCCACATGCCGCAGAGCGGCTGGGCCCGTGAGCCATGGCCGCTGAGCCTGCGTGTCTGGAGCCTGTGCTCTGCAACGGGAGAAGCCACAACAGTGAGAGGCCCACGTACGGCCAAAAAAAAAAAAAAAAGTGGATTTATTAATGCAATAACAGTATTTGCTTCTATTCTACTGCTACTTTCACTTGTTCATTCAACAGAAATTTTTTGTGCTCTTCTTAATTAAAAACAAAAAATGTGACTGTTCTTTTCCTTGGGAGTTTATAAGCTAGATGGGAAATTGATATGTAATTACATATAATAAAATAAAATGTAGTATACAATGAGTATGTGAAGGAACGAAATGAATCACACATTTGAAAGCATGCATGAACTGCTTGGCATATATTAATTTGAATTATATGAAACTGCCAACATTTTAATGGCTTGACTATTCAAATGGCAATTTTATATGATTCAAAATAATAGCAGATAATAAAAAATACATTCCATGTATCAGAATAATATGTTATTCAGAAGAGGGGAAAACTTGCAAGGATTCATTTTTCAGGTTGACAAAGCTTTAGAAAAAGAGGCAACTGGAATAGATTTGAAGAAAAAGTAGATAAGAGTCAAACGATTCAAAACAGTGATTCTTAAAATGCGGTACCACAATCTTAGAGGAGCACAGGAAGTAATGACCAAACCTGAAAGAACAGTGGCCACGTATTTTTAAAAAATAGTTATTTTATTTCATTTACTTCATTTTTCCCATAGTATTACACTTTCTGAAGTTGAAAGGCGGAGGGAAAATTGCTCTCTAGAGATAGGTATTGCTCTCTAGAGAGAGATAGGGTCTCTCTAACTAATGAAGTAAACATTCTTATAATTAGTTAAATTTTACAGATCTAGTAATTTTATAAATCTAATAATTTTATTTTATTTTTTGGCTGCACCATGCAGCTTCCAGGATTTCAGTTTCCCAGCCAGAGATCAAACCTGGACCCCCTGTAGTGGAAGTGTGAGGTCCTAACCACTGGACCGCCAGGGAATTCCCTATAAATCTAATAATTTAAAATATCTATGTACTTTATGATAATATTTCCTCCCAGTAATTCTTACTTAATATAACTCCTAAAATTCCAAGTGACTAAGCTGGTTTTTTAGTTCTCTCTTGTGTAGCACTAAATTATTCTGCGTTAAGTCAGAAGAATTTAAGTTAATTTTCTTGATCTACTTAGAAATTCACTTAGTGAAATGCAACAACATGCATTTCAAGGAGTCAGTTCTTTGTTCAAAATCATGCATTTAATGAATAGAAGGATACCAGTGCTGCAGGACACTCAATACTTAAAGCACTGCATAAGATTAAAAACACTGAGTAAATTGAAAATAAGGATTTTTAGTCAAGTTTCATGCTTTAAAGTGCAAGTTACTTGAACTCTAATTAAAGATAGACTATTTGTTAATATTTCTCACTTGAAGGCTTGGATTTATGCTTTTTTAAAATGGAAATTTCAAATGATATGTGTATTGTTTATGATAAGCCCACTTAGCCAAGGGAGAATTTTGACTAGATTTCATATTAATTTATCTGCCTTTAATACTGATAATGTCATTTCAGCATCTTCACATGACATGAAAATAAGCAAAACAGCTACTCAGTCTTTGAACAAAATATATACTAAAACAATGTGCTTTGTCTAAAGCACTTACTCAAAAATTACTCCAATATGCTAACTAATCTGAACATTATTCTCTTACAGATATCAGTTCCATTCCTGAAACAATTATAAATGAAAACAAATATGTAAGGAGACAACAGCATTTTGATGTTGTGGAATCACCTCTGAACTGGGATTTAGGAGATCTTTGTTCGTCACCTGGGAAATGAGTAGTGTAAATTAGATTGTCTTTATCAGCTCTAACGTTTCATGATACTAATATTAGATTCACAAAGGTTCTGAAACTGTTGTAAAAAGGGCTTAATGGAAAATGCAAAGAGTTTGCCAGAAGATAAGCTATGTGTCTTATCTTTTTCTTTCTCATAGTTTAATCAGTCTGTACACATCTCCTGTGTTTAGAAAAAAATCTTTTATACACAAAGAAGAGATATTGTTTAACTGAAAACCTTTCCAAATATAGCAGAAAAGGAGAAATAACTCTTCTTTGCATTTAAATAACCCATATGAAATAATTAAAAATATATTCTGTAACTTTTATCAAAGTATCTGTTTTTCACTTGATCCCACTTGCAAAATAAACATATTTTGACAAAATCAACCATAGGTAAATGTGTGAAGAATCTATAGGAAGACACCTTCTTGCATCCTAAATATTTAATCTTCATGCTGGGCTCCTCCTTCCATTATACTGATATCTTTTCTAACTCCTTAGAACACAGGAGTTCTTTTTGCCCACTAATGCTAACACTAGTTTTCAACTGATTCCTCACTATAGGACAGTGCAAAGTAGGAGCCTACTCGGTGAAAAATACATGGATTTTAACACTGAGGACCCAAAGTGGTGAATACCTAAGTGATGAAATCTCAATATTATAGTATATTTAAGCAAAGTTCTCTTCCATCAGACTACCAAGTAGATACTTACAGAGAAAGATGGTCGTACATTTGCACCTCTATATTAAACGGTTACAGATATATTTCCTTGGGTTTTAGGCACAAACTCAGGTTCACACTGGCATAAGAAAATAAATGGTGTAAACCATTTAAGCATTAGTTTAAAGTTATGGATAATGAGGGACTAAGGTCTAGAGAGAGACCATCAAAGGGATGTTTGGCAGTAAGAGGAAAGAGTATTTGGCATGTCAGCTGAGAATCAACAAGAACTTACACAGGCAGAGAGAGGGGGGAAAGAATCAAAACGCACAAAAGGGAAAGTCATCTGTTGGGCTTCAGAGCAAACACAGTATATCTGGTGTGTGAAACTCTGATGATGCTTATCGCATAGCTCAGAATATTCAACTCTACTTGTAGAATACTGTCCTTGTCTGAGCATGCATGCCCTCCATTTGATCCCTCACTAATCCCTCAATAACTTGCTACACGCTTCCAAGAGTACCCAAAACAAACCAAGAGAGTGAAAACACCAACCAATCAATGAACAAAATCAGGCAATTTTTATTTGCCTGATTTTTCTTTGACTTTATAGAACTGTATAAATTGAAAACTTTATTTCTTTATACTTGGTAAAAAATAAATCTCTCTAGTTAATTAGACAACTAAATCTCTTTAGTTAATTAATAGTTACTAAGCTTACCTAACAGCTTCAGAAGAATTTATGTCAATAATTAACTTCCTCTCCATTGGTAGTTGAGTGGGGGTGGAGATTCTAGACGCCTGGACTGAGACTGGCACAGAAGGAAGACAGGATAAATGACAGGAATAATTCCTTAAGAAAGATAATTTACCAAAAGTGACATAATAAAAAATAGTCTCTGGGCTCCCCTGGTGGCGCAGTGGTTAAGAGTCCGCCTGCCGATGCAGGGTACATGGGTTCGTGCCCCGGTCCGGGAAGATCCCACGTGCCGCAGAGCGGCTGGGCCCGTGAGCCATGGCCGCTGAGCCTGTGCGTCCGGAGCCTGTGCTCCGCAACGGAAGAGACCACAACAGTGAGAGGCCCGTGTACCGCAAAAAAAAAAAAAAAAAAAAAAAAAAGTCTCTGAACAGTTCTATATCTATGGAAGAAATTGAACCCATAACTTAAAATCTTCACAAAAAATAAAATGCCAGCCATTACTTGTGAGTTCTTCTAAACGTATAAAAAATACATAATATTAATCAAAGCAAAACAAAACAAAACCTTCCTTGGCATATAAAGAGAGGGACTACTTTCCTATGTATTTTATGAGGTTAGAATAAATCTGATACTAAAACATGACAAGGACAATGTAAGAAAGAAAAATTACAGGCCAGTATCTCTCATGACATGTAAGCAAAATCCTTAAATAAACATTAGCAAGTCAAATAAAGTAATATAAAAATATATGATGTGTTATCATGATGAACTGTGATTTGTTTTAGGAAAGCAGGTTTGGTTTAATATTAGAGAAGTTATCAATATAATTAATCAAATTAAGAGAATAAAGAATAAAAATAATATAACTATATCAATAGATACAGAAAAGTCATTTGACAATATTCAACACTCAATAATGATAAAAAATATTTCCACAAATTTCAGTGGAAGTAAGCTTCCTCAATTGCGTAAAGGATATTTATAAAAAAACTCATAGTTAACATTACATTTAATGATGAAATATTTAATATTCTTTCCTTAGGTTGCGAATAAGGCAAGAATGCCATTATTACCACTTCTATTAAACTCTGTACTGTAGGTTCTGTCCAGGTCAAAAAGCATTAAAAAAGTATAAAGGTTGGGAGGAAAAAGGGAAACAGATGACATGATTGTGTATATATATAAAATCTAATAATATTTACAGATAAACTAGTAGAAATTGCTCTGTAAATTTATCAGGATTCAAAGCTAATATACAAAAGTGAATTTTATTTCTATATGTTGTAGATAAGAATTTGAAAATAACAATATAATGTCATTCATAATAGCACAAAAAATCTAACTCCTAGAAATAAATCTTCCAATAGATTGCTAAAACTACAAAATATGGTTGAGACAAGTTTAAAATAACAAAATAAATAGAACAGAAAGAATGCCATGTTCCTGGATTGGAAGACTCACTACTTTGTACCATGCAGAATTTTAAAAGCACCCTAATGGTTCACACCATTGTGTAATCTCCCCCTCCTGACTGTGGGCAGACCTTTTAACTTGCTGCTAACCTATAGAATATGGCAAAGGTGATGGGATTTTACAGACATAATTAAGGTCCCTAATTATTAAGAAAAAGGACAATTATCCTGAGTGGGCCTGGCTAATCACATGAGCCATTTAAAAAGGGTTTAGACAGCAAAGAAGGAAGAAGTCAGAGACTCTTTCCTCCTGGTCTTGAAGAAGCAAAAGCTGTCAGATTTCTATGCTGCCAGATTTCTGTATGGTCAAGGTCTGATTCCTGACCTCTGAGGGCCCCTGAGGCAGATCTAAAGCAGAGGGAGACTCAGGCCTTAGGTTACCGGAGAGAAATCACATAACCAATGAGCTGGTAAGGTCCTTCACAGCATTTACCACGTTTAATGCAGGGGTCAAATAAATGTTATTCCCCCCAGTGATTCAGGCCACAATGAACTCCCAGATTCACCCTACACAGACAGTCCAGGAGACCCTAGAGCTCATTAAGAACACTGTGGCTGATGACTGTGTCCGGTTCCATGTGTTGAGTGCCTTTGACCCCTGCCCATCAGCCTCGTTGATGACCAAGCCTTGGGCTACCAACTGCTCCACCAGATTATGTAGTTCATATACCTGGAAGTCAGTTTTGGCCCCCAACTACTACTGTATTTACTGCTGTAACACTGACAGCTGACACTATATAAGCCTCACCACCAGCATCTATTGGCTCAACCCGCTCCACCTCCAGCCTTAGGGCTTCAGGAGCATCCAAGGAATCAACAATAATATCTCAGTCTAAGCCTATGAGACCCAGGTGAAATTTATCTTAGAGTTGATCCAGAATATTGACATAGACCTGGGGCCAGTTTTACACTTCCCACCTGCTCACTCCTAAACTCATCCAAGAACAAGACCGGGGGTGAGGGAGGGCCAGCAGGAACCGGGTTATCCCTCCACCCAACTTCTCCATCCCTCGATGGAGTGGCTTTCTGGCCCCTCCTATCTTAGAAGGTATCTGGCTTCTCTGTTTTATGCTGGCTATTTAACTACTCCACCCTCCAGGCCTGACTTACCAAATGCATATCTGAAAAATCTCAACCAGCTTTTACCTGCTTGAAGTGTTTAATTTAGGGCACTCTTGATGGGCTGCTTTCTCTAGGGCTTATATATTTCTTCTTGCTATAAATTCCTTTCCTCTTTTGCCCTCCTCTCTTCTTGGATTATTTAGCTGTCTCTTCATTTCTCCTCTCTTGCTACCCATCCCAACCCCTACCCTCCAATTTATTTTACATCTGGAGCAGGACTTAGCCAAACTGTGATGCTACCATAATCGTCACAACAATTAGTCAAATAATGTGCTCTGTGCAGGAAAAAAAAGAAAAGAAAAAGAAATGAATATTTAAAAGAGGACCCTGAGTTTCAGATCAGACCCCAGACCCTGCCAACAGTTTGACTGCAGCCATGTGACCCCTAGCCCTGGGTAGGGAACCTAGATAAATGATGCCTAGACATTGGATTGTGGAAAATGAGATGATTAATGAGTGTCAGTTTAATTCCCTAAATTTGTGGTAATTTGTTATGCAGCAATAGAAACCCAAAACACTAAAAATTTTAAATCTCACCCAAATTAATCTACAAATTCAACAAAATTCCAATAACCCCAGAAGCTTTTAAAAAGTAAAATTAACAAGCTAATTCTAAAACTTTATAAGGAAATGTAAAGAATTTTATGAGCCAAGGAAATCTTGAAGAAGAATAAAGCTGGATTACTTATATTCCTAGACATCAAGACATAAATCTATAGTGACTGTGAATATGTGATATTGGTGCAAAGATAGATATATAGATTAAGGAAACACAACAGAGAGTTCAGAGATAGATTCACATGTGTGTTCATCAGTTTTGTGATAAGAACATCACTAAAGTTTGTTGTACAAAAACAGTCTTTTCAATAAATGGTGCTGGGCCAGTTGAATATTCATAAATAATATGGATAAACCTTGATCTCTAAAAATTTAATTTGAGATGTACCATAGATATAAATATAAAAGGTAACATAATAAAGCTTCCAAAATAAAATATAGGAGAAGGTCTTCAAGTGTTTGAGGTATGCAAAGTTCCCTGAAACAGTTCACAAAAAGTGAATGTTGAAAGAAAAAAATGATAAATTGGTTTTTATGAAATTAAGAATACCTATTCCACAAAGTACACTATTATGAGAGTGGAAAGATAAGCCACTGGCTGGAACAAGATAACTGCCTGACATACATCCATCAGAGAACTTGTCTTCAGAATAATATACATCTTGTTCAATAGAAATCAATCAACAAGATTAAGAAAATCAATCAATAAGAAAAATATAGACCTCGATTTTATAAATGAGTAAACGTAAAGGCAAACAGAGAGAGGAGATTCAGATGGCCAAAAACCATGAAAACATGTTCAGCGTCATTGGTCATTAGGGAAATGCAAATTAAAACTGTAATGAGGTATCACTGCACAAAAACCGGAATTGTTAAAATTAAAAGACTAATAATACCAAATGTTTTCTTACTTAAAAGAACTTGGATATGAGGTAAAATTCAGATTCTTGATTTGAGATTAAGTTTAAATTGATAATTCAGGGTCTTATTCTTTCTTTTCCTCTACATGTTAATATTCTCAGGGGACAGGCATTATGGATATTGACTAGTAAGCTTCTTGAAAGAAAACCTGTGGTTCGTCATGTTAACAAAGAAAACTATGGTGTTCTTCAGTACAGTGGGGAGAAAGGTCAAACAAGACAAGAAGAGAGGGGCTCATAGAAAGCTTCTGAACAGAACTCAGTTATAGCATAAATGACTCTCTATGAAATGATGTGAATAGACTTCTAGAGGCATCATGTCCAGGGAACTGATTATTGCACTTCTGTTTTTGTTTTGTCTTTATATTCTTCCTTCACTTCTTTTCTTGTAGAAATGACATTTTAAATAATGGTAGGTATAATGGCAGAATACTTGCAGACAGGAATGTATCATTACTGCAGTATTCTACAAATTTTGCTAACTATGTGATCTGCCCTAAGTATAAGAATCTTAACTATAATTTCTGATGGAAGTCTCTATTCCAATATAACTTTATAATAATACTAGGAAGGTTTCTTTGATTCAAATTATAAGAAATTGAATGAGAATGATTCAACTCACACTGCAGAGAAAACCAAGTGTGCTGTGCAGTTAAACACAATTAAACAACTATAAATAATTCATACATTTCTCATGCTAATTACTAAAGCACTTGCTCAGACCCTTAGACATAAAGCTAAGGAACTCTCCTTGTAAGGTATCTTTCCTTTTCCTTTGTCCAGCCTCTGCTGATCTCTGTATGTCCCAATTTCCTCCAATCCCACTAAGCACTGCTATAAAATTGCTTCCTTTTATCAGGGACATTATTACTAATAGCAGAAATTGATGAGTCTATGATACATTTTCTCCTCCTCCTTCTCCTCCCCTTTCTTCTCCTTCTCCTTCTCCTTCTTCTTTCAACCTATAAAATTCTTCCTCCCAGATATAGCTGAGTGAATCATTTACGGACACTTCACCCTATATAGGCCAATCAGATTCTGCCTTACAGCAACTTGAATCTATGATTCAGAGACAGGTAGGCAGTCTCTGAGTGTGCATGAATCCAAAGCTGTAAACTCAAGAACTGTGGGGGTCCTGTGCCTGGAGACCCATGCTAGTTCAAGAGCTTGAGACTTAAATCACATAGCACGGATATATGTGTGTGTGTGTGTGAGTGTGTGTGTGTTAAGGGATTAAGGGATGACTATATAAGCATTCTTGCTTATAGTAATTTATTCAAACTACAAAAATAACTCCTTAAAGCATATATTACAACAAAAGATAGATGTACTCAAGGGTTTGCAATAATAATGTGTGCTACTGCATAAAGGACCATAACGACCCTTCACAAGAAATGTCACCATTTTGAGGATTAAAGGAATTAATGCATATAAAAAAACTTAAAACAGTTTCTGGGAGATAATGGGCACTCAATAAATTTTAGCTATTATTATCATTACGGAAAACTGGGTTTGGTGATCTCTTACGATAAAAAAAAAAAAGAGGTAAAAGGAAAGGGAAGGTGAAGAAAAGAGAAATGACATTTTTATCAGAACATGTGAAAACTTTGCATTGCAAGTTCACAAGAGTGTGGTCAGAGTAGAAAATAAAACAACACTGTGGCTCAGCTCTGAAGAGGATAGCTGAATAACTGTGAAATGAGGGGTTTTCTTTCCTTCAATTTTCTAAAGTGTGCTTTAAAAAAATCACCCATTTTCTTTTTTGGTATTCAGCCAAAAATTGGTGCATTTGAAAGTGTATCGCGAATACATGCAGCTTGAGAACCAACAGGCTAGTTAATGAAATTACTCTAGTGTAGTTTTTATTGCCAAATTAACTGTCGCTGAAAGATTAATTTAATTTATAAATATTTTTCATAGAAAAAAAATGGAGGATGAGCGCAAAGAATTGTTTAAATCAAGATATATGATTTGGTTCTCTTTTAAGCCCAAATTCAGCACATAAAGTAACAACAGTCTAATTTAGTTATATAGAATTATATTCTAGAACGAAAATTATTTTTAAGATACTGTATATAATCTTTCCTTCAATATTTTCTATTGCCTACTAATAAAATTATCAAATAAAATAAAAATAAAGTAAAAACATTAGAAGGATAATATTATCTACATTTATGTATCCTTTACTGTGTATCAGAAGCTCTGCTGGGTGCATTACATAGATGATTTCTTTCACCCTATAAGGCAGGCTGCAGGGGACATTGATTTTGACATTATCAGCTGCCATCTCTCTCTCTCTTTCCCTGCAGTAAAGCTGCTATGTGGTCTGTTTAAGACTGAACCCAGTCCCAAATCTATACATTGGCCTACACCAGTAAGAGAATTCTTTGTCATTTTTCCTGCTATAGAAATGATTTTAAAGGGTAGGCATAAGCCTCTAGATGATTAAATCCAGATGAAGTTTGAAGGCCTTATATTTGACATTTGTGGGAAAAGCAGGGCTCTCTTAACTCTGGAGGGAACAGGGTGAGATGGGAGGCTCACAACTGCTGCAGACATTTGGCTAGCCCAAAGTAAGCCAACATTGGCACACAACCTTAGAAAAATGCAGCCAGAGCTGCGATCAAAGCATTCTTGAAACTTTTGAAATCTCAATTTATATGAGCTAAGTGCATTCATTTTGGTTATTTAAATTTTGGGGAGGTAGTTTTTTAAAACTTATAATCAACCATTCTAAATGATTCACAGATGTATTATTATCCCCATTACATACATGCAGAAAATTAGATTTGCTATGTCATCGCCTAAGAAAATAAGTTCTAGGACTAGAATTTGGATTCTGGAAGTCAGAATTCTACAGCTATAGTGTTTAACTGTTACAATAGATGGCCTTCCTAAATGATGTTTGAAAACACTGTAGCATTTATTATCACATTCAAGAAAGTTTAAAGAAGTGTTCTCTATTATTTCTTCATCTAATTGAAAATATTTTGATGGTGAGGTTGGTTTTTGTTTGGGTTTTTTTGTTTGTTTTGTTTACTTAATTTCTTGCAGCAATGTTATATAAAGGACTGAGATAATGATTTGGATGTTTTGGAATCCAAAGAGTTGGACTACTCTGTATAAAAAAGGAATTTTGAAAGTATGAACAATCATAATAATTATTCCAATTCTCTAACTTGGAATTATTGTTGGGCTCTTGAGTGCCTTCTCTGTTTGATGTACTGAGTGGTTAGTCTGGAGCAGTGGAAAGAGTATAAGTTTAGAGGATGAGAAGTTTGGAGACCTTAGATTAAATTCTGATAAATTCCTGAAGGGCTCTATGATATTGATCAGTCTTTGAACCTCAGTATCTTCTACAAAGATTAGTTAATAATACTTCACTCACTGGTTATTGAATAAATGAAATGTGATAGTAGGACTATGACTGGCAGAAAGTGAGCCCTCAATAAATGGTATCTAAATCATATAAAATATTTTTGTAAACTCTGTATCACTATAGAGGCTGTTAGTAGTAGTATCTAATATCTGAACTTTCTCCAAACAATTGTGTTCCTTAGGTAAATGGTGCTGGTACATGTTCATTCCTTCTTGGCAACACAGAAGAGCATTAAGAGCACACTTATGGGCTTCCCTGGTGGCGCAGTGGTTGAGAGTCCGCCTGCCGATGTAGGGGACACGGGTTCGTGCCCCGGTCCGGGAAGATCCCACATGCCGCGGGGTGGCTGGGCCCGTGAGCCATGGCCGCTGAGCCTGCGCGTCCGGAGCCTGCGCTCCGCAACGGGAGAGGCCACAGCAGTGAGAGGCCCGCGTACCGCAAAAACAAAAAAACAAAAAAAACAACACTTATGCTCTTACTGGACACATTTGCACATCTTATCACCCTTAGTCAAAATTTACTGTGTACTTCTCCTTGTTGCATGGTGTGTTAGATAGGATAGGATATGGACTTTGTAGTCAAACAGACTATAAAGTTCAAACCTCGATTCTGATCCCAACTCTGATACCAACCATGCAAACTGAGCAATTGCTAACTTTTCTCAGGTCATTTGCCAAAAAAGAAGAATTCTTTTTTATTTTTAATGAAATAAGCGAGTGGATTACAAGCGATAGCACCAACCACGATAATAATATAAATATATGTGTAAAGTGTTTTGCATAAATTAGTCATTAATATTTATTCCTGTTTGTCCCTCTTGCCTATCTCCTCCTTCACCTGGCTTAAAAAATGGAGGGTTCCTTGCAAATCTTTTGTTTAATGTTTACTGTAAAATTTAAGATCAAATTTTTCATGAGCATTAGAATATCAAGATTATAATTCCATGTATTTTGCTGTGTATGCACATATGTGCATACATGCACACACACACAGAGGAACTATACATAAAAGAATACATCTAAACTATACAGATCCAAAATCTTTCTCTTTATATATATATATATATATATATATATATATATATAGGAATTTTTAATCTGAAAAGCATGAGTAATTGCCTTAGTTCTCCATTTTTTATGCGCTTCATAGATCAACTTTAAATTTCACTCTTTTAAATTAACTTTGCTTGCTGTCCCAATAGAATAGCACTACATAGCATATATTAAATATGTAAAAAAGGTGCTTTATAATGCATTATCTTCACCAAAGTAAATTAAGGCTCTCTTTCAAAGAAATAGGATGTCTGTGTAGAATGCTAATAAGTTAAATGTTTATTTTTATGGGAACGGTTTCTATCATAAACAACAATCGTTCTTAAAAAAGAAAGAAGGAAAAAAAGCAGCAGAACAAAGCAATAGCTTATAAAATAAAACCTGAGCAGGTGCAGAGAAATACAATATTCAGGGTAGAGTAACGGTAACCTCTACCTTTGGGTATTTGTTGTTTATATATTTAGAATTAGTGTGGTGTCTGTAGGAGATTACACAAAGAAAGCCAAAATAAAGGCCTCTCTGAAGGAGATGTATATTGTGTAGGGACTTTCTATCATCTTGTACTCTGAGACTGGTTCTAACAAGGGGCCATATTAGTATGCAGGCATTTGTGTTTTATTTCTTTTCCAGTTTTTGTTCTTGGAATGAGGTATTCCCATGAAACTCATTAAACCCATTTCTGCAGCTGACACACCACTCAGGCATGAATAATCTAAGGGTAAACAGAAAGTTGATATAAATATGCAAACATTTTTGATGAAACAAAATAATAGGGAGCTAAAAAACTGGGAGTGACTCATTAGCACAAAAAAGAACATTTTATCATTTTTATTAATGTTTAGTTATGAGAAACTCTGAGTTTTAAATTCTTGTCCAAATGCATGCTAGAACTCTTTAAAATTGTCAAGTGCTCATGCAGATATGTTAGTAGTAGTAGTATGAATATTTAAAGCATGGGGATGAGAAAATTCAAATAAATAATTATAAATTCCTTTTCCTTGATCATCTTTTTTTTTTGCAGCACGCGGGCCTCTCACTGCTGTGGCCTCTCCTGTTGCAGAGCACAGGCTCCGGACGCGCAGGCTCAGCGGCCAAGGCTCACGGGCCCAGCCGCTCTGCGGCATGTGGGATGTTCCCGGACCTGGGCACGAACCCGTATCCCCTGCATCGGCAGGCGGACTCTCAACCACTGCGCCACCAGGGAAGCCCTCCTTGATCATCTTTAAGATAGTGTCTTACATACAAGGTAACAATGCAGGGAAGGAATAGTTATTTAATACCTTCTTTGGGGATATTTGCTTATCACTCTGAAAGAAATACTCCGGGATTCACAAATTATGCAAATTCAGAAAATAGTCCACTTTGAACAAATGATTATATATTTCAAGAACACAAATTGAAAGAAAAAAATCTTTGTAAAATGACTACTGATACAACAATTAACATTCATCAGATTGGCTCAAATTAATGTCTGATGACACTCATAGGGATGTAAAATTCAAACTTCACTGGTGAGTGTCAATTCGAAAATTCCATTGGGAGAATAATCTCTCAACAGCTACTGAATAAGAAAATGTGCATGCCCCTCATCCCAGTCCCTCCACTTCTAGGTGCTACCATAAGAAGCACGTGCTCATGAGCACAAGCATGCCAATTGCAGCATTGTTTGTATTAGTGAAAATTGGTTTTAATGTGGTTATTGATATAACAAAAATAAACTATTAGAACCATACCTCACATTACACCTAAAATCCATTCCACATGGGTTAAAGACTCTACTGTAAAAGCAAAACTTTATGAAGTGTTCAAGAATGTATAGGACATTTATTTTTGTTACTGGTGTAGGAGAGAAAAAAAGCACAAAAATGTTATACCACTATGTATGAAAACTTACTGAAATATATATCATATTAAAATTACAAGGTTTGTTTTGAAAAGAGACATTGTAAACTAAAAAGACATATCTTAAAAAGACGTATCTTAAACTTAAAAAAATACTTAAAATCCATGTAACAGAACTACTTTTTACAATAAATAGAAGAATTATTATGAATCAATAAGAAAAACAAAACCAACCCAGAAGAAAATAGATAAAAGCATGTGCATAGGTAATTCAGAGAAAGTTTGATAAAAATTACATTAAAAATGCTAAACCTCATTAGTCAGCACAGAGATAAAATTTTAAATAATATTTTGATACCATTTCATGCCCAATAGATTGGAAAAATTGAAACAGGCCTGACAGTAAAAAGATGGGTAATATATACAGAACTGTTGATTCTCCTAAGATATTGGTGTGAATGTAAACTAGCACAACTATTTTATTACAGATAGCAATTTGGCAATATTTAGCAAATTTGAAGATGTTCACACACCTTGATGGAGCAATCCCACAACTAGGCATATGCCTCAGTGAAACTCTAGCACATGTGTTCCAAGTTAAAGGTACAAAATATTTATAAGAGCATTTAAAAAGTCAAATCTGATTTTTTTTGAGTTCTGTCAGGTCATTGCTGAGTTTTTCTAATTCTGATTTTATGTTGTATTTTTATAAGTTTATTTCTTATGTATTTTTCTTGATATCTTTTAGCTCACTTTGAAATATTAGGCATGGTTTTAATATTTATTTGTCTGCCTATCTATCTATTGTATTTCTTTTCTGGGGTCTTTTAATTGTGTAGATATTCTTCTATTCCTTTTTTTCTTTCTGCTTATGGGATTCACACATTAGTCTTCTCTTACTCATTTTAGTGTGAAATTAGTTTTCCTGAATTTTTAAAGGAAGGTTTGATTCTGATTGGTTCTTTTATTTCACAGAGCTCCCCCTTCTGTTGTTTCCAGTAGTAACTTGCTTCCTGACATTGCCGGCTCTACTCTCTCCACAACCATTATCTTCTCCTTCCTCTCTGTCATCTATGTTACACTAAATTTGAGATTCTTCCCTGGGCCCTGCCCTGGAAGTTGGCCTTGGTAGGTCAATTTCAAGCCTTCTGGGAGCTCGATTGTCCCCACCCCTTCAGGCTTCCTTACTGCAAGCTCTTGTGTTTATCTACATTTGAAGCATGCCAAAACTGCCCCCAGTGTCAGTTCTGGTTGTTATTGTCTTGCAGTGCTTTCCAGCAAACATCTATTGGCTATCTGAGTACTCTCTTCTCATGCCCATCTGTGGCTCCACTGCTATCTTCTACTTCCCTCTCCCCTGGCAGCCTCTTCCTCCACATATACAAACATACATGTGCATGTGCATCTATTAATTTATTTCTTATTCTTTGTGGCTCTTTATTTACATTGCACTCTCTCATAGAGTCCTTGTTCTGGAGGAAGCAAGCTGCCATGTTGTTTGCTGCCCTATGGAGAGGTCCATCTGGCAAGGATATAAGGAAGGGCTCCAGCCAACAGTCCAAGAGGAACTGAGGCCCTCAGTCTAAAAATCTCCAAGGAACTGAATCTTGACAACAGCCAAGTGAGTGAGCTTGAAAGCAGATCCTTCCCCAGTCAAGCCTTCAGATGAAGACACAGACCTGGCAAATCCCGATTACAGCCTTGTGAGACTGACTGAGGCAGAAGAATCCAGATAAACTCTGCTTGTGTTCTGGGCCCACAGAAAGTGTGAGATAATACATATTTATCAATTTAAGCTGCTAATTTATTATGCTAGAATAAATAACTGATATAACTCATACATGCAAAATTACGTATGTGTGTTATATATTGTGGCATTATTTGTAATTGCTAAAAAAGTAGAGACAATCAAAATGTACATCAATAGAATAATAGTTAAATAAGTAGAGATTCATTCATGAAATAAAACATGATGCTACACAAAAAAAGGATAAGAGTGCTCTTTATGCACTGATATGAAAAGATAATCAATATGTTATTAAGTGGAAAAGCAATGTACAAAATAATGCATAGCGTGCTAACATTTATTTATGCCTATAAAACTTGTCTGCAAAGATACAGAAAAAACTAGTAACCATGGGTACCTATTTTGGGGGACTGAGGTGGGTAGAAACTGAGTGGCTGTAAGTACAGAGGTGGGAGGGAGATTTTCAACTTTATAGTGTTTTAGGTTTACTGAATTTGGAATCCATGTGAATGGATTAGCTGTTCCACAAATTAATTAACTGTTTAAATGCTTAAAGGGAAGAAATAAGTAAAATGTTTAACAAAAATGCATTTTCTTTTTCTAAAACAAAACATAACATTGAATAAGAAAAAGAAAATTGCATTCTGTGTTGTGCATGGACATGTTTTTACAGCAGGCAAATCATAATATATAACTTATTGATACTTGCTTATATAAGTAATAATATATAACTCAATAATAATATATAATCAATAATATATAACTTGTTGTTACTTATATAATAATATTTTTTAAATGTGCATGGGAATGATAAATTCCAAATTTAGGCTAACAGTTACTTCTGGAAAGAGAATGATGTGAATAAGATTGGAGAAAAAGAAGCCAGGTGACTTCAACTATATCTTTCACATTTTAATTTCCAGTTAGGTCATATAGATTGAAAAAGTACAGAGAAGGACAGAAATGTGGAAATACTTGATGTTTTCAGGTAAAGGAATTATTTTAGGAAAATCACTTAAATATATTTTATATTTTGATGACATTAACATTAACTGGGATTCTGTAAAAATTCTCATGAAATTTAAAGATGGCTATATTGTATAGTTATTGGGCCTATTTTGAGAGAGTTCATACAAAGAAACATAAAATTTCATGTATCTATTTTTGATATTAGGAACTATGGAAGTAAAAATGCATCAGTGTGACATACAGGGTGAGAAAGTGAGCACTGAGCATCATATGGGTAATTTTTTCAACAGCCATTCCTTGAACTTATAAATCTACATTTGATTGATTGAACTCAATCAAACAGCCACACCTAATTTATTGAGAAATGTAATTTAGTTGTGTGCACAGGGAAAGAAATGAAATTTAGTGAACACAAAGCACAGTCTCTTCCACAAGGGATGACACTATTAAGCATGTGGGAATGTTGACCTGATGATGCCAGACCTTTCAATTTTTTAAGAGCAGCCAGAAATTTAATTTCCTTTTTTTAATGTGACATCTCCAAGTTTTAAATGTTGGCAACTAAATCATTCTTTTAATGACCTTATATGAGCCAAACAAAATATGTCTACAAACTAGACCTGTAGGTCAACAGTCTGCAAACTTCGACAGTAGTAAAATATCCTACAAATGAACACTGAAAGGGACCAGAGTTCAAGATCTCTTTTCCTGTGGATTGTGGGTACACAGTATTCTAAAACTAAGAAGAGCTGGTGAGAGATGCCACAGAAGCCAAGGGGTAGGACTAGGTTACACCCAGTAAATTAGGATGAGGACTCAAAGGCCACTGGATCCAGCAAATCAAAAGATAGGGCCAGCCACAAATTGTAATAAAGTTATACTCCCTGGCTTCTTGAAACTTGTAATGCAGTTGGAAAAACGCTGCATAGAAACCAAAGCATCCACAATACAATACAGCCCAGACTTTGTGGTATAGACTGAACATCAAAATTAGAGAGTTAATTCATTATTTTGAGATGTGGTTGTTAGAAAAAACTTTGTGACGTAGGGGAGACTTGAAGTACATTTTGAAGAATGTAACAATAGGGCTTCCCTGGTGGCGCAGTGGTTGAGAGTCCGCCTGCCGATGCAGCGGACACGGGTTTGTGCCCCGGTCCGGGAAGATCCCATATGCCGCAGAGTGGCTGGGCCCGTGAGCCATGGCCGCTGAGCCTACGCGTCCGGACCCTGTGCTCCGCAATGGGAAAGGCCACAACAGTGAGAGGCCCGCGTACTGCAAAAAAAAAAAAAAAAAAAATAATGTAACAATAAAGTACCTTGGATATATTCACATAATAAGTTGAAATGTGAGAAAGAAAGAAAAGACAGGAATTCTAAAGAGTTGAATTAACTCACAAGTTCTTCCTTCACTAGCTACCTGAGTTTAGAGGCTTCTAATATCTCCTAATCACTATTTTCACTTTCTTCTCAATTTTTAGCTGGGCACAGAGCTTCCTTGCCTTTAGGTCTGATCATATGTCTAAATATTAGCTAACGGCTATAAGGAAAATAGGGTGTGCAACTTCCAGAAAATGCTTTTAAAGAGGGTCCTTTTAATCCCTCTCTTCTTGCTGTTTAAAATGAGTACCTATATGCTGAGACTCCAACAGCTATCAGGGACCTTGAGGTGGCCTTGGGAATGGAAGTCCTTTATAGCATAGTAGCAAGACAGGAGCCTGGGATGGAAACCTTTGGGCTCCCTGGATATGTAAGAGAAATAAACTTGTCTCATTTATGCCATAGGTATTCTGTTTGTTTACTATGGTTTTCTCTTAATTTTTTGCTTTAAAAAAATACTCAAACTTGAACATATTATTTTACCTCCCTGAGCTGGAATTTCCTTAAAAGGAGGGAGGTAAATTTGTTAAGATAGTCCCATTGATGTCTTCATATTTCAACATTCTGTATGATTCAACAGGAAAGTTTTAAAAAATCTCTTAAACAATTGTGCCCTGTCAGTTTGCATCAACACATCTTATATAAAAAGCGAAAATTTCAGTCAATTACTCAGGTATTTTCTAATGTATACAAGTTTCTCTTTGAGAAAACACATGATGACATACATCACACCTAAAATGGAATACAATATACAGGTATCCCCCTCTTTTCGAAAGTTTGCTTTGTATCACTTCACTTTTACAAAAGACCCTCATTAGTATCTATTTTTGCTAACTGAAAGAAATCTTAAGAGGATTTTTCCTTTCAGGAAAAACGGGACAATAGTACTCAGTATCTGTTTTGCAGGGAGCCGTTTACAGAGGCAGTGCTCACCCCCCAGCAGCGAGAGGGCACCTCCAAGCCCTTTTCCCGGGAACTACACTCGGCACCTTAGCATCAGGCCACGAAAGCTTTAAACTGTCTGTGAGCATCTGTGCTTTATCTCAACTTATTTTTGCGTGTCCTTAGCAAGATGTGCCATCAGGTAGTTGCTTCTTCACTTTACTCCATTTCTGCTTCCCAGAGTTTTCACAGGAACACTCAACTTTCAGATAGCGGAGAAAACTTTTATTCCAATAGAAGTTGGAATAAAAAAAATTCCAAATTTGCTGATCCACTAATGGATGAGCAAACAAAAAATTGCATCATTAATGATATTGTTGAAATTTTTATAACTGATCCCTTAAAACTGATGATTAATATTACCTTCCTCCTGGTCAACTTTCCCCAAAGCATATTTGTTTGAATAAAAATCTTGATAAGAAATCAACAAACTACATATGCTAGGGTGAAATAACTGTTTATACTACTTTAATCCATGTTTCCTTTTGAGAGATTCACCAGACACATTAGGAGAAGTCGTGAGCCATCTCAAACAAGCAGATAAACAAAAACACTTATTTCTGGTTAATCAGTTACGTCTACAATATATTGGACCATAACAGTATTTTTCTTCAGAAGAGTGGTTGGGAAACAGTTCTAGATGGTATAGTTTTCCAAAATTCTTTCTTTATATCCTGCTGCTCTCCATATTTAGGAAAGTAAACAAAGCCCTGAAGTAACAGATAAGTTAAAATTCCATTTGCTATTTCACAGCACACCCCACAAGAAAGCTGTTTGTAAACCACAGCTTGAGATTCTCAGAGGAAAAGAAGAATGATCAGTGAGCTCAGTTTAGACATTGCATATTTAATTTTGCCTTTTGGGCTCTGCCTCTTGTAGCAAAGCTCAGCTTTGAATCAGAAGTACCATTATTGTACTGTGAGCTTTAAAAAGATAATTGATATTCACCCTGGATTTAATGTCCTTGGAGAGAGATTTCAAGAACAGAATTTTAGTGGTTGATTCTACACTTTTCCTTGTCTGTAAACCTTACAGTTTACATAGGCAATAAATATTTTTTGAAATCAGTAAAAATGGAAGCAAGAGACTAACAAGTGAGAGACGTACAATACAAAAATAAGCAGTTAGTACTTGGAAACGCCTCCTTTTTGGTATAGCGTAATATTTTTTGTTGTTCTTTTGAATATTTTGTTTAGCAAGAGAACAGAAATCTTCTACAGGGACTAGGAGATGCCATCTGGTGATTTTATACAATATCACTACTAAAAAAAGCTCTATTTTCCCCAAAAACTCATTCTTTTGAGATTTCATTGATAGTACCCAGAAAAACAGATTTTTCTTCAATTTCTTTTTAGCATTCAAGAAAATAAGCTAAAAGCTATTTTCATGATTTAAAACACCTATATGATATATAATACAAATTAAGGAATGGAAAGAAAAACTGATATAGATCAAGAATCATAAATTCATAAAACTTCAGAGAATCCAAAATATTTTGAGAAGTATAATAAAAAATTATCTTAATATATTTCCCCTGGAAATCATAGCTATCAAAAGGCTACAAAAGGCCATGTTACAAACATGTGGATTTTTAATCCATAGAACAGATGGCAGATTTTCATTTTATTCAATTGCTTTACTAAAGGGATGAATCAAACATCTAGTAGAATTTTTATTTTTACTTCATTTGCACTTATAATTCTAATTACATATAATGGAGTGCTAAGAACAGTTAACAGAATGCTGTTATAGAAACATAATAACAATGTAGGATTATTAATTCAAAACTGCCATTTCTGGGAAAAGCCTAGAAAGCAGTAGACGGCAAGTAAAATATGAAACATTTGCTCAGAAACAATTGTCAGTTTTACGTGTCAAAATATATGGATGGTCATGCATAGCTGTTTGTGTTAATGATTAGTACTGATGTATGTTGTTAGATTAAAACAATGGATGCATTATACAGGCAAGAAAGAACATCTATAGAAGATGAGAGAGGAGACTGCCAATTTTGGGTTTTAGCCAAATTCAATTTCACTGGGTTGTTAATAACTTGATTGGAGGTGACTGTGTTTATTTTGGGAACCTGCGCTTTTACATGATCACAAAATGCGATAACGCATATGTAGCTCAGACTGAAAAATACACCACACGATAGACCTGAGGATTGTATTTTCAATTTTGATTTAAATGTTTACTTGTCCACAGCAGTATTTTATGAAGTCCCTGAACTTATGAACCCATGCCAGTCTACATGGCTGGTTTAACATGTGCAATGCTTGATTGTTTTTCTGAATGACCACTAATATTATTTTGTGTACATAATTCACAATATTCTATTTTGAAATCCAGCATAATATTTCATTTCAATCTACTGATTTAGTCCTCTAGGAAGGCCAGAAACTATTAAATTTTCAAAGCTTCTCAGTGCTATTCCTGTATCTAATAGAAATAGCCAATTGAAAATAACCACTGTGGTTTCTCCAGGAACCTGGCTGTGCCTTGTTTCACAATGTCTATTTTCTGAGACACAATGTAACCAAAATTAATCTCAAGCTTATTAAATTGCTGTACCAGCCTTTAGAGGTGACTATTTTTATAAGAATAAATTCTAAAAGTTTCTAAAGAAACCGTGAGACACTGCCTGTTATTATTGGCATACACCTGCTGCTGTTATGAATTACATTGCTTCAATAAATGAATTTCAGATAGCAAATTGTTTCTTTAAGTATCAAGAATAACCTTTTTAATAATATGTATTTCAAGTTATAATCCTACTAACATGAAAATAAAATAAATTTTTTACTAAAATAAACACACTTACCTGCTTGCTTACATAAACAGAAAGTATCAAGCTCTTCTTTTAACAATTTAGAGTCATTTTTACAATCATCAGTTTTATGCTTGGCTTTAGTACGGTTGCTTCTCTATTTCCTTTCTTACTGTTATTTAGTTATTAAATAACAGTTTAGTTTGTCAGTGTAATGCTGAGCACATGAGAAGTTTAAAAAAAAATTTGTGGAATGCATGCACAAATTCTCAAATGAAGCTTCCAGTTCTCTTCCTAATTTGATGTGGACAGAGAAGTAAAACACCCAAGTATTAAAAATGTGCATTCATTATATCTAATGTTGAATCAAGGGTCTAGCCAGTACACAAGATGCATGAATCTTAGAATACTAGGTATTTCAGTGGGTCAGAACTTTTTCCATTTACTATCAGGTTCTCAGATTTGTTACAGATGTTGAATTTACCAAAAGATTGACCACTGAATAAGTCAGATGTTATTATCAATGAGAAAATGACACATGGAAATAATATATTGTGTTCATACATTCATTCATAATATATTGTGTTCATACATTCATTCATAATATATTGTTCATACATTAACAAATATATGCCTTGCCTTGAATGGTTTTTATCTTTAGTTATTGGTTTAGATATAGAGGAAAAGTCACACATCAACTTTAGAATTTGCTTCTTTCCACGTGTGAGGCCAAAATCAATTCTGCATAACGGTACCCTGAGAGGATAATGTGGTATAAATTGAAAACTGCAAGATTAGTGAGCATCCCTTGGGAACTCTCTGGGTTTCTTTATATATTGCCAAACTATTCTCTGTGTTTTTATTCTTACTAATATCTCCTAGGCTGAATATATTGATACTTTGTCTCTATTATATCTACATTATAGAGGACTTGGATGTATTTCTAAAACTCATTTGTTTTCATATAGTTGAAGTCTATTCCCAGACCCTAGAGATGTTAACTTGATTACATCAGTGATAAATTAGAGAATGGTGACCAAAAACAAGCAAAAAAAAGCAATGTTGTTAGATAATTATTTTTAGAAAATATTTGTCTACTGAAAATACTCTTTTCATCTAGATTGTTGAATTCCCTATAAAAATATAATTTAATTTGGAGAATTATATTTCTATATATGTGCTTTTTCTTCTCTTCTAGTTTTGGTACATTTATTCTTTAATAAAGTTTTAAAGAATTGATTGATACTAAAGTACTAAAAGTTGTTCTGAATTTTAACCTACAATGCTTATTATAATAATCTTAATTTTCATCATGATTTTTCCTGAAATTTCTAAATAAAATGTCAGATTACTTAGAAATGGTCAAATCTGTTTTGACTTTTTAAAATACATCTCAGTGAAATTCGTTCTATGAACAGTAGTATAGACATTCTGTGGAGACTGATGTAATCTCCAGTTCACAAGCTACCGTGGATTTAGATGGCACCTGTCTAAAAGTTGGAAAGCATACTGATTAGAGAACCTGAAGTTGGGGTCTGCAGCTCCCCTGGATCTGAGGATGTATTCTGTGGTTTTCACAATCATTTCACTGTATAATTTTAAAAATTTATGCTTCATTCTGTGTATGTGAGCTGAGTAGCAATGTTCTTATTGTCTTAGGCTCAACAACTAAAAACCCAAGGCTGAGAAAAAAGCAGCAATTCTCTGCATTTAAAAGAATGTTGAAAATAATTGAGGCTATTATCTCCCTGATGGCTGGTTCCCATTCCCGATTATTGCCCTAGTCCCTATCCCAACCTCAAGTCCATTTAAGCAGAACCCCAGGAAATACGGAGAACCAAAATTTATTCAAGTTGTGACTTATTTACCCAAGGAGGAAACTATGGATTTTTACTTCCTTGCCTGAAGAGTGAAGAAATGGTGCTTACCAAATCCAAGAGAGAAGACCTCAAGGAGTGCCACCACCAGAAATTAGAAGTCAACACTGGTATCTCACTCCCCAGGTGAACGTTTTCTTATGCAGCATACTTGTTGATTTATGCCTGTCTGTTCAGAGGTAAGAGAACTAGTTTATGGATATAAATTAAATGTGATTTATTAAAAATTTCCTATAATTGTACGTTTAATATGTATTTTTTTTCTGGACCCAGTTGTTTCAATATGATCTGTAGTTCATCAAAACACAATAACTAAAATTTTATTACAAGTATATAATAATTTCTTAGAAATGAATTCTTAATGAGATTAAGATAGCATCCTCTTAAGACAAGATTAATTCATACAATTTTATAAGCTATAAAACAAAATTATAAATCAATGGGTTATTTCTCATTACGTATTTTTTAACAATGCAGTGTAATATGTAGCTCAGATCATAGATCATTTATTTACCTAGAAATATTTCCTTGTTAAATGTGTGTACCTACATGTATTAAACTCTGATGCTTGGTCATTCAAATAGTTAAATTAAAGCATTGTACAAAATCAGAAAGAACTCTATTATTTTACTAGCTATTGTGATCACATTTTTCTTGTATCTAAATAAAGAGAAACTTATCTATTGCCAAAACTAACCAGTCTGGCTAGATTTACTTTTACTTTTTATTAATAAAAGGTAGAAAATAGTCATTTCATAAGATGAAATAAGAGGAGGATTAAATAATTAAATATTTCACAATATGACTTGATAAAATAGGTTTTAACTACTTTGTTGAATAATACATACCAAATCTGAAAGAAAGCATAAAAAATTTGCCTGTGGGTTTTATCCAGTGTATCTTGAAGATCTCAGTAATCTCAAAAAATATTCAAAAAATATTCCAATTACGTTAAAAGGATCTACTTCACTAACCTATACTGCTTCAACTCTTCAAAGTTTTTCTTTTTAGCTAATGACAGGTCCCAAGGATGAATCTTGAGAATAGCTTAAAAGAACTACTTATAATTAAATACATGAAAAAAGCTATTTTCGATATTTAACATTTCTTACCTACGTGTTATTTGCTTTGCTCTTATGGAGCTCCCTGAAAATTGATACATTCTTTGACAATGTGAAAAGCTGGAAGAGGTGAGATCTTTAAATAACAATTATCAATATCAATCCATTTTAAATGCCAGTTTTTCACTTTTAACAGAAATATCTGTAAGACAGAAAAAGACCCAAGTCCTGAGGTGGTTTATATTTCCTTGGTTATCCATTGACACTGATTTGTTTTGTTAAGCCAATATTTTGAAGTCACTTTGTTTGACGTCCAGAGAGATTTTTGAGATGTGTGCCTTTCTTTTGCGAAGCAGGATAGAAGAGATAGGGAGAGGAAGGTAGAAGGGAGGAAGCTGCTTTGAAGTCCCTTCTACAGATTTATTCTCAGCTAGATCCCTCTCAGGAAAGGACACATCCTTGCTCCATTACTCCTTTTAAATTCTTGGTGTTATATTGCTTTGCATACCTAGGTTTAGAAAGTGCTCCAAAGAGTATTGTAAAGGCAGTAATTAAAAAAAAACTAAAACTCTCTATTTGTACCTAACCAAGTCCATACTCTTCAATAACTGAAAAACTAGATGGACAGATAGACAGATTTGCATGTACGTATACACATGTTTTAGATCATCTGATAGATTCTTTTATCATCATGCAACTGTGTTGTACTTGCTATGTAAATTTGTGTTTATGGTTTTATTAGACCAAGATATTACATAATGAAGCTTATGTGTGCTGAGTAGTAACTTTAAATGTGTTTAATATTTAATTATAGTATTTCTCAATCTAGGGTCCATAGACCCTTAGGGATCCACAGATACATTCTCAACAGTCTGCATGATCTCAGGTTTGAGAAATTCTGGTTAATGGACTTAGTCATTAAGAGCTCAGGCCATAGAGCCAATCTCATCTGGTTCAAATTGCAGCACCCTCACTTACCAGCTGTGGATCCTTGGGGACGTTACCTTCCTTCTCTGAATCTCAGTTTTCTCACCTATAAAATGACAGATATAATGCAACGTAAAATGCTCACTTCCTCTTAGGTTGAATTAATTAAGAGAAACATTTCATCCATCCATAAAATCAGTAAGTTAAAAATGTTATTTCAGAATAACAAAGACTCATTATTCTGATGTTTGGATTCTGGATATAATTAAGTGAAAATAGTGTACCCTACTTCAGAAATACTTGTACTACTTTTGTTAGCCATCATGATCAAACTTTCTCTGTGCATTTAAAGAATGAGAAACTTTATATTGCTAAAAATTAATCAATCTGGTAGCTAGCATACAATTTTGGTTTACTAATAGAAAATATATTCATCTTATAAGTTCAAATAACTTGAGGATTAACTCTAATTGGAATGAGCATTTCATTATATGATTTGATGAGTTTGAACTACCAATATAGCTTTTCATTAAATCAGACTCCCTAGAATCCCAAATTGTTCTTTTTCCACTGATAGGAAATTGTGTAATAGAAATATCTTAGCAGAAAATATGGACCTTGTGGGAGGGGAAAATATCAGTAATCATTAACAAAATCATTTCAGTGTTTTATGGGAGAAAGAGAGAATATTTTGGCCCTATGGCAAGCACTGTATACTTCTAATTTAGACCCATATTTCTTATTGTAGGAATGCTGGAAACAACTGATAGATTTTCTAGCAATATCCAGATCAAAGCCACCTTTATTTAGACCAATGGGTACATAATTAATGATACTTTAATATACAGCAGGGTTGAGGATGCTGAGAGGAAAGCATGAGACAAGGTTGGGGTTTTCCTCATACCCTCTGTATTATTCATGTTAGACTATCTACTGTAACAGACTGTCCCTAAATCTCAACGGCTTAACACAATAGAGTTTATTTTTCACTCACATTCCATCTCACCTAGGAAGTGACAGGGACATAGACTGTTCTTTATGATTTGTCAGGGACATAGATTCCTGTCAGGTAGCTCCACCATTTTCTAAGGTCTTGGAGTCTTCCACAGGGTTTTCTGCAGCCAGGCAGCAGAGAGGTAGGAAAAAGTACCTGGAGTATCTCATCCAAGGGTTTGGGGCCCAGCTCAGACATTATACATCATTCAAAAACAAGACGAGAACATAGGTATTAGTCCCAACTGGCTGGGGTCTGGTAATCCTCTATAGAAATTCAGGATACTTGGTTTAAGTTCACAGATTCTTTTTTATTTTTCTTTTTAAAATTTTATTTATTATTTATTTTTGGCTGTGTTGGGTCTTCGTTTCTGTGCGAGGGCTTTCTCTAGTTGCGGCAAGCAGGGGCCACTCTTCATCGCGATGCGCGGGCCCCTCACTATCGCGGCCTCTCTTGTTGCGGAGCACAGGCTCCAGACACGCAGGCTCAGTAGTTGTGGCTCACGGGCCTAGTTGCTCCGCGGCATGTGGGATCTTCGCAGACCAGTGTTCGAACCCGTGTCCCCTGCATTTGCAGGCAGATTCTCAACCACTGCGCCACCAGGGAAACCCAAAGTTCACAGATTCTTGCTGATATTGTAATGATATTATTTTTTACAGATGTTTCTGTTATATTCATACACTATTTTTATTTAATCATAAGTGACATTAATTCATTCATTTCTAACTCTGTGAGACTCTGAACAATCTTGTGTACATACGGACTTAATTCTATTGTAAAGAAATTGCGTCAGTGATAACAAGATCAATTAAGTAATTGCCAGCAGCTTACATATTAATGACTTAAAATCTAATTTCCTAAAAAAAAATCCACAAAGATTAAGTACAATTTTCCATAACACCCAAGTAAACAAGCATCAAAAGCTCAAGGTTAATAATAAAAATAACAATCATAAAACTAAAATCTCATAGATCTTCTTGCAAATAAATTACTACATTTATGGGTGATAAGATATAAATCTTACGATAGCAAGATCTAACAAGAAAGGAGCATCACCCAAACCTTGCTAATGTTATATTTTAGTGTCTTGATAGGTGACTGACTTATAAATATTCTCCAAACTTCTATTCTACTATTTACTTGATGTTAAAGCCTGGCCAATTGCTTTGTATTTTCAAAATACTCATATCAGGAACTTTAAGTTTCTTATTCTCTCAATATTCTAGTTACTCAAGCTTGGGGGTGTCATTTATAATTTATTTTAATTAATGTGCATTAAAGGTATTTGAGATTTAGATATTTTTAAATTACCACTCCTAATAATACGTTTACTCTGAGAAAAATTGTGCAAATGCTGCTGATCAAAATGCTGATATTTGTTAATCAGCAGATCTAGGATACCTGGGCTGGATTTCCAGCTCTCAGCTTTTGCATCATGAATAAATCATGACCACATGACCCAAGAAGAAAAGTACATGCTTTACCCAAGATTCAAATACTAGTTAGACCACAATACTTTTACCCACATATTTTGAAGTTTTAAAAAAGTACAATTATTATATCATGTCTATAAAACTGTGGAACATCAAAGTTTATACTGGCATCAAAGGTGACCATATTTGTTTCACTGTAAATATCAATACAAGTGAGTCTACACAGTAATCTATCTTTTTCTACAACTCCATAAAAATATTTTTGTGTTTACACTTTACTCTCTAACTCAAAATCTTACTATATCTAATTTGATTCTATTCCAAGCTCTTCTACATACTATCAGTTTAGTCTTCAGCAAGGCATTAATTTTTCTGAGGCTTAAATTCAATGGGCATTTAGGTTGCTTCCACGACCTGGCTACTGTAAATAGTGCCACAATGAACATTGAGGTGCATGTGTCCTTTTGAATTATGGTTTTCTCTGGGTATATGCCCAGTGGCGGGATTGCTGGGTCATATGGTAATTCTATTTTTAAGGAACCTCCATACTGTTCTCCATAGTGGCTATATCATTCCCACCAACAGTGCAAGAGGGTTCCTTTTTCTCCACACCCTCTCCAGCATTTGTTGTTTGTAGATTTTCTGATGAGGCCCATTCTACCTGGTGTGAGGTGATACCACATTGTAGTTTTGATTTGCATTTCTCTAATAATTAGTGATGTTGAGCAGCTTTTCATGTGCCTCTTGACCATCTGTATGTCTTCTTTGGGGAAATGTCTATTTAGGTCTTCTGCTCATTTTTTGATTGGGTTCTTTGATTTTTTGTTATTGAGCTGCATGAGCTGTTTATGTATTTTGGAGATTAATCCTTTGTCTGTTGATTCATTTGCAAATATTTTCTCCCATTCTGAGGGTTGTCTTTTCGTCTCGTTTATAGTTTCCTTTGCTGTGCAAAAGCTTTGAAGTTTCATTAGGTCCCATTTGTATATTTTTGTTGTTATTTCCATTACTCTAAGAGGTGGGTCAAAAAAGATCTTGCTGTGATTTATGTCAAAGAGTGTTCTTCCTATGTTTTCCTCTAAGAGTTTTATACAGTCTGGCCTTACATTTAGGTCTTTAATGCATTTTGAGTTTATTTTTGTGTATGGTATTAAGGAGTGTTCTAATTTCATTCTTTTACATGTAGCTGTCCAGTTTTCCCAGCACCACTTATTGAAGAGACTGCCTTTTCCCCATTGTATATCCTTGCTTTCTTTGTCATAGATTAGTTGACGATAGGTGCATGGGTTTATCTCTGGGCTTTCTATCCTGTTCCATTGATCAATATTTCTGTTTTTGTGCCAGTACCATATTGTCTTAATTACTGTAGCTTTGTAGTATAGTCTGAAGTCAGTGAGTCTGATTCCTCCAGCTCTGCTTTTTTCCCTCAAGATTGTTTTGGTTATTCGAGGTCTTTTTTGTCTCCATACAAATTTTAATATTTTTTGTTCTAGTTCTGTAAAAAAAATGCCATTGGTAATTTCATAGGGATTGCATTAAATCTGTAGATTGCTTTGAGTAGTATAGTCATTTTCACAATATTGATTCTTCCAATCCAATAACATAGTATATCTCTCCATCTGTTTGTGTCAGCTTTGATTTCTTTCATCTGTGTCTTACAGTTTTCTGAGTACAGGTCTTTTACCTCCTTAGGTAGGTTTATTCCTAGGTATTTTATTCTTCTGGTTGCAATGGTGAATGGGATCGTTTCCTTAATTTCTCTCTCTGATCTTTTGTTGTTAGTGTATAGGAATGCAAGAGATTTCTGCGTGTTAATTTCATATCCTGCAACTTTATCAAAATCATTGATTAGTTCTAGTAGTTTTCTGTTGGCATGTTTAGGATTATCTATGTATAATATCATGTCATCTGCAAACAGTGACAGTTTTACTTCTTCTATTCCAATTTGGATTCCTTTTATTTCCTTTTCTTCTCTGATTGCCGTGGCTAGGACTTCCAAAACTATGTTGAATAACAATGGTGAGATGGACATCCTTGTCTTGTTCCTGATCTTAGAGGAAATGCATTCAGTTTTTCACCATTGAGAATGATTTTTGCTGTGGGCTTGTCATATATGGCCTTTACTATGTTGAGGTAGGTTCCCTCTATGCCCACTTTCTGAAGAGTTTTTATCATAAATGGGTGTTGAATTGTCAAAAGCTTTTTCTGCATCTATTGAGATGATCATATGGTTTTTATTCTTCAGTTTGTTAATATGGTGTATCACATTGATTGAATTGTGTATATTGAGGAATCCTTGCACCCCTGAGATAAATCCAACTTGATCATCGTGCATGATCCTTTTAATGTATTGTTGGATTCTGTTTGCTAATATTTTGTTGAGGATTTCTGCATCATATTCACCAATGATACTGGTCTGCAATTTTCTTTTTTTGTAGTATCTTTGGTTTTGGTATCAGGGTGATGGTGGCCTCGTAGAATGAGTTTGGGAGTGTTCCTTCCTCCGCAATTTTTTGGAAGAGTTTGAGGATGGGTGTTAGCTCTTCTCTAAACGTTTGATAAAATTCACCTGTGAAGCTCGGTGCTTTGTGACAGCCTGGAAGGGTGGGATGGGGAGAGTGGGAGGGAGGGAGACGCAAGAGGGAAGACATATGGGAACATATGTATATGTATAGCTGATTCACTTTGTTATAAAGCAGAAACTAACACACCATTGTAAAGCAATTATACCCCAATAAAGATGTTTAAAAAAAAAAAAAAATTCACCTGTGAAGCCATCTGGACCAGGACTTTTGTTTGTTGGAAGACTTTTAACCACAGTTTCAATTTCATTATTTGTGATTGGTCTGTTCATATGTTCTATTTCTTCCTGTTTCAGTCTTGGAAGGTTATACCTTCCAAGCATTTGTCCATTTCTTCCAGGCTACATTTTAATGGCATAGAGTTGCTTGTAGTAGTCTCTTAGGATGCTTTGTATTCCTGTGGTGTCTGTTGTAACTTCTCTTTTTCATTTCTAATTTTATTGATTTGAGTCCTCTCCCTCTTTTTCTTGATGAGTCTGAGTAAAGGTTTACCAATTTTGTTTATCTTCTCAAAGAACCAGCTTTTAGTTTTATTGATCTTTGCTATTACTTTGCTTGCTTCTATTTCATTTATTTCTGCTATGATCTTTATGATTTCTTTTCTTCTACTAACTTTGGTTTTGTTTGTTATTCTTTCTCTAGTTCCATTAGGTGTAAGGTTAGATTGTGTATGTGAGATTTTTCTTGTTTCTTGAGGTAGGATTGTATTGCTATGAGCTTCTCTCTTACAACTGCTTTTTCTGCGTCCCATAAGTTTTGGATCATCGTGTTTTCATTGTCATTCGTCTCTAGGTATTTTCTGATTTCCTCTTTGATTTCTTCAGTGATCTCTTGGTTATTTAGTAATGTATTGTTTAACCTTCATGCATTTGTACTTTTTACATTTTTTTCCCTGTAATTGATTTCTAATCTCTTAGCACTGTGGTCGCAAAAGATGCTTGATATGATTTCAATTTTCTTAAATTTACCAAGGCTTGATTTGTGACCCAAGATGTGATCTATCCTGGAGAATGTTCCATGTTCACTTGAGAAGAGAGTGTAATCTGCTGTTTTTTTGGATGGAATGTCCTACAAATATCAATTAAATCTATCTGGTCTATTGTGTCATTTAAAACTTGTCCTTCCTTATTACTTTTCTGTCTGGATGACCTGTCCATTGTTGTAATTGAATTGTTAAAGTTCCCCACTATTACTGTGTAACTGTAGATTTCCTCTTTTATAGATGTTAGCATTTGCCTTATGTATTGATGTGCTCCTATGCTGGGTGCATATATATTTGTAATTGTTATATCTTCTGCTTGGATTGATCCCTTGATCATTATGTAGTGTCCTTCCTTGTCCCTTGTAACATTCTTTATTATAATGTCTATTTTATCTGATATGAGTATTGCTAGTCCAGCTTTCTGTTGATTTCCTTTTGCATGGAATATCTTTTTCAATCCCCTCACTTTCACTCTGTATGCATCCCTAGGTCTGAAGTGGGTCTCTTGTAGACAGCATATAGATGGGTCTTGTTTTTGTATCCATTCAGTGAGCCTGTGTCTTTTGGTTGGAGCATTTAATTCATTCACATTTAAGGTAATTATCGATATGTATGCTCCTATTACCATTTTCTTAATTGTTTTGGGTTTGTTTTTGTAGGTATTTTCTTCTCTTGTGTTTCCTACTTAGAGAAGTTCCTTTAGCATTTGCTATAAAGCTGGTTTGGTGGTGCTGAATTCTCTCAGCTTTTATTTTTTTTTTAACATGTTTATTGGAGTATAACTGCTTTACAATGGTGTGACAGTTTCTGCTGTATAACAAAGTGAATCACCTATGTATATATACATACATCTCCATATCTCCTCCCTCTTGTGTCTCCCTCCCTCCCACCCTCCCTATCCCACCCCTCTAGGTGGACACAAAGCACCGAGCTGATCTCCCTGTATTATGTGGCTGTTTCCCACTAGCTATTTTTTTGTAGTGTATATATTTCTATGGCACTCTCTCACTTCATCTCAGTTTACCCTTCCACATTCCCATGTCCTTAAGTCCATTCTCTATGTCTGTGTCTTTATTCCTTTCCTGACCCCAGGTTCTTAAGAACTTTTTCTTTTTTTGATTCCATATATACGTGTTAGCATGCGGTATTTGTTTTTCTCTTTCTGACTTATTTCATTATGTATGACAGTCTGTAGGTCCATTCGCCTCACTACAAATAACTCAATTTCGTTTCTTTTTAGGGATGAGTAATATTACATTGTATATATGTGCCACATCTTTTTTTTTTAATATAGAAATTGTTTTTTAAACATCTTTATTGGAGTATAATTGCTTTACAATTGTGTTAGTTTCTGCTTTATAACAAAGTGAATCAGCTATACATATACATATATCCCCATATCTCCTCCCTCTTGTATCTCCTTGCCACCTTCCCTATCCCACCCCTCTAGGTGGTCACAAAGCACCGAGCTGATCTCCCTGTACTATGCGGCTGCTTGCCACTAGCTATCTATTTTACATTTGGTAGTGTATATATGTCCATGCCATTCTCTCAGTTCGTCCCAGCTTACCCCTCCCCCTCCCTGTGTCCTCAAGTTTATTCTCTATGTCTGTGTTTTTATTCCTGTCCTGCCCATAGGTCCTTCAGAATCATTTAATTTAATTAATTATTTTTAGATTCCATATATATGTGTTAGAATACAGTATTTCTTTTTCTCTTTCCGACTTACTTCATTCTGTATGAGAGACTCTAGGTCCACCCACCTCACTACAAATAACTCAATTTCTTTTCTTTTTATGTCTGAGTAATATTCCATTGTATGTATGTGCCACATCTTTATCCATTCATCTGCCGATGGACATTTAGGTTGCTTCCACATCCTGGCTATTGTAAACAGAGACACAATGAACATTGTGATACATGACTCTTTTTGAATTATGGTTTTCTCAGGGTATATGCCCAGGAGTGGGATTGTTGGGTCGTATGGCAGTTCTATTTTTGTTTTTTAAGGAACCTTCATACTGTTCTCCATAGTGGTTGTGTCAATTTACATTTCCACCAACAGTGCAAGAAGGTTCCCTTTTCTCTACACCCTCTCCAGTATTTATTCTTTGTAGATATTTTGATGGTGGCCATTCTGACTGGTGTGAGGTGATACCTCATTGGAGTTTTGATTTGCATTTCTCTAATGATTAATGATGTTGAGCATTCTTTCATGTGTTTGTTGGCAATCTGTATATCTTCTTTGGAGAAATGTCTATTTAGGTCTTCTGCCCATTTTTGAATTGGGTTGTTTGTTATTTAGATATTGAGCTGCATGAGCTGCTTGTAAATTTTGGGGACTAATCCTTTGTCATATGCTTCATTTGCAAATATTTTCTCTTATTCTGAGGGTTGTCTTTTTGTCTTGTTTATGTTTTCCTCTGCTGTGCAAAAGCTTTTAAGTTTCATTAGGTCTCATTTGTTTATTTTTCTTTCTATTTCCATTTCTCTAGGTAGTGGGTCAAAAAGGATCCTGCTGTGATTTATGTCATGGAGTGTTCTGCCTATGTTTTCCTCTAAGAGTTTTATAGTGTCTGGCCTTACATTTAGGTCTTTAATCCATTTTGAGTTTATTTTTGTGTATGGTGTTAAGGAGTGTTCTAATTTCATTCTTTTACATGTAGCTGTCTAGTTTTCCCAGCACCATTTATTGAAGAGGCAGTCTTTTCTCCATTGTATATTCTTGCCTCCTTTATCAAAGATAAGATGACCATATGTATGTGGGTTTACCTCTGGGCTTTGTATTTTGTTCCACTGATCTATATTTCTGTTTTTGTGCCACCATACTGTCTTGATTACTGTAGCTTTGTAGCATAGTCTGAAGTCAGGGAGCCTGATTCCTCCAGCTCTGTTTTTCTTTCTCAGGATTGCTTTGGCTATTCGGACTCTTTTGTGTTTCTGTACAAATTGCGAAATTTTTTGCTCTAGTTTGTGAAAAATGCCATTGGTAGTTTGATAGGGATTGCATTGAATCTGTAGATTGCTGTGGGTAGTATAGTCATTTTCATAATGTTGAGTCTTCCAATCCAAGAACATGATACAAACATCTGTTTGTATCACTTTTAATTTCTTTCATCAGTGTCTTACAGTGTTCTCCATACGGGCCTTTTGTCTCCTTATGTAGGTTTATTCCTAGCTATTTTACTCTTTTTGTTGCCATGGTAAGTGGGAGTGTTTCCTTAATTTCTCTTTCAGATTTTTCATCATTTGTGTATAGGAATGCAAGAGATTTCTGTGCATTAATTTTGAATCCTGCTACTTTACCAATTTCATTGATTAGCTCTAGTAGTTTTCTGGTAGCATCTTTAGGATTCTCTATGTATAGTATCGTGCCATCTGCAAAAAGTGACAGTTTTACTTCTTCTTTTCCGGTTTGGATTCCTTTTATTTCTTTTTCTTCTCTGATTGCTGTGGCTAAAACTTGCAAAACTATGTTGAATAATAGTGGTGAGAGTGGGAAACCTTGTCTTGTTCCTGATCTTAGAGGAAATGATTTCAGTTTTTCACCATTGAGAATGATGTTTGCTGTGGGTTTGTCGTATATGGCCTTTAGTATGTTGAGGTAACTTCCCTCTATGCCTACTTTTTGGATGGTTTTTATCATAATTGGGTGTTGAACTTTGTCAAAAGTTTTTTCTGCATCTACTAAGATGATCATATGGTTTTTGTCCTTCAGTCTGTGAATATCGTTTATCCCATTGATTGATTTGCGTATATTGAAGAATCCTTGCATTCCTGGGATAAACCCCACTAGATCATGGTGTATGATCCTTTTAATGTGCTGTGGGATTCTGTTTGCTAGTATTTTGTTGAGGATTTTTGCATCTATGTTCATCAGTGATGTTGATCTGTAGTTTTCTTTTTTTTGTGGCATCTTTGTCTGGTTTTGGTATCAGAGTGATGGTGGCATCATAGAATGAGTTTGGGAGTCTTCCTCCCTCTGCTATACTTTGGAAGAGTTTGAGAAGGATAGGTGTTAGCTCTTCTCTAAATGTTTGATAGAATTTGCCTGTGAAGTCTTCTGGTCCTGGGCTTTTGTTTGTTGGAAGATTTTTAATCACACTCTTAATTTCAGTGCTTGTGTGTGGTCTGTTTATATTTTCTATTTCTTCCTAGTTCAGTCTCAGAAGGTGGTGCTTTTCTAAGAATTTGTCCATTTCTTGCAGGTTGTTCATTTTATTGGCATATAGTTGCTCGTAGTAATCTCTCATGATCTTTTGTATTTCTGCAGTGTCAGTTGTTACTTCTGCTTTTTCATTTCTAATTCTATCGATCTGAATCCTCACCCTGTTTTTCTTGATGAGTCTGGCTAACGGTTTATCAATTTTAGCTATCTTCTTAGACAACCAGCTTTTAGTTTTATTGATCTTTGCTATCATTTTCTTCATTTCTTTTTCATTTATTTCTGATCTGATCTTTATGACTTCTTTCCTTCTGCTAACTTTGGGGTTTTTTGTTCTTCTTTCTCTAATTGCTTTAGGTGTAAGTTTAGGTTGTTTATTTGCGATGTTTCTTGTTTCTTGACGTAGGATTGTATTGCTATAAATTTCCCTCTTAGAACTGCTCTTGCTGCATCCCATAGGTTTTGGGTCGTCGTGTTTTCATTGTCATTTTTTTCTAGGTATTTTCTGATTTCCTCTTTGATTTCTTCAGTGATCTCTTGGTTATTTAGTAGTGTATTTAATAGCCTCCTTGTGTTTGTATTTTCTACAGATTTTTCCTGTAATGGATATAGTCTCACAGCATTGTGGTTGGAAAAGATACTTGATACGATTTCAATTTTCTTAAATTTACCAAGGCTTGATTTGTGACCCAAGATATGATCTATCCTGGAGAATGTTCCATGAGCACTTGAGAAGAAAGTGTAATCTGCTGTTTTGCTCCTATGTTCCTATGTTCAGTGCATGAATATTTACAATTGTTATATCTTTTTCTTGGATTGATCCCCTGATCATTATGTAGTGCCCTTCTTTGTCTCTCGTAACACTCTTTATTTTAAAGTCTAATTTGTCTGATATGAGAATTGCTACTCCATCTTTCTTTTGATTTCCATTTGCATGGAATATCTTTTTCCAACCCCTCACTTTCAGTCTGTATGTGTCCCTAGGTCTGAAGTGGGTCTCTTGTAGACAGCATATATATGGGTCCTGTTTTTGTATCCATTCAGCATTCAGCCAGTCTATGTCTTTTGGTTGGAGCATTTAATCCATTTACATTTAAGGTAGCTTATTGATATGTATGTTCCTATTACCATTTTCTTAATTGTTTTGGGTTTGTTTTTATAGGTCTTTTTCTTCTCTTGTGTTGCCCACTTAGAGAAGTTCCTTTAGCATTTGCTATAGAGCTGGTTTGGTGGTGTTGAATTCTCTTAGCTTTTGCTTGTCTGTAAAGCTCTTGATTTCTCCATCAAATCTGAATGAGATCCTTGCTGGGTAGAGTAATCTTGGTTGTAGGTTCTTCCCTTTCATCACTTTAAATATATCATGCCACTCCCTTCTGGTAGAAGTTTTGCTGAGAAATCAGCTGTTAACCTTATGGGAGTTCCCTTGTATGTTACTTGTCGTTTTTCCCTTGTTCCTTTTAATAATTTTTCTTTGTCTTTAATTTTTGTCAATTTGATTCCTATGTGTCTCAGCATGTTTCTCCTTGGGTTTATCGTGCCTGGCACTCTCTGCACTTCCTGGACTTGGGTGGCTATTTCCTTTCCCATGTTAGGGAAGTTTTCGACTATAACCTCTTCAAATATTTTCTCATGTCCTTTCTCTCTCTCTTCTCTGCTGGGTCCCCTATAATGCGAATGTTGGTGCGTTTCACGTTGTCCCAGAGTTCTCTTAGGCTGTCTTCATTTCTTTTCATTCTTTTTTCTTTATTCTTTCCGTGGCAGTGAATTCCATCATTCTGCCTTCCAGGTCACTTATCCGTTTTCTGTTTCAGTTATTCTTCTTTAAATTCCTTGTAGTGTATTTTTCATTTCAGTTATTGTATTGTTCATCTTTGTTTGTTTGTTCCCTAATTCTTCAAGGTGTTTCTTTTTTAATTCTTATAGGTCTTTGTTAAACATTTCTTGCATCTTCTCGATCTTTGCCTCCATTATTTTTCCGAGGTCCTGGATCATCTTCACTATCATTATTCTGAATTCTTTTCTAGAAGTTTGCCTATCTCCACTTCATTTAATTGCTTTTCTGGGGTTTTATCTTGTTCCTTCAACTGGGACATAGCCCTCTGCCTTTTCATTTTGTCTCTCTTTCTGTGAATGTGTTTTTCGTTCCACAGGCTGCAGGACTGTAGTTGTTCTTGCTTCTGCTGTCTGCCCTCTGGTGGATGAGGCTATTTAAGAGGCTTGTGCAAGCTTCCTGATGGGAGGGACTGTGTGTGTGTCTTTTATTCCCTTATTCATTCACTCACTCTTTAAGTCAATTGGTCAATCAGATACAGTCTCCAGAAGACACCTATTAAATATCTACCATGTAACATTACCATGCTAGATATCAAGGATACCAAGATAAGCCTGATCCTTACCCTCAGAAGTTAGAGTTTACTGTGGCAGAGAGTGGATTGTGATAAGTGCTAAGACAGTGGAAACAGAGGCACCTACTATACTTAGAAAAGTCTTCCTGGAAGAGGCAATGTACAAGGAGAGATCTTCAGGCTGAGGAGGAATTATCTTAGGAAAAAAGAAAAGAATGGTCTAGCAAAATAAAACAATGTGTATTAGCAGAGGAGAGTGATAACCAGTGATAAAGCAACTTAGAGATCTGGTAAGAGATGAGGAAGGGGAGGTAAAGAGAGGATAGGTCATGGAGGGCATTGTAAGTTAGGTTGAAGAATTTGGAGTTTATCTGGAGTACACTAGGCAAATCAAATTATTCCCCAGTTTCTCTTCTGTCTCTGACCTGAATGGTCCATTTCTTGGGTCATAATTTGGCATAAAGTCTTCTGTGAGTTTTCTCAGTGTACTGTCATGCTTCTGTTGTCATTACTGCCATTACTAAGTATTTTGGACTATATATTCTGCACATTTAAACATTTATATCCTGCTGGGTACAGTTTTCCTTTGTGATCTATATATCAAATAGTCTAGTATTTCAAGGTCCCTTGTAAAATATCTTCTGTTAATTTCTTTGAGTCCTTATGCCTCAGTTTTTTTTTTTTTTTTTTGAATAATAAATTATCTGTGACTGTAAAAAAAAAAAAAGTCTAGGGCTGCCCTGGTGGCGCAGTGGTTGAGAGTCTGCCTGCTGATGCAGGGGACATGGGTTCGTGCCCCGGTCCGGGAAGATCCCACATGCCGCGGAGTGGCTGGGCCCGTGAGCCATGGCCACTGAGCCTGCGTGTCTGGAGCCTGTGCTCCACAATGGGAGAGGCCACAACAGTGAGAGGCTCACATACCGCAAAAAAAAAAGTCTAGTATCACGGCAGATACTGTTCGCACATTGACCATGGGGCTATCTGAAACTTAAATTAATGCTATTACTTGATGCTTCTGGACTATTCCATCTATGGGCCTCTTTTCTCGGCAGCCCAGGAAGATCCATTTCTCCTTTCTCCAAGGTAACTTGATGCTGCCCTAGTAAAATGCAATGGGGACTATAACCCTCCAGGAAACAACACTGTCTGATACCCATACCCACACACACTCATGTACATGTACTTAAAAGCGTCCAATTTCCTGTGACCCTGAAGATAAGTTCCATATTATTTTATGTGGCTTAAAAAGCACTAAGACGGTGTTACAAGTCCTGGCCATTTCTTCACTTGACCGTTAGTAACCACTGTGTCTGGGTGAGGTGAGATGGGGCAGGGAGAATACAAAGAGGCTCAAGTGTGCTCCAGACAGAGGTTACAACATGGCCAGAGATGAAGATAAGAAAGGCATATGTCTATCTGAACCTCTGAAAAAATTATAGTTATTTTCATAAGCTTTTTCCTCTGCTTGGAACACTCTTGTACTTGTTTCTTGCTCAACCCCTGTCTATTATTGCATTTCCACGTTTAAAAATCATGTCCTTCAAGCAGGCTTCTCTGGCTTACCTCCTTCCCCCACTTTTTTAAAGAATGATCATGTACTCCCATACTCCCACAGCACTTTTCTTGTAATTGATTATTTGTTTCTTTCCTAACTAAACTATAAATTTGATGACAACAGAATCTTGCTCCTGTTATATTCCAATTAGCCAACAGAATGCTTGGCATATACCTGATGCCTAATAAATACATGCTGAATCAATGAATGGAAATAACCACTTGTTTAGTACCAATTATGAATTAGGTACTGCACCAAGTGCTTTATATGCATTATCTCACTTAAGCTCACCAGTATTATTCCCATTTTACACACGAGGAAACTGAGTCTTAGAATAGGAGACTTGCTCCAAATCACACAGCTAATAAGTGATAGAGCAAGGACTGAAAGCAAGGACTGTCTGATTCAGGAGCCTGAACTCCTAACCTCTCTATTATAACAATTTCTCCCTGGTTCTCCCTATTATATTTACTCATTTGCTTTTGTTGAACTGGGATTTACAACTTGTTTGGCCTATATCAAAGGTTATTCGAGTGAGTGGAAAAAAATCATAGTTTTTAAATGTTCTTAAGTTTCTCCATTTCTCTCTCCTCTTGGATAAATGTTAGCTACACATGTTCATTATCAATGCTTCCACTTGTATTTTGACCTGATGTATTTTCAAAGTGTACACCTCAAATTTTGTTAATTTGCCTCTACCATATGGTTAGCCATCTTGGTTCTTTTTCTTAATAAGAGGGGAGGTTACAGATAAGTTTAAAATAGTTATGCTCTTTTGTTCTTAATAAATCTGTTTTGATTGCATGCCAATGGTATTACTGTTATTTAAAAAAATTTTTTTAACCTACGTTCCATTTCCAAAGAGAAATTTGAAGTGGGTTGTGTTTTTTCCTTGGGAAGCTTTCTGATTGTCATCTTTCTAACCTAAGCTGATTAAGTGTAGTTTTGAGAGACAGAGGAAGAATACTGCCTACAAACCCCAAATCTCTTAGATCTAGATCTTGCACAAAAACCTTGATCAAATTACCAAAAGTAAAATTGCAGCAGCTCAGTTAAACATTCACAGGATTATTTATTTTGAATTGATTTAAATGTATATTGCAATAAATCACTTAAATGTTATTTTCTAATACTATTTGTGGAGAAACAAGTCAACTTTGGGGTTATCATAACAATCACAAAAAAATCTGATTACCATTCAGTTATATACAACATAACTAAATCCCTAGTATAGATTTAATTTAGTTTTTACAGTAAAAGTCTTTGCTTTGCTCTATGTATTTTGTCTTTCATAGAAATTTAAGAATTTTGTTACATATCTTTTTTTGTTGTTGCTGTTACATATCTTAATTACAACTTAATTATAATAGTTTGGTCTTTTTAATTACCACAATGCATTTACAGTGTTGAGATTCAAATTTATTTGCCTTCTGTAGAGTCTTATAGAGTGCTACTACATGCAGCATTGTCAAAATCAACAGGCATTGCACATGAGGTAAGCAACAAAGGAGTACACAGGGCAAAAGTCAGTCACTTTTCTATTACTGCTTATCTAATCCTGAAAAGAATAAATGTTCATGTTTAAGGAAATCGTGTGTTTTTTTAAGTTACTTTTTTTTTTTTTTTTTCGTGGTATGCGGGCCTCTCCCTGCTGTGGCCTCTCCCGTTGCGGAGCACAGGCTCCGGACGTGCAGGCTCAGCGGCCATGTTTCACGGGCCTAGCCACTCCGCGGCATGTGGGATCTTTCCAGACCAGGGCACGAATCCATGTCCCCTGCATCGGCAGGCAGACTCTCAACCACTGCGCCACCAGGGAAGCCTTTTAAGTTACATTTTTAATTCAAATATTGATTGTGGTCTAAGTGTCATTCAAAACAGTGTTGTTCAAAGACAAAATATTTTGTTCACTTCCTAAAGCATCTGATCCCAGGAAGACAAATTATAAATTACAAAGGAGGCGTCTACTTAACTGAGCTTCTGCCTCCTCTGTACTTGTTTATACCAAGTGACTCTTGCTTGTTTTTAATGTTTTCCCATCACAGAGAATATACATGGGAAAAGCATGGTCTTGATGATGTCAAGGAGAATGTTTTTGAGGAAAGGGGTGAGGAATATCTTTAGAATGACTGATCTTCTTTCTAAGGTTAGTAGGTTAAGAACTTTATTAAGCAGACTGGATGTTCTGGGTCTAGAATAGCCATTGAGTGTACTCCAATTTGGAAAATTACTATCAGTTATGACAGTGAATGAATAAGGGGTATTTGGTACTATTTGGCAGTATTAAAATTGTATTTTTGGGGGGTCGCTAATGCACTCAACTTTTCTTGAGTCTTATGAAGTCCAGAATGGGGTTTAAGATGTTGACGTTTGGGGGTTTTGTTTGTTTGGTTGTTTAGGTTTTGTTCTGTTTGTTTGTTGGTTGGTTGGTTGTTTGCAAGGGGAGAGGGTGAAATTTCCTTATAGCTCTCTAATACAGACCTGACAAGAGAATTAGCAAAGGCTAAGAATGATTGAAGAATTAAGTGCCTGTCTACACGACAGGTAAAACTAGAATACAGAATCTAGGAGAAAGGGCTTCCTGAACTTGAGTCAAGGTGGGATTCAGAATTAAAGTTCCATAAAATATAAACATCGTAGAAAAAAGAGACAGTGTGTCATTAGCAAACCCAAAGCCACCTCTTTGAAGGCCTTTTGTTACAGATGTCAGATTCAGGAGCTAATGGTTATGGTAAGGACCAGAATAGGAGGCTCAAAACCCCCAAACTTTATAAGCATAAATCAGATACACTTCTGTTTTTGAAATCCATCCAATAGCTCTCAACTGCATTTAGATTAAAATCTAAATTCCTTTCTGTAGTCTCTAAGATTCTTCAGGATCTAGCTCTTCCTGTCTCTAATACAGCCACTCTCAACCTTTAAACATGCTCCAACATCACCTGTTAACTTTCTAACTCCCATACCTATCAAGCTTGTTCCATCCACAGAGACCTTGAAAGTGTTCCGTCTGTCCCTCTCTCTAAAGTTCTCTTCCCCCAGATACTCCCATTGGCAGTTCCTTCCTATAGATCAGGTCTTAGTTTATTATCACTTCCTAAGGGAATTTGCTCACTTGCCCTTTACTTTGTTTTATTTTTATCATAGCCCACATCCTTATCTCAAATATAGTTATACGTTGTGTTATAGTGTGCTAAGTTATTATTTTCTATATCTGACTACTAGAACATATACATCATGCGATCTAACAAAAAGCGTCTGTCTTCTTGGCCTCTGTATCCATGTATGCCTGACATATAGTTGATATTCAATAGTTCTTTGCTGAAAGGGCTACCTGAACAAATGAGCATACATTGAACTAGTCATGTCTCCAAGCAGAATAACAGAGGAGTTTTGGAGCAGGTGAAGGTCCAGGAAGTCACTCAACATCTGGAAGGTTTGGCAGAAGTCTGTCAGGGCAGAATCATGACTGGGAGGCCGAATCTTTCATAAATAGAAATTCATGAAACTGGACAATTCTGGAATCCAGCTCTAGGAGCAAAACTCCAAGCCCTAAGAGGCTCCCAAATTATTCCTAAACAGCATAGGTGCTTCAGTTAATAAACTACTCCTTAGGTCAATGCATTTGGATATTGCATTAGCTCTTTTAGAATAGTAAGCTTCAGTCTTCATAGCTTTAGATTGCTCTTGCCCATAACTTGGCTTATTTAATGCTTGTAATAACTCTTTTAGGCTAGTAACCTTTTGTCCTGTTACTGCAGATTCATTTTAATAAAGTCTATAGGCTGTAACATAGCACATTTAGAATTTATATTAACTCTTTCAGTTCAACAGTTAAACATCATTAAGTGCACCGAAGCAGGATTATTCTTTCTTGATTTAGAGAGGATCTTAAACTCTTAAACATTTTCTGAAAAATAAGTGTATTAATCAGGTAGTGCCCCCTACAATTTATAGACATGATCTATGAAAATATAACTTTCGGTTATCCTTTTGGCAAAGATATAAAACGTTTATTTCAAAAATAGATTATGGGATGTGAAGGCAAATTTGTACTTTAACGGGAAACAAATGGAACCAAGCAGAGTTTGGATTGAAACAGAGCAGATCAGTTGTTCTCAGGCTTTTACACTCTACAAATCTCTCTTAAGTGGCACAATCCCAGTACACACAGGTACACAAACACAGACAACATGCCACTAATTTGGTCATTCATTCAACTAACTTGTATTAAGAAGTGTTTGCTGTGTGTGGGAACTGTGTAAGGTATGGGGACACTGAGGTTAAACCAACATTATAATACATATTTCTGCAGGGGCTCACAGTCTTCCAGGGGAGCAGGGTTGGTAAAGGTAATTACAGTAGTGTATGCTATAACAAATATATGAATAGGGCAGAGAAAAGCAAGGGCTCATCTGCTTAATGTGATCAGGGAATGCATCCAGGAGATGAAGAGATTTGTACTAAATCCTAAAGAGAGAGTTGGAAGCGTTGCCAAGGTGAAGAAGGCACTGCAGTCAGAAGGAAGATTTGTGGAAGGTGAAGGACTAGGATTTTATAGGGAACTGTGAGAAGCCAGGTATGAATAGAGCCAGGTGTGTGCATGTAGGAAAAGACAGTATATACAAAGTGTAGAAGAACTATTTGGCAACACTCTTGGCAGTTTGGTAAGGGGCTATAATTCTTTCCTGTACAAGATTTTAGTATCCTTGGTCTTTGCCCATGTTAATAAGTAAACTCCAGTCACTACGACAAACCAAAAGTATTCTTACTTTTGGCAGCCAGCCTCCAAGATGGTCCCCAATCATCCAGACTCTTCCTATTCACACCCTTGTATAGTCTCCTCCCACATTGTACCGAAGTTTGTCTGTGTGACCAATAGCATAAAGAAGAAGTGATAAATTGCCCTTCTGAGATGAGATTGGGTCATAAAAGATTGTGGAGTCTGTCTTGGTCTCTCTCTCTCTCTCTCTCTCTCTCTCTCTCTCTCACACACACACACACACACACACACACACACACACACATATCACATCACTTAATCAATCCGTCACTCAATCACTCATCTTGCTCAGGGGAAAGCCAGCTGCCATGTCCTCTGAACAGCCCCTTGAACTGAAGCTTCCTGCCAACAGCCATGTAAGTGAGCATGAACTCGATACCCCTGCCCGTTGGCATGATCATAGTTCTGACCAACAGACCACCTGGCTACCACTTGATTAGAGCCAGAACCACTCAGCTAACTAATTCATCCTGATTCCAGATCCAGAGAAGCTCATATGAGATAATAAATATCTGTTGTTTTAAGCTGCTCAGTTAGGGAATAATTTATTAGATAGCAATAGATAATAGTACACTACTCATTTCTAAATGCCCTCTAGGGGAGCAGAATAGATCCCAAGTGAAACTGGCAGGTCTATGCTAAAGACTTTGGGCTTTGGACTTCTCACCACAGGCAGGTGGGAAGCCACTGACAGATTTTAGGCAAGATGGTGATACAACTGATTTATGTTTTAGAATGATTACTTTAATCCTAGGGTCTTCCATTCCATTTTTGGGTCCTCCACTATTGCTTTTTCATCTGCCTCTAAAGGGCCTAACAAACCATATGGCACTTGCTGACGTGTTTTCTTCCTGACTAGACTGTGAGCTACTTAGGAACAGAGATGGATTTATTAGTACCTCTTAGTCATTTATAAACAATTCTTTGTGTTCCGAGAATCCTGCTGAGCATGGGGAGGGAGAGGCACTCAGTAAACACCTATGAATTAATTGAGTGATAGGAGATAGTTGAACCTGCAGAAAGGGAGTTGGGCTAGCAGGGTACTAGATTAGCTTGCTGAAGGAGTGACGAAGGAATGGACTTTAGACACGTCAAAGGAGAAGAAAGCAGAAATTAGTCATTTCACACACACATACATTTTTAGTTAGTTTTGCAGGTGCAATCGTCTATCAAAAAACCTAAATCTTTGTACTGTCTCCTGGGGTTGTCACAGCAGAGATGAAAGGAGGAGATTCCCAGCAACATTACTTGAAGTTCGTAGGTATGAAACAATGTTACTAAAAAAATGATAAAAAATAAAAATACCAATAACAGTTTTCTTACTCTTTCAAAACTGATAAGTTGGTTTATACTAGGCTAATAAAAGTTTCAGTGGGAAGAAGCAATATAATGTTATAGAGAAACTCTATATCCACATACAGTTATAAGTATGTAGATATAAAGAGGCAAACTTTTTATTCATACCAAGTTATAAGAATATCTGGATTAAGCAAAAAAAAAAAAGCAAGTGTAAGCAAATAACAAAGAGAAGTCCACTGAAATCCTTTTTATACACAAAATATCTCCACTGGGAATTCTGAACACACTCTAGAGCTCTAAATATTCAGGTGTTCAATTCTAAAAACAGGTAGGGATTTGTATTAACAGGTAAAACAGAAAAGTATCACAAGAGTCATCTGAAGTCTCATCATTCAGAATGATGGTTGGAAAAAGTGTCCAAATACTTTATAATTTTGTTATGCATGTAAATGAGATCTCTTTTTTCACGATCTACTTAAAGTAAGCAATTTCTTTGCCTCCATATTTTCTTCAATTTTAAAATAGCTTCATTTGAAAGACTTGTGTTGTCTTTAAAACCCCCAAATGATTACCCACTTCCTTGTTACATAAGAGCAGCTCTTGTTTTGGTTAACTGGACTTGTTTTTCATTTTCTAGTTTAATTTTGTATCTTCTTAACACACACACACACACACACACACACAGGTAACCCAAAGTAATGTTAGGTAATCAACTACACTTTATGAACAATTTTATTATAAAGGATATTTTTCCTTTTCATCATTTGTTCCCTGAAAATGAGATCATTTCTTACATATTTAAAGTATTATTACAAAAAATTGAGTAACAAGCAGTGGCTTTGGTTTAAGAATATAAAACAGAAACAGAATACTTTCTTAGGAATAATCTGTGAAGAAGAATTAAAATGACCTCTCAAGGATTTCGGTGATCTGATTAAAATATTAGCCATTTTTACTGGATTTTCCATCACAACTGCATTGATGAGATTTCCCCCCCTCAACTGGAAATTGCTATACAGATAAAAACAAAAACAAACAAAAAAATGAAAAAAAAAACCCTAAGAACTTGAAAAATATGATTGGAAATATTTGCCTAGGTCGTTCCTTTTCCAGTTTTTCTCAGATAAAAACAACTACATTTTTATTACCTTTTACTAATTAACACTAAATTTTAGGATCTTTTTAAGAAATAAAAATAAGGCTGGTGGATGAATCCCATAACTTATATTTGGTTGCTAGAATGAACTGAAGTTGTAGAGTTCTTCCCATCCACTGGAATGTTATTTGTTTTAAAACAATTCTTTCATCCGCTTTTTTCTCCTTGCCTTTATTGCAATTACTATGTGGGCAAAAAGAAGAAAGTTTCAAAATAGGAGTCTATAATTACATTACTATGAGTCATTTCACTTTAGAAGTTTTAAAAATATTTACTAAGCCATGAAAGTCAGCATATATTCCAGAAATTTTCTGCTAAATCAGAATAAATCTGCAATGTTTCTGCAGGCTCAAATTTCAGCTCAGCATGTACCTGCTGCAGAGATAAAGTAATTTTTGCAAATGATTCCATGTGTACTTGCCAAGTTTTCATAATATCCAGGAAATTCAATATATAACATTTTTGCTTTTGTCATAAGTGAAAATCTTAGTAGTTCTAATACTTACCCAAAGTTAGACATTTAACTCTTAACAAATTTATGCAGAAAGTTGAATTGTGTGGTCAGCAGAATACATGACCAGGGTAGCCTACACTTACTTTTCAATTGTGTACTCTTTAATCCCTTTTACTCTCTCTGCAAAAAAAGTTAGTCTGTACTAAGAACGACTGATCCTAGGCAGAAATTGTAATCCTAAGAAAAATTAAGTTGTAGGATTCCTGTATCTTTTTTCTCTTTTAATTCTAATTCCACTCTGCTCTTCTAATTTTCAGCAACTTTTTCTTAGGCATTAAGTATTTCAATTCCAATTTCCTCCCTTCCGCTCATTCCTTCTTGAGCAGTGTTTCACACTTTTTGATTCTCTTCACTCTTTCCTTCATTATTATGCTTTTCCCATTTACTAGAAAGTTTCTCTCAGATAATCTGATCAATTAATCTTTGTTTAAGATTTCTTTAAAATGTCATCTTGAATAGCATATTAAATATACCATTTATTGCTATACAATGAAATAAATATTGTACTTATAAAAAGCTGGAATTTTAGAGGGCTGGAACACTGAAAAGATCGCAACTACCTTGTCTCCAAATTAGTCAAAAATCTTATTTTAGTTTTTGAAGCAGTATGGAATGTACATGCATGTTTCAATCAAAATAATTTCTTGCAAAAAATTCTAACTGTAAAATTTTAAGGGTGTTAATGAAGCTGGAGGTTTGGGGGTTGATTGTTTGGAGTGGCTGTTGGTTCACAGGCTTTAAATTACCTTCGTTTGCTACTGCCTTGGTGCTAAGCAATTTACACATATTTAAATCTTGCAACAATCCTGTGAGGTAAGGATCACCAGCCTCAAAATACAGATACTGAAATTACAGTGTAGGGAAATTCGCTCATTTTCCTGGTTTTCCCACCTAATTACAGGCAGTACTAGGATTCAAACCGGGTCTCAATGGCTAATGATTTTAAGCTTTTCACATGCTTAGCGATAGTCAACAGGTTTTTAGTGTCAAAGGTGAATGGTCTCAAACTCAGGTCCTGGCCTGCATTTGACGCTATTTTGCAGCTCTGCATCTGGCTCAAGTTTCTAGTCTTACTGCCCACTCCTGTTCTGCCTGTCCACTACACTCCTCCTGTGCTGTACTGTATGCTCTTCCCTTGGCTTGAAATGGAACTTACACTCACAATCTGTTTCGTAAAATTACTTAAAACATGACAATGTACTGCAGGGTCCAGAGAAAATGGTTCCACCCAGCAGTGTGTGTGAGGGGGTTTAATTTCATCTCACACAATCTTTTAATTAGGCCTTTGGTTTTTAAGCCCTTAACCTTCATTCTGAACCTCCAGGGGAACCCAGGGCCTCCAAATCCTGAGGCATTTCAGGTGTGTGATGAGGAAATCCATTTTCTCCATCCAGGCACCTCCCCCTGCCCCCACCCCAGTCACATACCATAAATTCATTTTCTTTCCATTCTCTCACTTGTTTTCTTGTCCTCTCCTGTTCTCTTTGTTCTTCTGGGTGTTTACCATCACCACCACCGCCACCACCACCGTACTTTCTTTTTCAGTGAGGTTTCTAGAAGAAGAGGAATGGATGTGGGTATTCACCTTGTCATATTTTATTGGAAGTCTAAAATCTTTCTTCTTTTTAATAATCATCCTGGTATGAAAATTATGGACTTTGGAGTCAGATTCTCCACCTTTCTCAAGTTGGGGCACAGAAAGAAAATGGTCTTTGTATAGTATGCTGGGGTGGGTGGCAGGACTAACCTGAGGAGCCTGTGCACCTTGAATTACTGGTGTGCCAGGATATCCATCACACAGCCTCAAGGTGGTAAACACTGGGATTATACTTCCCGTTTCTTAGTTGGGAAATACAGGAGCTAACATATTTGAAAGTGCCAGCACAATGTGGATACACAGTAAGAGCCAGTAGAGATCTGCCTGCTTCCTTCATATCCCCCCCCCACCCCGCAACAAGTCACAACTTACACAATGCAGGGGCTCACATATCTTTTGAGCAAACGACTAAGATGGATGGACATCACTGTAATACAATAGGGGATGATTTGGGGTCAGAGGATCTTGTAGACCAGACAGCAGCATTAGACGGCTGGGCAGAGGAAAGGAGGAGGACAGGAGGTTATCGGGCTTCCTAACTCTCTCTGCATTCAAATAGTGACAAGTGCCTTTTGCTATTGGAAATCATTTGCTGTGAGGCCTTTGGTAGAGAGTAGGCTGCAGGTGTTAGGGAAAAGTCTAGCGCCTTCTTAGTTGAAAGGGAATAGCTGAGGTGATTATTTAAAGAAATGTTCTTTGTTTTGCATTAGATTTACCTCTGTTCTGTTTAACCTTTATCTTCACATTATTCTTTTCCTGCAGAAAAAAAAATCTGTTTACAATCTTCCTAGGCTCGGGGCATTCATTATTTCCCACTTCAGATTTGGGAATACACATCTTTACATTTAAAACTGCAAACACCGTCACACCAAACAGCATATGTTTGGCGTAACAAAGGCAAACGCGACCGCATCTGAAATTCACTAACAGGTAGAAAAAACAGTGAAGGAATGTGAAAAATGTTAAACCCAGACGGTAATCTATACCGCCTTTCTCTTTTAATTTTCCTCAGCTTCCTCTTTTTCTCTTTTGATTCATCTTGACTTTGCTCTTCCTTTGTGCTTAAATCTTTTTTGGGGGGGGGAGCGTGGGGTCTCATCCAAAAAAAAAGGGCAAAGAAACTCCAAAGAGGCAAATGGGCAGGGAGGAAAAGCAACAAGTCACTCTGCTTTCTGCCTAGATCCTGCGGGGAGTCCAGTTGGCAAGTGAATCCCCATTCCAACGGCGTAACCTTCCCCAGCGCCAGTCACCCCCAAAGCACTTCCCAACTCGGTTGGGCAACCTCCCTCCACTTCTCCTCCTCTCACAGCTGTCGGGAAATCCTGGAGCAGCCCTTACCCAGGAGCCACCTGTTTTCTAAATAGCCGAGGTTGGAGCTTTGTTTTAAAGAGAAAGAAACAAAACTCGACGCTTCAGGGGCTGGGCCGCAGAGCACAGCTTGGCGGATTTCCGCTGCGGGCCGAGGCACGGCCGCTCCACCGGCTGGCTCTCCAGAGACCAACCCCGAGAAGCTGCGCACTGCTTGTTTGCTGGAAAACAGTGAATTGGGTCCGTCGGCCTCACCTTAGGGGTACCTGTGCGTCGGAGAAGGGAGGCCGCTCTGCAGCCTGAGGGCGGTTTTCCAGGCGAAGTCGCGGCGCTGGAGACGCGCAGAGGCGTCGGGTTTCGCGCGGCGCCGCTCTCGCCCGGCGCGGGGACGCTGTGCGCCCCCCTCCCCGCCCCCGCTGCAGGCTGTGGCTTCCCCCGCCGCTCCAGGTCGGTTTTTCCCGGCGGCTCCAGTGTGACTTCCAAACTCCCGGGCTCTGGGCACACCTCGGAATTTGCCCCCGCCTCCCGCCTGCTCCCCTCGGGCCCCAGGAAGTCGCGAGCGCCCCAGGGGTCGCCCGAGGAGTGGGCTTGGGACCGCGGGCAGCGCAGCCTGCAGGGGGGCGCCGCCGGCAGCGATGAAGCCATCTTGGCTGCAGTGTCGCAAAGTCACCGGCGCCGGGGGACTCGGGGGGTCCCTGCCCGCGTCCTCTCCCGCCCGGGGAGCCGGCCCGGCCCGCAGGGCGTACGTGGCCCCCGGCCAACGGGGCGCTCTCGGGGGCCAGGGCTGCCGGGCGCTGTCCTCGGGCGGCTGCGAGTACAAGACCCACTTCGCGGCCTCGGTGGCCGACCCCGAGAGGTTCTGGGGCAAAGCCGCGGAGCAGATCAGCTGGTACAAGCCCTGGACCAAAACGCTGGAGAACAGACATTCGCCTTCCACCAGTTGGTAAGTGACGCCTTCGCCCACCCCCCTCTCTCTTGGGTGCCAAGGCTTGGCGTCCCCTGCACCGGAACCTGGAGTTCTTTTGGGAAAGACAGTGCGACTGGAGATACGCTCAGACCTTTTAATTTGTGTTTAATTTCAATTTCGTAGTCAGCTCTTTTGCCTTGTCCTGAAGGATTAGGTTACCTATTGTGATTCCCGCTTCCTATAGACCAGAAATTTACCTGTATGGCAGGGCTCTGCTTAGTTGAGCAAGAGCCAGCCTCCAGGGACAGCACAGTCTAGTATGGGAAGCAGCCACGGGGAAACAAGTGCAAGAAGAGGGATAAACTAGGGGAGTGTTACTAAGTATCCACACACTCGGAGGAAGAACGACTTCAATAAGATTACACCTAAGTAGGGTTTGGAAGGGTGGATATGTCTTCTCAAAGTCCACAAGGTCCTAATTATTAAAGTCCACGAGGTGGAACACAGGTTGAAATTTGACTGTTGATATGGTTGCAACTAATTGTGTTGGCTGGAGAGGTGGGAAAGGGGGCTGGTGAGTCAGGGGTTGGTTTGGGAAGGGATTTAGGTATCATGCCAAGTAGCTCGGATTAGGTCCACAGCCCTGTCCTGTATATGAAGCTGCAGTACCTGGTACCCAGAAAGAATTTGCATACAGGTAGGTGGTGCTAGAAATCATGGTAGGAATGAAGTTTTTTGTTTTCCTCCCAGAGTTGCAGTTATAAGTAGTTATAAACATTGTTTTTATATTGTAACAAACAGAGATACATTTGTAGAATAAATCTCAAACTTGCCAGAGTATTAAGGGTGAGTCACACAGTCAGAACTCAAGAGTTGTGGCTGTTCTTTGGGCCATGGGCCTTAAGAGTGTGGTTGCTTTCATCAGCAAGCCATTAGGGAGAGATGTTTCCTGTAAAAGTTTGCAAAACACTGCAGTGGGATTTCCCACTACCATTTCCAAGTTCCCAGCAGTGAGATGGGGGAATGACATGGTCAGGTTTGACAAATGCCTTCTTTTTTTTTTAACATCTTTATTGGAGTATAATTGCTTTACAGTGGTGTGTTAAGTTTCTGCTTTATAACAAAGTGAATCAGCTATACATATACATATATCCCCATATCTCCTCCCTCTTGTGTCTCCCTCCCACCCACCCTATCCCACCCCTTTAGGTGGTCACAAAGCTCCCAGTTGATCTCCCTGTGCTATGCGGCTGCTTCCCACTAGCTATCTATTTTACATTTGGTGGTATAGGTAAGTCCATGCCACTCTCTCACTTCGTCCCAGCTTACCCTTCCCCCTCCCCGTGTCCTCAAGTCCATTCTCTAGTAGGTCTGTGTCTTTATTCCTGTCCTGCCCCTAGGTTCTTCAGAACCATTTTGTTTTTTTGTTTTTTTTTTTTAGATTCCGTATATATGTGTTAGCATACGGTATTTGTTTTTCTCTTTCTGACTTACTTCACTCTGTATGACAGACTCTAGGTCCATGCACCTCACTACAAATAACTCAATTTCATTTCTTTTTATGGCTGAGTAATATTCCATTGTATATATGTGCCACATCTTCTTTATCCATTCATCTGTTCATGGACACTTAGGTTGCTTCCATGTCCAGGCTATTGTAAATAGAGCTGCAATGAACATTGTGGTACATGACTCTTTTTGAATTATGGTTTTCTCAGGGTATATGCCCAGTAGTGGGATTGCTGGGTCACCTGGTAGTTCTGTTTTTAGTTTTTTAAGGAACCTCCATACTGTTCTCCATAGTGGCTGTATCAATTTACATTCCCACCGACAGTGCAAGAGGGTTCCCTTTTCTCCACACCCTCTCCAGCATTTATTGTTTGTAGATTTTTTGATGATGGTGACAGATGCCTTCTTGTTGAAAGTAGGAACCTGAAATGGCGAAAGACATCTTGACCAGAGACTGTTCTCTGTCACCACCATGCTCTGTCTTCTGTCGATTATTTGGAGCTGTTTAGGTGGTTTTATCTTTAGAATCTGAGCATATTTCCCCATCCAGTCAATTTTTTTAGTAGTGTTTCAGAGGATTTTTCAGATCCTCTCTTATGTGCTGGACAGTGGCCCAAGCACTTGGTATGCATGCGGCAAAGCAGTAGGGGTAGGAGTCATGATGGTCAACAGCGTGGTATCTGGTGCTGGAATTTTGAGTTTGAGTTCTGGCCCTTACAGTTACTGGCTTTGTGTTCATAGGCAAGTTGCTTAATGTCTCTGTGCTTCAGTTTTCTCGTATATAAATGTAGAACTAGTAAGAAGATTAATTTATTAAAGGGTTAAGACCAAGTCTTAATGAAATAGACCCTATAAATGTTAGAGGAAGAATAGTTGTGTTTGTACTTTCATACCACAATTATTTAAGAACAGGAAATCCTAGTGTTTCTCAGATCAGAACACAGAATTATTGTCTCGCCTAAGAATGTGTTCTCAAAAAGTTCTGTGTACATATATATGTCATAAAGTATGGAACTGAGATTATTTACGTGAGCATCCTTTGCATAAAACTGTGTGCAGAGAACCCAATTAAGAAGTCACTGGGATATTCCAAGTAAAAACCAATGAGGGCCAGACCTAAGGCAATGGTCAGACCATTGCCAATGGTGGCAATGGAAAGGAAAGGACAGGTTTCTAGAGGATTAGTTGAAGTTGGTGAGGGCTCAAGGGAGTGCAGAGAATGTGGAAATCAAAGTGTCCATCAGATAGACCTTTAAAATCTGGAGATTTTCTCTCTGATGTTTTTTTCTCTTTTTAATTTCTAGTTGCTTGCCTAAATTAAAAAAAAATTGTACGCAGGCTTCCCTGGTGGTGCACTGGTTGGGAGTCCGCCTGCCAATGAGGGGGACATGGGTTTGGGCCCTGGTCCGGGGGGATACCACATGCCACGAAGCAGCTGGGCCCCGTGTGCCACAGCTACTGAGCCTGTGCTGTAGAGAGCCCGCGAGCCACAGCTACTGAGCCCGTGCGCTGCAACTGCTGGGGTCCGCGCGCCTGGAGCCTGTGTTCCACGATGGGAGAGGCCACAGCAGTGAGAAGCCCACACACAGCAGCACAGAGTGGTCCCCCTCTTGCTGCAACTAGAGAAAGCCCGCGTGCAGTGACAAAGACCCAACACAGCCCAAAATAAAAACAAATAAATTAATTAATTAAAAAAAAATTTGTATGCATAAAATGTTCCTTTTTTTTTTTTTGCGGTACGTGGGCCTCTCACCGTTGTGGCCTCCCGCTGTGGAGCAGAGGCTCCAGATGCGCAGGCTCAGCAGCCATGTCTTACGGGCCCAGCCGCTCCGCGGCATGTGGGATCCTCCCGGACCAGGGCACGAACCCGTGTCCCCTGCATCGGCAGGCAGACTCTCAACCACTGCACCACCAGGGAAGCCCAAAAATGTTCCTTTCTTAATGAGGATTTTTGTCAAAGGGTCCTTGTAGGTATTTTCAAAAATTCAGTACATTGTAGATCACTGACATTTGACAATGTTGTATCTGAATTCTTTGTCTTTGTACTCTTGGAATCACATGGCTATACCTGTTTTATAGCAGCCCAACAGATCAAAGTGAATAACAGATAAGTCTTTGAGTCTGTATTTATTTTAGCAGTGTGATTCCGTCTTACTAAGGAGTTTGGTTGGCAGAGCAGAGTTGGGGAGGCAAGTAGACACAGCAGACCATACATCTAATCTGAAACTTCATTCAATATGTGGTTTCAATCTGAATCCTATTTGCAGATATTTCTCATTGGTTAACATTTTTCTGCAAAGGTAAACTCAAGGGCAGGACAAATGTCATTTTTTTTTTTTTAAATTTATGTCCGTAGATTCTAGGACAGAACAGACATATGAGTTTGAAAAGTGATAGTCAGATAACAGATTACATAGATCTGATGATTTTTGATTCTGTATGTCTTGGGAGGTGGTAAGTGGATACAGGCACAATTTGATGTGAAGGTGCTTTGCTTCTTTTTGAAGCTGGGATGGGGGAAGGGAGATGTTGACTGCCAAGTTCTTAAGTAAAATGAGGAGGGGTTGCTACAGCTAATTGTTCTCTTCTAGTTGGAGCTGACATAGGTGTAGTCAAGACCTCTGATGCCCTTTGGCTTCCAAGAGGCAAGAGGGATTCTCTTTCCTCATTATAAGCTTGTCTGTTCATTTTTCATGAAAGTAAACTCCCCTCCGAATCTACAGGCCTACCAAAAGCCCCAATGCATAAATAGTAATGCATATTAGCTTTCATAACGGCGTACACTACCCAATAGTAGTTTACGAATGCAGTAGTGTGAGCATGGAATAGAAATCTTTAAGGGTGATATACTAGGGACTTTCTATTGTAGGCAATAGCCCTGTAAAATACATTTCTGGGACTGTAATCGCTGAGATCTTTGAAAGACAAATTACATGTACGTGCTTTAGGAACATGTGAAGAACCACCTTTCCTCACAGTTTGTTGGTTAATTCACATTGTTGACACCTAGCTTTGGGGGGACTAAATATTATAGAGACTTCAGTAGAGAACTGCAATATAAGGTGAAGCAATTAGAACTCCTAGTAATTTCTCTAATCCTGGAACAACAGAATGGATGTTTTGGTTATTTTCTCCTGATGAATTAGACATCCTGCTGCCTTTCCTGAAAATGAAATCCAGCTGCCACTCTGAAAAATTAGGCAATTCACTTTTGTGTGCATTGTGGTTAACTCTTCAGTCTGCGTCATCCCTTATCCCTTTCTTTGGAAGCATTGCAATTCTATTTTTTTTAAACAACATTTTCTATTTATTTAAACAACATTCAATGATCGGACTCTCACATACTGTTTGGTTTAGAATTTAATATGCATTAACAGTGACTATAACCTGAAAAGGAAAAGTCTCTGACTAAATGCAGATTATTAGAAAATGATTTCTGCTTGGTTAACATCTCTATGATGGAAGTTGTTTAGGTTAACATGCAAGATCTCAGTTTCTTACTAGCTATGAGATAAAGGTTGTTTAATCCCTCTAGGTCTTAAAATGGCTCATAAGTGATAAAGACACCAATCATTCACTCACTGTGTGTATAGCACAGAGAAAATGATGAAAGAGATAGTGGAGAAACTCACTACACAGCGGTAGGGGAGACATACATTAAATTATTACAAACCTATTTATTTAGAGTTGCAGTAGGTGCTATGAAATAATAGGGGGATTTAAAATAATCTTTTCTGGAAGGATCATGGTAGGAGTCTTGAAGAAATGATGGTTAAACTGAGATCACAATGAGTAGAGATTAGAATCAGAAGGAGAGAGGAACATTGCAGACAAAGAAAACAGCACGTGCGAAGTCCGTGAGGTGTGAAGTAGCTCAGTAAATTCTAGAAACTGAAAGAAGGCTAATGAGGCAGGGAAATTATCAAGAAATAATAGAAGAAGAAGAGAGCCATATTGTAAATGGTCTGGTGAGTCTTGTTAAGCATTTAAAAATTTCCTGGCACAAAACACATGTCACATAGTAGATGATCAAAACTTGAATTTACTACTCTTCTTTCTGCACTGGAACAAGAAATGTTTGTGTTCAACCCCAGGTCCGCCGCTTGCTTTGGACAGGCTTCATTATCCTTATTGAGTAAGAATAAAATAAGAATGATGATAGTATCAATTTCTTAGGATTATAGTGGTGGTGGGGAGCATGTAAAACGTCTAGGACTGTGCCTGACACACAGTACTAGGTACTAATGTCTTTGGAATATATAAGCTAATATGGTCCAGGAAGTTTTCAGGGAAATGATAGCATTTAAATTCAATCTTAAAGTAGGACTTAGAAAGAAAAACACTTCTGTGTGCAGAACAAACATGACAGAGCGGTGAGAAAGAACCAAATACACTTGTAGGATAGAATGAACAGTAGACCAGTTGGCTTCTCGTGGTTATTTTGAGTTACTGGTACTCGAATTCAGAAGGTAGTTTCAGGATGGTTTTGGAAGGCTTGGAATAGAAGCTAAGGCATTTGCCTTCACTTCTTAGGCTGTAAGTCACAACCTGATTGTAATCCTGCAGATAGGTTTTGTGTGACCCAGGTGCTTTTTGTTTGTTTGCTTTTTAAAGTAGTTGTCAGTATTTAAACATTGGAAGATTTCATCTAAAATCTAAATTTCCTTTAATGATTCAGTTTTTGGGGGCTTCTCTTAAAAAAACAAAAAAAGCAGAATATCTGTCAGCGGTGAGTCAGCATTCCTGCATTGCAACACTTGGCCGGAACTGAGTGACTGCTGTTCCAAGCTATTTAGACATAGTGACTTCCTGGCAGTGGGGTGTAGGGAAGTAAAGAAGTTATGGTAAATGTGACAGATTGACTCAGATATCCAAGTGGAGGAATTGATTGTGAAATTAAAGATAATGAGTTGAAAACTTGGCGAGGACTTGTAGAATTATAGATTTGACTGAAATTTGTAAAGAGGTGAGAGCTGAAGCTTGGTGAATGCCAAGTGGGGAGAGAGAGAGAGAGCAATTTAGAGGGAGAAAGAGGAGAGGGAGAGAGAGAAAGAAAAAAAAAATACTAAAAACTGAACTTGGAAGACAAGTGGAAGGGGAAAAAAAAAACCTATGAGAGTGAATGAGACTTGTTCAAAGAAGTAGGAGAAGGAACAGCAGGATGTTTTTGTGCCATGGAGTAAGAGGGAGAGAAGAGATAAAAATAGGGCAAATCAATAGCGGTAAAGGGCTCCAGAGATGTTTTGAGGCTATTGAGGATTGAAAGATAGCAGTTTTGATTCAAGGATCCTCAGTGACTTTTTTTTTTTTTTTTTTTTTTTTGTGGTACGCGGGCCTCTCACCGTTGTGGCCTCTCCCGTTGCGGAGCACAGGCTCCGGATGCGCAGGCTCGCGGCCATGGCTCACGGGCCCAGCTGCTCCGCGGCATGTGGGATCCTCCCGGACCGGGGCACAAACCCGCATCCCCTGCATCGGCAGACGGACTCCCAACCACTGCACCACCAGGGAAGCCCTCCTCAGTGACTTTTAATAATGCGATGTCAATGGAGAGATGAAAGCCAAAGCCAGAATCCTGCATTACAGGGTGAACTGATGGTAGGGAAAAAGAGTCCATGGAGATGTTTGACAGTGACAGGAAGGGGAGACAAGATGATAGCATGTGGAGGTGTCTGGGTTACCAGAAAAATAGTTTCCTCACTATCTTTACTTTCCCCTCCTCCCCCTTTAGGGGAATCCTTTGTTTAAAGGCAGAAGTGAAGAAACCTGTGAAATAGGAATCAAGGAAATTTTGCTTATTTTGAAACCTGTTCCCCATCAACAGGACTCCGTGTTTTTACAAGTTGAACTTTGTGTGGTTTCTTTTTTTTTTTTCTTTAGATACCACAAGTTCATGGAAGAAACAAAATGGAAAAGTCTAAAAGACGGAGTAAAAAGCTACTCAGCAGATCTATATGTTCTTGTTGTATATTGCAGAGATTCTAGTGAGCTAGATATCTAAGCATTTGATTGTAAGTTTGACAGAGAAGATAAGGAGACAGTTAAAAAAGGTGAAAGAACTAAGATTTGTTGATTTGTTAAATTATTCTGGGGTTTCAGACATCATGTCAATAAGTGGTTCAGAGGGAAGGAAGTTCTTTATCTTGTACTTGCAACTTTTCTGAGTTTGACATTCTTTCAAAAGAAAACAAATAAGGAAATATAATGCGGATTTTATATAACCAGAAAGTAATTTAATTCCTCTACTGAATTTTGATTCTTTGGCAAACAATTAGTCAGCCACATTAAGCTGTTTCAGAAATTTAATCTCTCTCTCTCTTTCTTTCTTTCCTGTAAAACTTCCTTCGTATTTATCAGGTATTATTAAAATTATACTTAATTCTGGTTTGAAGGTGAGAGTTTTACCTAGAGATGAAAAATGTGTCCCCTTTTGACAAACTCTAAATGAAATGTATTTATTCATAATATTGTGCACAGTACAGGTATATTTAATATTTAAATTATCATTTTTTATAAATAAAAAATATTTTATGAAGGTATCTGGTCAGCATGAAAAATGGCCTGTTAGAAATACTGTCCCTCAGATAACCTCACAAAGACCAATTTCAAAAGATCGGCCTTATTTTATATTCTAAAGGTCAGCGGCTTGGTGCTGTTCTGTGTGTAATTTTCTCTGTCATGCTGCTGAACGTTCAGGACAGAACAGAGTGAACAACTGGAATGCTATGATTACATAAGCAAGGATGGATTGCCTGACAAATGGCACAATCAGTGAACAATGGAAATTCAATCAGCTGTGACCAAGTGTGGGAGAAAGTCCAAACTCTTATCACCTCCTGGAAGGTGGCTTACTTTTCCTTTGTTCATGCTATATACTGTTAGTTGAGGAAAAAAAATGCAGTGGTTGAAATTATTTGTTTCTCCTTCTCCTCCTCCTTCTTCTTTTCCTTTTCTTTCTTCTTCTTCTTTTTTTTTTTTTTAAAGAATTTCTGCTTAAGCAGCAACTCCATGAGGGAGATCATTGCTTTCCATTGTGGTGTGACATTTGTGAGAGAAATGTGTGGGAGGCTAATGAATCTTTGTGATAATATATATGAGTGTAATATCTTCTTTAAATTACAGTTTTAGGAAGCACATCTGAATGTAGAAATTATTTAAACCATGTGGTTAGAGAACTTGTAAAAAGTATGAATTATATAAACTTTTGCTGATATTATGGCCAAATGAGGTAAGCGACAGTGCATAGAAAGGAGAAGTATTATTCTTATACTATCTAGGAAAATTGAAGTTTAAGAGTTTCCAGTATGAAATAGTCCAATTGAAAATCTCAGAATAGCTGAAAACAGGTTTTTCAAATACATTGTTTGGATAGCGTTTGATTTATAACTTGTAGGTAAGTAGTGAATTTTACTGATTTAACATATAAGTTGCTCTCAGTGGAAGAAACGCATCTGAAGTCTGTAGGTCTTTGATTTAAGAGATAACTCTGGACAATAGGAATACGTTCTTCTTAGGTTTTGATGTTAGAATAACAACATTTCCCAAGTATAATTTTTAAGATGTCTCCCAAGAGACATCAGTTAAGTAAAAGAAATTTGGGAAGATTAAGGGAAAAGAAAGAATACTCAGTATCTGCTGTAGACATGATCAATATAAATATTTGTGCAAAAAAAAATTAGTACAATAAAATGGTAAAAAAATTTAGTAGTCGAAGGGACATAAAATCATTATTATTGACTGTTTGCTAAAATAACCATAGGCAAATGCAACGGAGCTTAGAAAAATCTACTTTTGCACTAATCTCACTTTGCTTTCTCTCCACACTTTTTAAAAGTTTTCTTAGAGATTCATCAATTCTCAGTTGAGAATTTAGCGCTTTTCTAAACCACAAATGCCCTGACATTGCCTTCTTCCCAACTCTCCCTGCTTAATCAAGGCCGAATGAAGTTTGTCACTGTTACTAATGGGAATTTGTACGATAAGCCAGCGGTCCCCAACCTTCTGGCACCAGGGACCAGTTTTGTGGAAGACAGTCTTACCACGGACGGTGAGGGCTGTGGGGGGATGGTTCAGGCGGTAACGCAAGCAATGGGGAGCGGCGGGGAGCGGCAGATGAGGCTGAGCTCACTAGCCCACTGCTCACCTCCTGCTCTGTGGCCTGGTTCCCAACAGGCAGTGGACCGCTACTGGTCCTTGGCCTGGGGGTTAGGGACCCCTGCGATAAGCTATCTTGGTCGGTAGGAGAAAAAAACTATTGATGATTATTTTATTTTATTTTTTTTGGTGGTACGCGGACCTCTCACTGTTGTGGCCTCTCCCGTTGCGGAGCACAGGCTCTGGACGCGCAGGCTCAGCGGCCATTTCTCACGGGCCCAGGCGCTCCGCGGCATGTGGGATCCTCCCGGACCAGGGCACGAACCTGCATCCCCTGCATCGGCAGGTGGACTCTCAACCACTGCGCCACCAGGGAAGCCCCGAGGATCATTATTAGTGGAGAAAAACAAGCTGATCTGGGTTAAAACTTAGGCCCCACTCTTTGAACAATACATTGTCCCAAATAATTATAAAATGGGGACTGTGATGGGTATTATTGTTCAGCAATGTCTGTTCTCTACTTTTGAGCACACAGGAGGATTGGATTTCCCCACCCAGGCGTGGTTATGTGATTAGCTTTGGCTAATGCAACCAGACTGAGGCATGTCACTTCCTGGTGAAACATTTAGTGGCCATTGCTTCAATCCTTAGTCCCCTCTGGTCTGTCAGATCCATCGTGGAAGCACCTGTAGCCTGGATTGCTGAGCAAAAATGCATAGATAACAATGCTTCAGGGAGTCCATTTGAAGCCTGAGTAAAGTTGCGTGAGTGAGAAGTAAACGTTTTTTCAAGTTGAGAGTTTGCCATTGTTACCGTGTGTAATCCAGCCTATCTTTATTGATTGTGAAATCAACAATATATATATAATCTATAATAATAACTTATAGGACTGTTAGAAGGGCTAAGTTTGCTCATGTACATGAATAGTGAGTGTCCAGCATATAGTGAGAACAGCTAAGCTTTATGGTATCCATGCTATGAGCCAGGTACAATACTAAGTACTTAAATTTATTTAAATGTTTGAATTTATTTAATATTTCTAACAACCCTGTGACGTAGGGTACTTTTTATTCTCGTTTAGTGGGTATGGAAATGGAGATACAGAGAGTTTAAGAAACTTGCCTAAACATATAAAACTAGTAAATAGCAGATCTAGGATTTGAACCCAGGCAGTCTGAATTTAGTGTCTGTACTCTATCTAAATATATACTACATTATATTGTTTCTATAATAATTGTCTTAGTTAATTTTAGGTTTTTTTTTTTTTCTTTTCTTACCCCTTCTCCACTGAAACCACTAAAAGTAATTTTAAAAATCTGGATCGGGCTTCCCTGGAGGCGCAGTGGTTGAGAGTCCGCCTGCCGATGCAGGGGACATGGGATCGTGCCCTGGTTCGGAAAGATCCCACATGCCGTGGACCGGCTAGGCCCTGAGCCATGGCTCCTGAGCCTATGTGTCCAGAGCCTGTGCTCCGCAGTGGGAGAGGCCACAACAGTGAGAGGCCCGTGTAATGCAAAAAAAAAAAAAAAAAAAAATCTGGATCTACATGTCAGAAACATTTGGAAAATATCCCTATTATATCTGGAATAATAGATTGATGTTCTTTGAAAAAATAAACTGTTTTTTTAATATAAAGTATTTAAGATGTGTACAACAGTCCCAAAAGTGATGGGAGAGGGGCTCTATATTAATTGTTACCTACTTTAGAAATGTTTCCTGGACAGTAGAAAACAATATTAAGCCCTTCTCTTAAAAATGCTGTGTTGGGCTTCCCTGGTGGCGCGGTGGTTGAGAGTCCGCCTGCCGATGCAGGAAGCGCGGGTTCATGCCCCGGTCCGGGAAGATCCCGCGTGCCACGGAGCAGCTGGGCCCGTGAGCCATGGCCGCTGGGCCTGCGCGTCCGGAGCCTGTGCTCCGCGGCGGGAGGGGCCACAGCAGTGAGAGGCCTGCGTGCCGCAAAAAAAAAAAAAAAAAATGCTGTGTTGGTTTTCTGGCTTAAGGAAAATCTATAATGACCACATTACTCATTGCTTGTAGTATGCTTTAACATTATTTTTAAGAGAACATGGTAATAAGTAGCCTAATTAATTCATATAATTATGAATATTTGAAAATTTTCCTTTGCTCCAACTTCTCAGTAAAAGAAAATACTAGGACTTGTTGTATGTTTGTAATTGTGGAAGTTGTTGATTTTGATTACTTTTTTAATGCATTCAAGTATAGTATTCTTTGCTGTTTTGCTTTCATTGCTTTTCATCTTGATCCTAGTGCAGGTGGACAGGCCTTGATAAATGGCGTATGTTAAGTGCAGAGATGAGTTTTTTTAGGAATCATATTGCATCTGTCTCTCTTGGTTCTAATATGAATATCTTATTTTTGAAATCCAGTACAAGGACCATGAGTTGTAGACTGTCTCACTTACCTGTGTTATACCATAGGTGTTGCAAAACTTTGGGGAACAAATGATCTAAAAATGTTAAATTTTCCTTTGAATGTTTAGGGTGTGAAACACAATAATATTTGGAGAGTCTGTAATAGATTGAGAAGGAAACACACATGTGATATTCTCTAGCTCATGACTGAGCTATTCATTCCTTTCTTTAAAACTGAGGCATGCCTATCAATAATGATAGTAATAACACCCATGGCAATACAACAGCCGTCACTAATTATGGAGCACTTGCTCTGGGTCAGATGCTATGCTAAGACTGTATGTATTTTTTGAATCCTTCTGACGCCTTGTGAGATAGGTTTAGTTATAATGCGTTTTTATGACTGTGTAAACTAAAGGACAGAGAGATTAAGTGACCTGTAATATAGCGGTAGACTTAATTTTTCACACCCATTGGGTCACATGGTAAAAGCCTAATATTGGTAATGAGTTGTGACTACACTCTTTAACTTCTGTCTGGCTGTCATATGACTGTACCTAGAAAGTACAAAGGAATGAAAACAATGTTAAAATTAAAAAAAAATTTTAATCAGAGATGCAACTTCCTTTCTCCCATTTGTCTCCTAGGTTTCTATGTGTCTTCCACTCTCCTCTCATTTTAGTGGAATGTAAATCTTCACTGTTTTCCCAGAGTCAACTTACACATGTCTTCTTGACAAATGGTTCTTTCCTAAAGAGCCCATCACCTTGAATCTTATTTCCCTTTAAGCTAGTTTGGCAAAGAATGCTCAATTCCCATCTCCATTTAGTCACTATACACCCACTATATAAGCTCATACTCCGCTGATACTTTTCTCTTACCAGTAATTAAAAAAATCACAACTAGGTGATAGAAGGGCAGGGGTCAGATCTCAGTCACCTTTGTTGTTATCTCTGCAGTGGAATGCACATAACCTTGTATATATCCATCAAACTGATTTTAAAACTTCACCACATAGAGATTAACCTTCTTAATCCATCTTCTAAATCTAGGTTCTTATATAAATTACAGGTAGATATTACCTGAATCATCCATCCCACCAAGACCCAAAATGATCCATGAATCTTCTTTCTACCTAGGCATCAGAGGGTCTGAAATTTTCTTGTCTTCATGAGTCTAAGTTTTACTACGAGGCAGTTGGCTCCTTTTGCTTCTCTTCAGCATATTGAGTCCTCAAGCCAAAGACACACATACTGCAAGGAGGGAAATACTTTACTTATATGGTACAGACCAAGTTCCCTTGTGAGTATGGACTGGGAAAGTTGTCTCGGCACATATCAGGTTCCAAGAATTTCAGATTTAAGAGTTGTATCAGTATCATGTTACCAGATTATCATTTTTTAGTCTTTTTTTTCTTTTTAGTAAATATCTTAACCAGATAAACCAAATTTTATTTAACAAAGAAAACCCACTGGTTAAAAGTAATAAAAGACAAATATTATATGATTTCACTTATATGTGGATTCTAAAAACCAAAACAAATAACAAAACAAAACAAAAACTAAGCTCATAGATGCAGAGAACAGACTGGTGGTTGCCAAAGGGGAGGGGGTTGGGGGTAGGTGAAATGAGTGAAGGTGGTCAAAAGGTACAGACCTCCAGTTGCAAGATAAATAAGTCCTGGAATGTAATGGACAGCGTGGTGACTACAGTTAATAACGCTGAATTGCATACTTGAAAGTTGCTAAGAGAGTACATTTTAAAAGTCCTCATCATAAGAAAAGAAAAGAAATTTGTATACCGTGTACTCAAATATCGAATCATTATGTTATATACTGAAATTAATATAATATATATGGATTATACCTCCATTTAAAAAACAAAACGAAAGAAAGAAAAAAAGTGATAGCTATGAGATAACATAAAAATATTATTTCTCTAGGATACATTTATGGTATTGCCACAAATGATAAAAATGTTAATATTTACATTGTTGGGAATAAAAGCTGATCTTAATCTGATAAAAGCTTGAATTTTAGAAAAATGCAAAACTGATTTTATTATTATTTTAAAATGTTGAGTTCTGACTGCTCAAGATCTTCAACATATATCTACTCTAAACATCTCATTTCACCTGAATATTTCAAGAACTGTTTGAAATGTAATTTGTTGTTACAGCCTTAGATCTTACAGCCTAAGATCCAACTTAATGAAATTTCCTTTCCTTAGTTTAATTTATAAAAGGATTAATTTTAAAATTTATAATTAGAAAAAAAAATTTTTTTAACATCTTTATTGGGGTATAATTGCTTTACAATGGTGGGTTAGTTTCTGCTTTATAACAAAGTGAATCAGTTATACATATACATATGTCCCCATATCTCTTCCCTCTTGCGTCTCCCTCCCTCCCACCCTCCCTATCCCACCCCTCCAGGCGGTCACAAAGCACCGAGCTGATATCCCTGTGCCATGCGGCTGCTTCCCACTAGCTATCTACCTTACGTTTGTCAGTGTGTATATTTAATATTTCTTATTAAATATCTAGTTATTTCAAATATTGTATTTGATGGAAATGATAATACTCAAATCAAAATCTTAAATCCTAAAAGATGATTTTACTCTGTACATGTGTACTTGTATGAGTGTGTGTGCATGCACATATGTGAGTGTGTTTGTGAGTGTGTGTTGAAGTGTCACACAATACAAAATATATTATCACAGTAAGAATAGCACCAGTAATACTCCTTACCATAGTTTTTTTAACTTCTCAAGAGAATACGTTCTTAAAGAAGAATTTAGGGAAAGTTAAGTAACTAGCTCATGTTCACTTAGAATGCAGGTGGCAGATCTTGGATGAAAAACCAAATCTGTTAGACTTTAGAGTGTATCAGCTTCTCATTGTGTCATATTTCCTCTCCAGTTAATCCTGTTTTATCCTCATACTACTGGTGTTAACAGATTTAAAAGCAAGTCAGGTGTGCACACACAGACACACACACACACACACACACACACATTTGTTGACCTGTTAAAAGTGGAGTTTTTTGGCTCTAGAACTTATCCATTCCTAACTCAATTGTTCCTTCATTTATTCTCTCATTCTTTCTCTTGTTGACTCATCAAATGTTTGAATGCCTCCTACATGCCAGGCGCTATTCCAGGTGCTGAATGAGAGTCTAGGTAGAGTATAACTTTGAGGTATGATTTCATACATCAAAGAAAAAAAGTGTTTTTGCTTGTAATGAGATAGCTTTCATTTTCCTGTTTAATAAAAGGAGAGTAATCATGAGTGATATCTAGTTATTATTTTCTGAAAATATGGGTAATAAGATTTGCTTTTATTTTACAATCTACTCTGAATTACCTTTGACTGTTGAGGTGTGAGTAACTAGAACACTCAGGCTTACATTTTGATGAACAGTGGTCATTTTGTAACCAATGAATCCTTTAATAGATAAAAGAGTCAACCAATTTTAATTTTATCCCTTTGTGCAACCTCTCATTTTCTGCTAGAGGGGCTAACACACAGGAAGGTGAAGAAAAGACAAGTAACAAAAAAGAGAATAAAGAGACATAATGGGCTTGGTTAGCACCAGCTGGATAATGAACTCTTGGATAATTGAGCAGGCTGCACTGTGTCCAAGTTTCAAATTATCGAAATGTGAGTGGAAAATGTTTTATCTATGATATGATATGTAGATAGTGGGAGAATTGGCAAGGATAGAGCAAAGATGTAGTTTGTGACCTTGTTCTTAGATTTTTTGATGATAAAACTAGGGAAAAAAGACAAAAAATTTGTCTACTTTTCTTTTTTTATTAGTTTTTATTGGAGTATAGCTGCTTTACAGTGTTGTGTTAATTTCTACTGTACAGCAAAGTGAATCAGCTATACGTATACATATATCCCCTCTTTTTTGAATTTCCTTCCCATTTAGGTCACCACAGAGCACTGAGTAGAGTTCCCTGTGCTGTACAGTAGGTTACTTTTCTTAATGTTTTAACTTACACTCAGTGGTTTCTGGTTAGTTAAGTTGGATTTAGTTTCTGTCTATGTGTAAAGTTGTTTTGGTGAGAGTGAAGGTGGGAAATTGGAGGGGATATAATCTGGTTTAGGTAAAGGAGCAGCATTATAATCATAAAGCCTAGGTTTGAGATCTAAGTTTTGAATTACTTTTCATTGACATTTGTTATTCAAAAGTAATTCTGATTGAAATTTAGGTTTATGCTTTTCCCCCACAAAGGTGCAGTATTACTTTAAGTTTTAATTAGATGAACTCAGGAAAGCCAAAATAGGTGGAGTATCAATTATAGTTCAATATGTAAATAATTCTTAGTATATATCTTGGTATAGTCGGTATATTTCCCTTCAGTCTTTTATTTTCTTTTCAAATTTTTATTTTGGAATTATTGTAGACTCATAAGAAGTTGCAAAAATAGTAGAAAGAGGTCATTTGTACCCATCACTCAGCTTTCCCCAATGGTAACATCTTACATGACTATAGTACATTATCAAAACCAAAACTGACATTTGTACGATAGTTAGTTAGACTGCAAACCTTATTCAGATTCACCACCAGTTTTTGTACACACATATTTTTGTATGTGTATGTGTTGTGCCTTTTAAAAATCTATTATCTCTGTCTGTTTGTCAGTCTGTTTGACTCTTGGGTCTCTATTTTTGTTCTTACAGAAAAATAGAATTATACTGTTCATATTGTTTGATAACTCATTTTCCCACTTGGAATAAGTTGTGATGTTTCCATTCCTCTATTCTTCTATTTCATGATTTTTAGTGTATGCAGAATATTTAAACATATTGGGTGAATGTAAGATTATTTATTTCACAATCCCTTCCTGTTGATTTTTGGGTGGTTTCTCTTTACTTGCAGAAATACTTGCTTTTTTGGATGCAGCGTTCCAAAGATTTCTCTATCCCTGTGTCTGACTGTCCATCTGTCTCTCTCTGTTTCTTTCTTTCCTTCCTTCTTGCTGATGAATTCTTAGAAGATTTCTGGGTCAAAGAGAAATTATACACTTCCTGATGTATATTGTCAAAATATTTCTCCAAAAGTATTAAGAAATATTGTGAATAAGACTCCACAGTCTTTTTCCTTACGAAACATTTAGGAATAAATAAAGGTAATAATTTAGTGGACCCTGAACATTGTGCGTTGTAAACTCTTAACATTGTGTCACATTTGCTTCAGATCATTTTATTTTAAGCAATAAAACAAACAAAATTGATGCTCCCTGTGTATCTCCCTCAATTACATAGTCTTTGTAGAAACAATCTCAGAATAATTTACAAGGCTCAATGGGAAGAAAAAGTTCTTTTTAGACCTTCTAAAATGATTGATTGTATCCTTCCACTTTAATAAGAGCTTGTATAGGACATCTCTCTGTGGACATGAGCTAAGTGTGCAGAATGAGTTAATGAATGTGGTGTCTGCCTTCTAGGAGCATCAGCTGTAGAGGACAGTTTCATCAGAACATTGCAGCGTATCACTCTGCCTGAGTTATAGCCTTAAAGAGAGAGAAATGGATAGTTAAGATGAAGATGTAATATGAACACAGAAAAAATATGCAGTCCTAAAGTCCTAAGGTTTAGAGCACATTAGTTTCAATCCTTACCTATTTCTCCCCTTTCTTCCCATTCCTCCTTAACCAGAGCAAGATGACACTATGTCAACAAATTGGCTTTCTCCTGCCCTGCATGGTGCTGGGGCTGCTCTCTCTTCTCCTTTCTCCCTCTCCCCCTTTCCTTTTTGTTCCTTCTTCATCACGTTGTCATGGCTATCATTAGGATTAAATGCTAAAAGGCATCTTCTCTCCCTTCCAACAAATATCGGTTCACATTGGAGAGTGTACCTCCTCTTCTGCCCCCTCCTGATTCCCTGGATGGTTCTGAGATTTCAGGGTTACCTGCTTAGGGTCCCCGTGGGCATCCTGGTCTCTGTCTGGTTTTCTAGGAACCTGCTCCGATTTGGAGCTTGGTTCCTTATGAGCTCATTATGACCTGTTTCTGAGTTGGTTGGTTGAGGACCACTGCTCCAAAGAGTGTTCTAAGTAGCTCTCTTGAACAGGGCTGACTGATGAAGTTTACTTTCCTTTAGAATGTACTTTTAAACATATATTTATTGGGGATTATATTTAAATTTTAATAAATTTATGCTTTGAAATTTAAACATCTCTATCTTCACTTTTACATTTGACCTTTAGTTTTAATTATAATTTTATCTTTTCCTCATTTGAATTAAGCTGAATCCTATTTCCTTTTGCTTCAATTCTTTGTTTTTCCTGCATTTCCTCTAGAATAAAAATAAAACAAGCAAGATAAAATTGTGTCCTCATCTTCTGCTTTGAATTTAGCTGCCAAGCATGACTCACAACCTGGGGATCTTTAGGATCATTCATTCATGCCTTCTCTCTCTGTTGACAGTGGATCCAGTTCAGATAACAGGTATTGATTTCTTGAAAGCCTTTCTTTTTATTCTTTTTCCTGTTGGCTGCATTTCTCACTGACAATTCACTCAGTTTTAATCCGAGATGATCTGGCAGAGGTGTAGATGCCTGGGCTGTCCTTTCATGCTGAGATGAGGGCAATCTGCGGCGAAAGCTAGTGGGATGGGTCCAGGTTCTGAGTGTACTCATGTGGAAAGTATCAGTAGGGCTAAAGAACAGATTTCTCTTTGCGTTATGTTTCTCTGTTAAAATATTGTTCTATAGAGAGATGTGCTTTCCAACTACTTTTACAAAAACAATATCCTAGTGGTTCCATTAACATGAGGTTATTATGCTGCCCCAAGTAAGCAGTTACCCAATTTGGAGGGTTTCCCGGAACAGTCAGTTCATACTGCCCAAGGCCAAGTACCTGTAATTTAGATGGGATGTCACAGTGTGAACAAAGCAATATGATGCTCTCTTAAAAATGCTTAAAGCCTTCTCTGTTTGTGTGCAATAGTAGTCTTTTGAGCACGTCATTGTTTTTGCTGAGCAGTTACCTCATGAGACTCTTTTACTTATTTGTGTTAATGTGTCAGAAGAGTACTACTTCAATTCACATTCATTCACACTTGTAACATATATTTAAAAATAATTATTGAGGGACTTCCCTGGTGGCACAGTGGTTATGAATCCGCTGCCAATGCAGGGGACACAGGTTCGAGCCCTGGTCCGGGAGGATCCCATGTGCCGCGAAGCAACTAAGCCCGCGAGCCACAACTACTGAGCCCGCATGCCACAACTACTGAAGCCCACGTGCCTAGGGCCCATGCTCTGCAACGAGAAGTCACCACAATGAGAAACCCATACACCACAACGAAGAGTAGCCCCTGCTCACTGCAACTAGAGAAAGCCCGCGTGCAGCAACGAAGACCCAACACAGCCAAAAATAAAATTAATTAATTAAAAAATGTTAAAAAAGATAAAAAGAATTATTGAGAACTTGTTGTGTGCCATTAATGAGCTAGCACATGGTCTTTGCCCACAGGAAACAGTGTCTAGTGAGGATATAAGAATTACTCAAATTAGCACACAGACATGGAAAATTGGAAATTCATCATATTTCCCCCGGAGTGGGAAAGCACTGGGTTCCAGTGTGCCATGTGTTAGTTTGATAATTCTGGGAAGTTATTTGACCTCTCTAAGCCTCATTTCTTGTCTGTAAAATAGGAATAACACTGTCTTCCTGAAGGGGTAGTGCGTGGATTAAATGATTTACCAAACTCAGAACCTGGCACATTATTGGTAATTAACAAAATGTTATTCCCTCTCTTACTTCGAAATTATATATTTTTCTTTCTTATTTCAGGTGTCCCTTAAAGAGAACATAAACCTGATACACAGAGATGATGTGACCTCAGTTTTCTTTGATACACCCTTCTTCCTACTTCTAGCTCCTTTGATTTGTTTCTATACCTCCCCACATTTTTTTTTTTAACTTCCTGTTACTTTCTAGGCTAGTCAATAGATCCTCACTGATTCTGTTTCCTCATTTGCCTCCCAAGAGTGACCTGAAATCCCTTTCTGAAGAGGGCATTCCCCTTTAATGGCCTCCCCTTTCATAACGAGGTATTCAGGGCTTTTAAGGTAAGGTTTGCACTGCTCTTTCTTGCCTTAGCTCTTGTTATGCTCCCACCCCAAAACACACATCTCTTCTTTCAGTGGCACTGATGCACTTGGACTTCCAAAACAGAACCTGAACTTTGCCCTGTTTTTTACTTTCCCATTTGCCAATGCCATTAAAAAACAAACAGTATTTCCATTAGTTTTCAGTCCCTGTCCCCTCAGCTACCTTCATGTTTCACCCTTCTCTTTTAATAAAATTCAGTTGAAAGATTTGCACAAGATAAGAGGAGCTAGAACATTCCCCTTCTCTTTACATGCTAACTTCTTGGCCATATTGTCTATTCTCCAGGTCCTCCTCTCCCTTGCACTCTTGCATCCACATCCACTGAAAGGTGGCCTCAGGCCTTGTCACTCTACCCAAATTACTCTCCCAAAGTTCATCAGTGCCTATTTGTTGCTTAATTCTATGGACTGATTTGAAGTCCTTACCTTGCTTGGTCTCTCTATAGTATTTAACTCTGGGGACCACATCTACCTCTTTGAAATTCCCCACAACTGTGTTGTTCAATATAGTAGTCAGTAAGCCATCTGTGGTTATTTAAATTTAAGTTTAATTTAATTAGAATTAAATAAAATTTAATTTACGTTAGCTAATGATGCTATTGAGTATTTGAAAGGTGGCTAGTGCAATTGAAGAACTAAATTTTAAATTTTATTTACTTTTAATTAGTTTGAATTTAAATTTAGCCAGCCACTTGTGGCTAGTGGCTACCCTGTTGAGCAGTGGAGATATGAAACACTTCCATCATCACAGAAATTTCTGTTGGACAGGGCTTCTCTGGAGCAAGGATTGGTAGAGTTTTTCTTTAAGGTGCAAAATGGTAAATATGTTTGGCTATGCAGGCCAGATAGCTTCCATTGCAACCACTCAGCTCTGCTGTTGTCAAGCAAAAGCAGCCACAGAGAATATATAAACAACTGAGTGTGGCTGTGTTTCAATAAAGCTTTATTTACACAAACAGGTGGTGGTCCAGATTTGGCATGAGGCTAGGGTTGCTGACCCTTCTAGAGTCCCGGTTTCTTTGATAGATACTTTTTGCATTCTCTTCCTGTTTTTACTCTAAAAATTTTCTTTTCATTCTTCTGTATTTCTCAGATCTCTCCCTCATTTCCATCTTTATCATCACACTTGATTATTGCAAAATATCTCTATCAGTCCTCTCTCCTCTTTTCCTGCTCCAGCTCATTGTACCCATTGCCACAAAAGTGTTCTTTCATAATTCATCTAAGCCAGATGCTCGTTTGTAGATGTATGTAGTGATAGTAATCACCTCATAGCATTACTGAAAGGAGTCAATGAAATATGTATAAAATTGTGCTCATGGTGGGTGTAGAGTTCTCTCACATTAACTCATCCACACAGAATAGTGGTTGTGACTCAGAGCCTGACAGCCTGACATCCAGTCCCAGCTTGTCATGCTCCAGTGTGGACCTCAGATAGGCCACTTAACTTCTCTATACCTCAGTTTCCTCGTCTGTAAAATGAGGGTGATATTAGTATACACAGAGTTGTTAAGAGAATTAAATGAATTAATTTGTATTAAATGCTCATAGTATTGTCTTGGTAAGTGCTATGTAGTTGGTTTTTATTTTATTTTCCTATTTTCACAGATGAGGGAAGAAAGGCCTAGACATGTTAATTTGCCTACAGTCATACAGCTAGTAAACAACATGTCTGAGATTTGAACTCTGGCCTTTTGACTTGAAAGCCCAAGCTGTTAACTACTGATGCATTCCTTACAACATCCAGCCCTCTCCTTACCACATATCTGCAGTTGGAATTAAACTCTTTTTTATTGTGCTTTCATCATTCTTAGTTTGTACTTCTGTCAGGAAATTTGCCATGTTTTGCTTCATCTTATAGTTATTGCAAATTAGTCTGCCTTTCAGAGTGGAGAACATGTACCCAGTTATATTTTTTCCCCTTCCTTCACAGTCTCAGTTCTAATCAACAACAAATTATTTACTGTTAAATTTGTTGAACAGAAAAATGTTTTAAAAGGATTATTGACAGTTAATGCTGGGGATTATAATCTTCCATAGTCTTCTTATAAAATAATGAATTATCAATCATAAAGATTATATGTTCATCACTATTTTAGTATATAGATTTAGTGTTTTAGTATACAAATAACCAAATGTATTCATCATCTTTGAATTGTTCTCAGTATGTTGGCTTCAGGTTTATTTAACTTTTGAAAAAGAGCTTGGAGTTTGTTTTCTTTTTCTGAAACTGTGATGAAATGAAGACCCACATAGGTCATCAAGGAAGGAAATTATAATCTGATCTGAAGGAAGTAAACTCATATCAGAAGGTATATTATAAGTTAGACTTTCCAGTTATTTAATAATGAAAATTTGCAGAGTACAGAGCAGCTGAGAGTACAGAGAGGGTTACAACATTGTCACCACTAAATATGGTTGTGCTGGAGGAAGCTTTCAACAGTTATTTTATGCAAATCAAAATATGACAGTTTGTGAAAGAGTTTCATAGGCTACACTGTTGAAAGTATATTAAATCAATTTTATTCTTGGCAAAGGAGGCAGTGGTGGAATTGAGAGGAACATTTTAGACTTTACCAATTTAACTTTACATTGCTGGGTAATCAAATCCACAGAGTAAATGCTATCAATTTTCCCCTCTGACACGAGGATTATTTTTTTTTTGAGTGTCAGCGTTTTATTTCCTTTTGTAATGTTTGAAAACTGACAATAAATACATGCTTAAAAAAGAAAATGTAGCCCTGAACAGAGGGGAAGTTGATGGTTATAGGAATTGATGGGAACAAAAGAATCATGTGAAAATTTGCCAGTAGCTTTTTCTGGTATCCAGAGATCAAGACCATGGCGCTTGTCAGGCTCCCTACCTCTTAAAAATCTTTCAGACATCCACCCACATTCACTGACTTAGCCCAATGTGTGGGCCAAGTACACACTCCAGTCTAACTCATTTGATGAAGAAAGCCAAAGTCAAATGCAGGGTAGGCTAGAATCAAATATTAGGAAAGACAGAGAAGACTTAGGGTCAGCTAAAGTGAAGAACAGAAGAAATACAACTCAAGGCAGATTTTTTCCAAAGAGCTGAGTCCAAGGTTTTATGCTAGATGTAAGCTAGCAGGGCTTGATGAGAAAAAGGCAAAGGAAAATAGAAAATTATGTTCAGGACATCTAGAACGAATTTCAGAACCTTTCTTTTTTTCTGAGCCCCTTCTGAAGACCTTCAAGCCCCGCCTCTGTGAACTCAGACACTGATGATGATGGCTTATCTCTGACTCCTTTTCAAGGAATCTAACATTACTGTAGTGACTATAGAATTACACTAGCTGAGATTCCTCCTGTTTCGTTTGTCCTGGAATGCATCCCTTTGCCTTTTAAATTATGAAATACGACAATTTTAAAGCTTGTTTGAATTTGTGAGAATTTATGGATCTTAAGACTTTTGTGTCAGGATAGATTAAGTTATGCTGCAGGAATAACCAACACTCAAATCTCCCCGTTTTAAAATAGCCCAGGAGTATCTCACTTATACTACAGGTTTATCTTGGGTTACCCAAGAGATTTGTTCCATGTCATCCATCCTCACTCAAGGATATAAGCTAGTAGTGCAGTTGCCATTTGGAGTATCCTTGTGGCAGGGAGAAGGAGAAGTTGTCAGCATGCATTTGCTCTTGAAGACTCCTTGCATTACTTCTGTTGCCATTGCACGGGCCAGAGAAAGCCACGTGGCCACACCTCATTTCAAGTGGATATGAAAGTGCAGTCTTACAAGTGCCTGGAATGAGGACAACCAAAATGATATGGACAGCAGGAACGATGACCACAGATTTATGACAGATCTCTCTGTGATTTGAAGATTCTGTCTAGCTATTTATTATTGACTGTTCAGCTGCTTGAAGTTAATACTAGTGAGAACAATAAAAAGAAGGAAGTTTTTATGGTCCAAATTTTAGTTCTTAAAACTGAGTTTAGATGTTATCATAAGTGTAAGAAATGCTTCTTTTTACCAGAAGAATATTCAAGAAGATGTTTTTATTAAATTAGAGTGTTTTTCATTAATGGTAGTTATACTGATTATAGAGTTGATGATTGAGTCACATCAGGAGACAAGCCATCTAGACTGTTAAAGCTTTTAATGTTATTTAAATATATTTAAATCATGTATTCAACATTTAAATACATGCTCATAAAAATTAAATAACAGAGAAAGTACGTGTCATATAAAAATATAGACCATCCCTTCTCCATACTGTCTCCCAACTTTCTCTTACCCGGAGTTTACTACTGTTAATATTTTCTTGTCCATTTTTCTAGACTCCTTCTTGTGCTTTTATGCAACAGAGGTGAACATGTAAGCAACTTGCTTTGGTTAAGTTAAAAGTACATTTTGGAGATAAGTATATGTATCCACTCCTAAATTGCTGAACTAATTTATTTGCTTACCAACTTTACTTGAGAATGCCAGTTTCTCTTTTCTTTCACCAACAGTGTGTATATATTTTTATACCAATCCAGTTTAGAAAAAAGGCATCTCATTATTGTTTTAATGTTCATTTTCCTGATGTTTGTAAGACTGAGCACTGTTTTTATGCTTATTGGCCATTATCATTTTTTTTCCTCTATGGGTAGTGTGCTGAAATTCTTTGCCTATTGGATTTAAAATTTTTTTCTTATTGACTTGTAGGAACACTTTAAATATTATTGAAGTTGCAAATATACCTTTCTCTTTGTTATTTATATTGAGAATATGCCCTCCCCACACCTCGGCTTTATTTTGTCTTCTAACTCATATACACACACATACATGCACACACATACACATAATATACACACACACACACACACACACATACACATATGCTCATCTGAGTGTCAAGATTCAGAAGGTAGCTGAGTACATTTCAAAACCCAAGTAAGGATCCTTGTTCACTTGTCAATGAATACAGGTTTTGATTGCTAGAGTCATTCTTCCTATAATTGTTTGAGGGAGAAGAGGCGATTTCCATGTGGCAATCGTATGTAGAGTTTCTAGGCCTCTTAGAAGTTGTACAGAGCCTTGTTCCTATTTTACAGGTCCTGAATCTTTGGGACGACCATCCATGCAGAAATTATACTTAGTTTAGAAAGACTTTAGACAGGTTAAATATTGTATGATGTGTGTGTGTTTGATTATGTCTTAATTTTCCATCGAAACATCAATGCCCATTCTTTATTCCTACCTCCCTCTGATCTGGGAGTTATTTCAGAGTTTTATTGAGAGAGTTTTTTTTTTTTTTTTCTGTACGTGGGCCTCTCACTGTTGTGGCCTCTCCCGTTGCGGAGCACAGGCTCCGGACGCGCAGGCTCAGCGGCCATGGCTCACGGGCCCAGCCGCTCAGCGGCATGTGGGATCTTCCCGGACCGGGGCACGAATCCGTGTCCCCTGCATCGGCAGGTGGACTCTCAACCACTGTGCCACCAGGGAAGCCCGAGAGAGGTTTTTTGGTGAGCCTTTGTATTTCCTTCTTAGGGTTTATAGGTTCCTCATGAATGTAGAGTATTCTGTGGTATGGCTCTGTAAATTTTTCTACACCTTCCTTTTCTTTCTTTTAACTTAGCAGTATATAAAGTGTCACGGAAATCTTTCAGTATCATACCCTTGGATCTGTCATGTTTCTCATGATTTCTGGATTGAGCAGTCACTTTGCTCCTATCTGTTTTATATGTTAAAAATTGTTTCCACTGTTCTGATCTGGGGCTAGCACCATTTCTAGTGGCTCCATATTGCTTTCAATTTTATTTCAGGTTTATATCTTTTTCTGTTATTCAAGTAGGTTATGGGGTACATTCAGGTTGCTTCCAGTTTTCTGCAGAAGGAATTCAGGGCAGGGGTTGGGTAGGATAAAGAGTATGAAATTTTTCCTTTCTAAAACAGAATTAAATCTTACTGAGTTTAAAAAGAGAGCTAGTCAAAGACCCTATTGGTAGAATATTCCAGTAGTTATATCTAGTAGCTATATAGCCCTGACAAAGTTGCTGATATATGTGTGTGTGTGTGTGTGTGTGTGTGTGTGTGTATAAAATACTAATACGTATGGGAAGAATGCAGCATCACAGATGAATGAGGACAGTAAGGATTAGTCAAAAAATGATGCTTGGCAAATTGACTACTGATAAATAAATATAATTGTACTGCCACATCATAATATATATATCTATATATACACACATATCATAGTACATGTATATAATATATAACAGATTTTACATACAGATTATATACATATATGAATAATTTAATGGTACACTTAAGGCATCAGTATAAAAAGTTAAATCAGAAGAGAGTAGTATGAATTATCTTAGAGGGAAAAATTGTGAAGGAATATTATGAGTTTATTTGACTACATACAAATTTAAAATATCTTCATATCAGGAAACACTATGAATTAAAATCAGTGAATAAGCTGAGAATATAACTTGTAAGAATGTCAGACTTAATTCAATGTCCTATATAAAGAACTTTTAAAAATTGGTAAGACATTGTGTTTAATACTGGTAATCACATAAACCAAAATTAAAACTTCTAAAACTGCTGCTAAAATTGAAGAAGATTGAGAAGAATCTGTGTTTAGAGGAGTGTGATAAAATGAACTTTCAGGTAATGCTGACGGTAATATAAATTGATTCAATATTTCCGGAAAGCAGTTTGGTTGTTTGATGTGTGAAAGTGTGTGTGTGCTTGATTGTAGGAATCTTGCTGGCTTATCTAATAAAAAGCAATATGACCAGTATTTCTCTACAAGAAACATCATCCTGGGATCATTTAAAATTACGAAAATATTGTGAAAAGGAATTTGCAACAATGCAGGATAACTTTGTGCTTAAATAGTGCTGCGGAGGCTATTACTGAACAGCAGTTGAATGGAATATTATGCCTTCATCAAACGCATTCTGAGAATTGTTCAGATCATTGGAAAAAACTCATAATGTACTCTTAAACATAGAGGCAGAATATTTACATATAGAAAATATAAAATACTCCAAAGTATATTTTCTCAGTTTTCTGCAGTGAGCATTAGTTATTTTAATAATCTGGGGAGACAAACCATTTAAAACCTTCTCATAAATTTAGAAGGGGTACTGAAGAGACAGCACATAGAAGGCATTCAGTTGACCTTTACTGAAATGATTTGATTTTAAATGAAATAAGAATCTTCTCATAGTAGAAAAATCAAATCTTTGAGCCAGGAGGCCCTTTGCAGGTCACTTGGTCCAGTCATCCGCAGTAAACCAGCCCTTAAATTTAGCTAGTTTATAGCGGTATACTCATTACCTATAACCATTTCTGGAGCCATGCCAATGTGTTACTTTCTCCAACAGTTCTTGCTTAACACTGCTTGCAGGCCTTTCCCTCTGCTTGAATTTCCTTCCTGTCTGTCCCAAAGGGTACCCTTAAAATTCTTTAAGTTTTTTTAAGGGCATCCTTCAAAAAGAAAATGCTAGGGTACAAGTAATTTAAATATTAAACCACCCAAAATTTGCAAATAATTGGAAAGAAAATCTGAAGTTCTTTGAGTATTGCCTGTAGAGTTACTGCTGTTTGATGTTCATGGGGTTGGTTCCGTAATATGCTGCCTTTAGCAAGTTGCTGTCAGATGAGTTTCCTCATACATAAAATGGGGTTTACAATAGTACCTACCTCATAGGTAGTTTTTTTTAAAGTTGAAGTACAGTTGATGTACGATATTGTGTTATTTTTCAGCTGTACAACAGAGTGATCTGACAATAAAATACGTTATGAAATGATCATCATGATAAGTCTAGTAACTGTCTGGCTCCATACAAAATTACTGCAGTATTATTGACTATATTACATCTTTGTGTAGTATACTACATCCCTGTGACTTATTTATTCTATAACTGGAAGTTTGTATCTCTTAATTCCCCTTCACATATTTTGCCCAAACCCCTATCCACCTCCCCTCTGGCAACTACCGATTTGTTCCCTGTATCTGTATGTCTCTTTCTCTTTTGTTTGTTAATTTGTTTTGTTTTTTTATATTCCATATATAAGTGAGAATATATGGTATTTGTCTTTCTTTGATGTATTTCACTTAGCATAATACCCTCTACGTCCAATAGCACAATTTCATTCTTTTTTATGGTTGAGTAATATTCCAGTGTGTGTGTGTGTGTGTGTGTGTGTGTGTGTGTGTGTGTGTGTGTGTGTATCTTCTTGATCAACTCAACACATCTATTGATGGACATTTAGGTCGCTTCTGCATTTTGACTATTGTAAATAATGCTGCAGTGAACATAAGCGTGCATATATCATTTTGAATTAATGTTTTTATTTTCTTCAGGTAAACACCCAGAAATGGAATTGCTGGATTTTATGGTAGTTCTGTTTTTAAGTTTTTGAGGAACCTCCATACTGTTTTCCATAGTGGCTGCACCAATTCACATTCCCATCAACAGTGCGCAAGTGTCCCTAGGGTTGTTTTTTGATTAGATGATTTCATACACATGAAATATTGGTCTAGAATAAGGGATCAATAAATATTACTTAGAAACTTTCGGGACAAGTTGGACAAAATGCACTTTTTCCTATTCATCCTGTTAAATATAGCTAAAAACATAGGACATTATATATAAAATACACATAAGAAGACTCTGAAAGGAGGAGAGAAGAAACCAAATCATCTAGGAACTTTGGGACATGAGAAATGACATGGCACTGAGTTCCTTGGGTTTTCTTTCTTGTCTTATATATCCTATACTGAGTGCTGGAGAAGGTGGCAACCTAGAAACACCAATGGGTGCAGAAAAAAAGTTCCAACAAAAACTTCTTTGGACCTTCCCCCGCAAAGATAAAAGGGGTGGGGAGGGACAGCCTGCCAAGACAGGACATTTTTGGCCAGTAACTTCCCTAATACAGTCAAACACTATGGAAAGCTCTGTGGCTCCCATCCCATCTTCACCAGTGAAAAGGTGATAGAGAACCTAGACTTCTACTCTTACCAGGCTGTGACAAGGTGTCCTAAACATCGCCACCTCCCCTGGTGGTGTTAGAGAAAGTTATATCAGGAATTGGAACTTTCATTATGGCTAAGATAAAGAGGTAAGAAGGATCTTGCCCCTGGCATTGTCAGTGGAGTCCATGTGGGGAGTCAAAATGAGGTGCCATTCCCCACTATCAGCCAAGATGATGTAATGGAAGCCTAGTGGGATCCTGAACTTTTACCCTAGCTCAGCAGTAATGAGGTACCCCTTACTCTCATGAGTGTCAGTGGAGGCCTAATGGGGAACTGGAACTTACACCTGAACCTGGTGGTAATGAGTTGTCTCCCTCCCCCACTGACCCAGTATCAGAGGAGGCCTGATAAAACAGAAGATTTAAATACGATCTTTAAATAAGCTCCAGAATCTCCTAATAAAATACCTATAATGTCCAGGATACAAACAAAAATCACTTGTCATACCAAGAACCAGGAAAATATCAACTTGAATGAGAAAAGCAATCAGTAGATGCTAACACTGAGGTGACAGAGACTGGAATTATCGGACAAGGATTTTTAAAGCAGCCATCATAAAAAAATGCTTAAACGAGCAACTACGAACACATTTGAAACATTTTTTAAAAAGCCTCAATTAAATAGACTCAGCGAAGAAATAAAAGATGTAAAGAAAAAAACAAATGGAAATTTTAGAACTGAAAAATATGATAATGAAAATAAAAACTCACTGAATTGGTTCAACAGCAGAATGAAAATCACAAAGGAAAGGATCAGTGAACTCTAGGATAGAAAAAATATATATTTATAAATGAATGAATTAATAGGATATTGTGGACTAGGACACCAGTCAGGTTGTCCAGAGACTTGGGTTGCAGGTATGGCTTTTTCCAATTCTTAGCCAAATGTCCTGTGCATTATTCTTTTTAAGACTCCATTCACTCAACTTTAAAATAAAATAGTAAAAACTACCCTGGCTACTGTACATGGATCCTAAATCCAAAGTGTCTTGAAGGTTTACTAATATTTTCATTCTTCATTTATCAAATATTTATTGGGTGCCTAATATATAGATCCTCAGACTATAAGGAAAATATAGTCTTTGCTGTCAGGTTATAGTAAAATGAGGGAAACATTTAAGTAAGTGGACTAATTGTTAATGTAATATGATAAGTAGTATTGTACAGATATGTGCACAGGTCTTTGGAACTACTTGGGAGAGGGCGGTGGTAAAGGAGAAGGACAGCCACAGAAAAAACAGCCACACAAATTCTTTGAATAATGTGAACTCTAGGAATTGCACATTTTGTAATTCAATATAGCTGGAGAATGGGAAGTTGCATGAGGGGAAATGAAGCTGAGTAGATGAAGGGTCTTTTATATCATCTAAAGATATATACTTTTTATCCTGAGCTTTATGGAAAGGTATTAAATGAGTTTGAGTGCCATTTGATGTGATAATATTTAATTTGAGGAAAGACATTCTAGTAGCAAAGGAAGATGACTTGAGAGGATGGGGTAAGACCTAGGGCAAAGAGATTAATTAAGAGAAAGGAATTGTAACCCAGGTTATCAATGAGAGAACTGAACAATTGCAAAGACAGATGTGACAGTACATACAATCGATAGAATGTGGAGAATGAGGGATCAAATTTAACTTTTGAGTTTCTACACCTTGCAGTGGGTGCAAGGTGGTTCCTTGAAATATGGAAAACAGGAGGAGGAACAAGTTTGCAGTTGAGATGGGCTGTGAGTTGGAGGTGGGGTGAAAATGATTATCGTTTTGGACATATTATTATTTCCAAGGAGAGATGTCCAGCAGGCTGTCGGCTATAAGGGAATGGAGTTCAGAAAGGGGATCAGAGCTGGAGCTAAAGATGGAAGTTGAAACCATAAAAGTATAGAGATCACCTAGGGAATGTACGTAGAGTGAGCAAAGGGATGGATATAGAATGTTAGAAGTTACTGTCAATTAAATATTTGGCAAAGGAAGGAGATTTCATGAAAAATATTGTTGGTTCGCAAACTGGCCCCCATTCATAGAGGGCAAGGAGAGCCCAAAGAAAGGGGCAGGCCCCTCCAGAATGGTAGGTCGGTGGCAGATTTAATAAGCAAGGAAACTTGCGTCTGAGGCATGTCGTGGGTGGCCAGGAGATGAGTAGATCTCCGCACCCACCCACAGGAATCTTGAAAATAATGTCCTTATCTGGGTTCAGACACATATTCAGTCCAGATGGACTCAACAACACATTGCTTTCTCAAGGCTATGTCCTTGAAACAGCTACTCGTATGGGAATAGTAGGTGACACACATGTTCCAAGGATGGGGGGATCCTCTGATTGCCTGAGTCCAGCTGACAGGTCAACCTGGGGTCACATCCTCTCTGTGAACTCCTTCAACAGATATCTAGAAGGAACAAGTAGGAAGTAGAACAATAAGGCAAATGACAAAGTGAGTCCTCCATGAATCTTTGGAATTGAGAGGGCTCCTTGTTTTGTGAAATGTTATGGGCATAATTCAATACTGAGCACAAAGAGTGGTAGAGTAGAAGTGGTAGATAGAGGATAATGACATCATCTAGAAGTGTTCCAGTGAGTCAGTCTTTCATGTGTCTGAAACGTATTCTTTTCAGAAATAAAAGCAGAAACACAAAAATATGAATAAGTATTTTGTGGGAAAATTCTATAAAGTATCTTTCCTTATTTCTGCCAAAATATTGAGTAAATATTTTTTCTTTTTCTTAGTGCATTAGTTAATTGTGGCCACAGTTATGCTGCATATCACCATAAAAATCTCTGAGCCATAAGGTATTTATTCATCAGTTAATTTGTATTTGTCATGGGATCAACACAACTGGAAATGTTATTCTAAGACAGGGGTCCTCAACCCCTGGGCTGCAGACCAGTACCGGTCTGCGGCCTGTTAGGAACCGGGCCACACAGCAAGAGATGAGTGGCGGGCAAGTGAGCGAAGCTTCATCTGCCGCTCCCCGTCGCTCCCCATCACTCACATTACCACCTAACCCATCACTCCCATTACCGCCTGAACCATCCACCCCCCACCAACCCCCCTCCACATCCGTGGAAAAATTACCTTCCCTGAAACCGGTCCCTGTGCTGAAAAGGTTGGGGGCCGCTGTTCTAAGACATGTGTCTGGCTGGGTTGGGCTCCTTGCTTCTTTTGGGCTCTGCTCCCATCTGCAAATACTCATTCTTGGTACCAGGCTGAGGAGGAGGCAGCAGTAATACCTGGAGGCTCTTCTCCTGGAGAGGGTGTAGGTGCAGGAGAGCAAGCCCAGTCCTGTCAGGCGCTTTCAAGCAAGTGCATGCTTCATGACTGCTTATTAGCCAGAGCTGACATCACATGGATGACCCCAAAGTCAAGGGAAGTACTCTCCACTGATGAAGATGGAGGCAAGAGGAAGAGACAAAATATTTTTAATAGAAGTAAGGGTGAGGAGAAGAAACAATGTTTTTGAGCAAACATCAAATCTATTGCACTTGGCAATTCAAAATCATTGTATTAATTACTCATTGTGCTGTACTGTAAGGTCATCATATTCACCGTTACTGATGTATACAGAGTCATCTGACGCTGAGTAAATGATTCCTCCTCCTACTGCCTTCTGTATCTGTTATTTCTTATTGCTGCCACTGTATCTATAGGCATTCTTAATTCCCTGCTTCATTTCACACAGGGCTCTTTAAGACCTGACAGTGATACTCAGCTATTTAATGGGACTTTTCCTTGTTGCTTCAATATTTTCCTCCTGTTATTTTGCATTTTTATAATATTTGCTAGTCTGACATTGGAACAAATGGACCATTACTATACTTGTATTTTTTATCTAATACTCTCCTTCTAAAAAAGTGGCAAATTCCATGCTCAGGAAAATGAGCTATATTTTCTTTAAAATTTTCTCCATCTATCTACATTATGTCTTTATTTTCAAAGGGACGCACTCAATAATTGAGATAAAGAATGGTGAATTGAAAAGTTTTTAAAAAGCTATTAACGTTTTATGTGCATTTTGATTGTTTATTCAGATTATGAAGCATTTCACACATGCAGAAAAGAACTAACCTATTCTTTGTGAAATTGGGGGTATTGCATTTAATTGAAACAAATATGTGTGTGTGTGTATATACGCACACACACACACACACACACATATATATATATATACACCTTTCAAAGAAGAATTGATTTTTCCAGTAAGTCTGTCTTTTTACAGCAGGTACCCAAACTTCAGTCGTGCATCTCCTATTTGCCCTCTCAGCTTAATGCATCTGTGCTGCACTTCTATACAATTCATTTCATCCATGTAAAGTAGCTTATTTTGGTGCTGTGTACTCTAGTTTCATCCTAAGCAATAAAATCCACAAAATTGTCACCTTGAAGTGTGAGGTATATTTTCTTCTTGTGCACATGAAAATAAATACATATTTATTAAAAGTGTCACTTCTGTACCATCTTAAATAGTTTACAGCCATCATTACCTGACATAACATGCATGGGGAAACACTGAAGGGCAGCTCTGCCAAACTAGGACTATAGAAACCTAGTTAAGTAACAATATATATTTTGAAGTCATTCACTTTTACTTTCCAATTATTTTTCAGGTTTGTGGAAGGGATGCTTAACATTTGTTACAATGCCATCGACCGTCATATTGAAAATGGTAAAGGAGATAAGATTGCTATCATTTATGACAGTCCTGTTACAAATACTAAAGCCACTATTACCTATAAAGAAGTCCTGGAGCAGGTAATATTATAAACTTTCTGTACATGTTATTTGGAAATCATACAGAAATTATTTAAATAGCATACATTCTCATTGCATAACTTTAATTCATTGACATGTTACTGTACTTTTGGTGCACACTGGAAATAGAGGTGTGTTAATGTATTTAAAGTATTTTTATTCCTTAATTATACTTTACAGTACTGGAAGATACTTATTTTAAAGGAAGAGGTTAACAAATCTCTAAGAACATGCTTATAATCTCTCTGGCCTTCGTTTTCCGTCCACATTGCCATCACCTTTGCTCAGCTGTTCTCTTCAGCTCTTGTACTATTGAAGTAGTGTCCTAACCTCCTAACTTCCCTACTACCAGGCTCTGCTCCTGTCAGATTGTCACCTGAAGTGACACTAGGATTTTCTTCCTAAGAAACATATTTCTCTACCCCACTTAGAAATCTTTTCTTTAAAAATTATCATTATTCAGAGAGCAAAATCGGGACTTCTGTGATGTACAAGACACTTTGGAGTCTGATCACATCATCCCTCCAAGCTTCAGTTCCCAACATTCTTGGCCATGAACGCAACCGTTTTTCAACCCGTATTTCCTGCCACTCCCTCAGGCTTCCTGGCCCTTTAAAGCTCTTTGCACATACTCATTACTTTCCCTTATTTGCTCGCTCTTTAGTTTTTTCCCTTTTGGGTAGTTCTCAGATGGATCATGATATTGACAGATAAGTTATGAGATTTTTTTTTTTCTTTTAATATTGGGGTAGAAATGGGATTGCATAAGTAACTATAAAAGTATTTGGGTATTATGAATTGTGGGAGAGTTATTCTAGCTCTGGGGGAGGGCATTTATTTATTTATGATTTGAAGGGAGGTAGAGTGGAGGGCAGGGTTTCTCAGCCTTGACGCTATTGACATTTTAGGCCAGATAATTCTTTATTGTGGGGAGCTGTTATGTACACTGTAGGATTTTTAGCAGCATTCCTGGTCTCCCCGTTAGATGCACCCCTTCCCCAGTTGTGATAACCAAAAATGTCTACAAACATTGCTGAAATGTCCCTGGAGTGGCAAAATCACCACTAGTTGAGAACTTCTGGTTGAGCAGAGTCTGTCATGCTAGGTTTTGGAGGCCTTTGCTTTTTTTTTTGTGGTATGTGGGCCTCTCACTGTTGTGGCCTTTCCCATTGTGGAGCACAGGCTCCGGACGCACAGGCCCAGCGTCCATGGCTCATGGGCCCAGCCGCTCCGCGGCATGTGGGATCCTCGCAGACCAGTGCATGAACCCGTGTCCCCCGCATCGGCAGGCGGACTCTCAACCACGGCGCCACCAGGGAAGCCCAGCCTTTGCTTTTTTTAATGGAAGCTTTTTGAATCACATTCTCTTACTTTGCCTTTTTTTTTTTTTTAAGCCTCATTTAGAATTTTCATGCAATTTTTAGAGTATTCAGTCAACTCCCCCTGGCTCTCTGAAATAATATCCTTTTGCATCAGCAATATTTGTGTTTAGTTTTCTAAGAGATTTCAAGAAAGGCAACTGAGACAAAACAATTACTGCCCCAATCCTGAGTTGCTACAAACAATAAAGAGAGAAAAGGTGGTTTTTGCACAGGCTGGGTATCAGCCTGGCTGCAGCAACAAATTCTACCTTCAGCTGATTTGAACATAAGAGGAATTTATGAAAAGTGAGGACTTAAGAACTAGGCTCAGAAAAATGGCACACCCCAAGGGAGAAGGGGCAGCAGTGAAAAGTTAAGAATCCACAAATTGTCTAGTAAGTAGACTTGCTGACCTGACTTCTAGATTGACAGAGTAGGTACATCTAGTTGGCCAAATTTAGGTTACATGCCCAAAGTCCTAGGCAGTTGGGAGGAACTGTCTTGTTGTCTTTTTATTTCTTAGTAGGAATGGGGCCCTGCCTCTCTCTAGAACTCATACTAGGGGAATTCCAATCTAATAAGAAGGGAGTTTAAATAGTGGGCAACTGAATACAGAACAGAAGGAAATAATGCTGCAAATATACTGTTGGATATATTTCATTGGTCTGTAAGTGGGAACTGTGTATTTTCAGAATGAAGTGTACAGAGACAGAGCTCACGCTGGGGCTGAGGATTTAAGGCACTCTGTTACCAAATGACCTTGTTTTTCATCTGAGGCTGTGTTTTATTATGAGATAACAGAAATTTCCTGATAACCTGTTATATTCTGTTTTATTTTAGGTTTGCATTTTCAGCTTTTAGATAAAGTTTAGTCTATGTTTAAAAACTTAATTCTGTGATTTGGGCATATTGCCATAGTTTCATTTTATTAAGACTTAGGTTAATATTAAGATACTGGTTAATCTTAATTGCTATACTGATTAGGAAACTTATTTATACATTATAAATATATTATCTGTATCTGTATATTGAATTTGACACATGACCAAGCATCAAAGAAAAACTTTAGAAACATAAAATTGGAAGAGTTAAGTAATGGTTATTTCTATTCGCATTTTCTGTTGTTTTCTTTTTAATCAATAAGTGTATATGATAAGTATACACACACATTTTGCTTAGAAGCCGTTCTGCTAACTCATCTTGATTTTCTAATATTGAGTCTAGACTCTTAGACCCTTTTGAGATTTGTACTGGTTCATTGGTTTCAGTTTAGCCTGACATCAGAGTACTTAAAAGGCCTGTTTCTCTCACCTGCTGACAGCTTCTGATTCCCCAGGCTTTTCTTCTCTAAAGTACTAAAGGAAGGACTGTTAGGAAAGACAGAGGCATTGTGCTCCACTTTGATTACCTGTTCCTGGTTCTCTGTGGCTTTTATTTTATTAAGTAGAGAAGTTATTAAGTTCATGAATAGAACATTCAATAGTTCTACTTTCATTCAAAAAGTAAAAAAAAAACTCTAATTCTTGTCTAAGAGAAATGATTATTTCCAATAATATCACTTGTCTCTTCCACACCATAATTTTTTTTTACATTGGGAAATTTTAATTTTTTAATAGGATGAAAATCTTCTTTATTTTAATACATTGCCTAGCTGTGAAGGTTTATATCTTTCTGCATCCAAAGCTCTGCTTAAAACATTTACCTTACTTGGCCATTTTGGAAACCTGGAAGTCTGGTCTGTAGTAGTTTTTATTCTTACATTTGCTTAATGAATTTATTTATCATTCATTAGTAGGTCCTTATTAGATGAGTTGTCTTATCTTCAGGGTGGTTAAACTCTGACCTTTTTGAAAGTAAACTCAATAAAATCAGTAGGCAGTCTGCTTTGAATTTATTTTCTTGGATTGGAATGGTGATGGAGCCAAATTTATTTATTTATTCAAAACATACTTTTAGAATACCTAATATATTTTTGGCACTTCTGTGGACACCGTGTATTACAGTAGTGAAAGATAAGTCTTTATCTACAGGAAAATTGCATTCTAATTGGGGAGATACGTTATGAATAAAAAGATAATACAATACAAGTGAAAAGATAGCACGATATAAGGGAAGAAAAGTGTAAGGCTAGCGAGTAACTTGGGCTGCCCTTTTATATAGATTTGTCAGAGAAAACTACGTATCATTGAGGAGATGCCCCAGTGACATAGACTCAAAGGCTGGGAGAAACCATGTGAACATTTGGAGGAAATTATATCAGGCAAAGACTTGAAGTAAGAATAGACTTGGAGAGCCAGAAGGCTGGTGATGAGAGAAGAGTGGTTGAAAGTGAGGATGGGGGAGTATCTAGGAGTCAGGGCATGTAGGACCTCGCAGGCCACGGTAAAGACTATATTTTATTCTGAGTATGACAGGAAGCTCCATATTGTTAAAGGAATCACTTTGGCATCTCTGAAGAAGCAGAGAACATGGTGGGCAAGATTGGAAACCAGGAGATGACAAATGATCCAGGAAAGAAATGAATGGACACCATTTGGGCTTAAATCCCCTTAACAATAGCAACATGTGGGCAGTTAAAGGATAGGATATGGTTTGTGCCATGGGATTCTGGAAGCTGTTCCACATATGTATCTTATCTTGGATCTCTGGCTTCATCTAATGGAAGCTGTTCCACATATGTATCTTATCTTGGATCTCTGGCTTCATCTAATGGGTTTGCAAAAAGTCTCATTAAGTCTATTATAGGGCAGCCACCTATAGATGCCCTGCCACTCTCCATCTTTTGAGGTGTTTTTGTGTAATGCCCCAAGGGAAAGTTTCTGTATAGTTTTCAAGCAGAATCCTAGGAAAAGAAGACTATTAGTTAGAAGCGCTTTAGTTTTCTTTCTTTCTGTTTTTTATATATATATATATATATATATATTTTTTTTTTTTTTTTTTAATGAGAGTCCTTTTTAAAAAAATTTTTGGCAGTGTTGGGTCTTCGTTGCTGCACACGAGCTTTCTCTAGTTGCGGCGAGCGGGGGCTACTCCTCATTGCGGTGCGCAGGCTTCTTATTGCGGTGGCTTCTCTTGTTGCAGAGCACGAGCTTTAGGCATGCGGGCTTCAGTAGTTGCAGCATACAGGCTTAGTAGTTGCGGCACACGGGCTTAGTTGCTCCGCCACATGTGGGATCTCCCTGGACCAGGGATCGAACCCATGTCTCCTGCATTGGCAGGCGGATTCTCAACCACTGTGCCACCAGGGAAGCCCAATTATTCGTTTTCTTTTGACAAGCACCTGTACCTGTTGTATAGTCACCAACTTTAGGACAGCTGGGTACATCATCAACTTTCAGTTTCTGACCTTTAGTAATAAATGTATGAAACTATGAAATTATTTGACCTGACATAATTTTCATAGCAAGCAGAGGATAAAGCTAATTAACATAAATTGAAGACACTGATTGTCTTAGTGATGCAAATAAAGATATGAGGATAGAATCATATTTCAAGTATATGAAGTGAAATATTTTCATATAAGACTTTTCAAAATCAATAAATATCTACACATGGGAAGTGATGCTGTTAGCATTATTAATGCATTTGACAGTTTTATGCTAATATTTTTGCCATTTGTACTAGTTAAATAAGTGTTAGTAAATCAATGCATATTGCATTCGGCAGAATTGTTGTGAAGATTGGAGCTCTTGGGGAAATTGATTGTTCATTTTCTCATACCGTACTTGATTTAAGATCATTTTGTTTCTGTTATAAAGCTGAATTATGTTAGCGTTATCATATATAGTTTTTATGGGAAGTTTGATCTATTTATGGATATTTATGATATATTTTTGGCATGTGTGATGATCTATGTTGCTTTGTTTATTAGTTACTAGGGTATGCATTATATTTGTGAATTTTTCATTTTTTAAAGATATGTGTGCCTCCTTTTGATCTTAATGCTGTTGAGAACAGACCCAGCTATTGGAATCATCTCATGTCCTTGTACCACTCCTGGGATATTTAGCAACTTCTCAATATAAATTGAGCCATTTATATATGTTGATTGACTTTTAGGATGTATTGACCAACAAAACCATTAAAGGTTAACAGGAACACAGGCAAATTCTGGGAAGTGTGGTTGGTGTACCCAGACTAGTTGTGCTGTTTTATGTACTGTTTGTAAAAATTCTGGGGGTGTTTGTTCAATTAAAGCTTTGATTAAATAATCAGTGCAGAATTGTTCTAAATGATTCAAGGTTCCTGTTGACATCTCTTGCTTCTTTTATATTTGTCTTTCTTTATGAGAAGAAAAATCAAAGAAACCATTTTTCCCCCTCTCAAAATTGAGACATACAAACAATTCATAAAGAAAAAACATTCTTACATACTTTTTGTATTGACTTAATTATTTTTAATGTGCAATTAATACTAGGTTTTAATATCCTTTATTTATAGCTCAATACATATATAAAGCCATGTCTGATTTATAAGCAGGATAAAAACAAATGTACAAAGTCAGTCAATCTCAAATTGACAATATTAATTTCATATAGTGAATGATATTGAGCTAGAATGGAATGACTGATTGCAAGGTGCTTATGGTTTGAGTGCTGTGGCCCTGGGTCCTTTGAGTTTGGCAACACGTTCCCTATGATGCCTTAATTCTCTTGTCACATAGTAGTACTTGAACTTTCATAAAGCCTTTTATTATACAATTTTATTATAAAAAACCGTGATATCATTTGGCTTTTAATGAATATACATGAGATTATAAAAAACAAATACAAATAAATACGGTGAAATTGCATGAGTGCTCATATAATCCAGAATATGCTTTGCCTTATTTTTAAAAGTTGTCATCAAAAGTAAAACACAAAATTAAAAAAATTCTCATAGAAGTCTCATGGACAACTGTGAAAATATCTCCACAGAGAATATCTCCCAGGTTGAGAAACACAACATTAAACAATTTATTAGACCAAGAGAAAGGAATCTGGTTTTAATTCACTTACTGCTACTTAAAAAAGTATCCTCCATTAGCCTTTTAATGTGGTGTTTGTAGCAGCCACACTGTAACTGTTTTAAAATATTAACTTTGTTTTACATTTTTCATGCTTATTACTATAATACAGATATGTAGAGCAATAATTATTATCATGGCTTTTATGTTCACTGAAGAATATAGCCATATCTAGATGACTTACGTAAATTTGAATTGAATGTTCTTTATTAATAAAACACAGTAGATTCTGTACCTTTTTAAACATAAATTTGGAAAAATGTATATTTTAACCACACTTTGTTAGATTTTTTTAGAATGTCTATGTAAAGATATATGAGTGTAAAATTGTGGAAAATGACTTCTCTAATAGTTGAAATTTGTTTCATTTCAGTCCAGGTGGGTTATATTTTAAAAAATGTAATAAAACTTGCTTCAGGACTTGGAATATTTTCTTTAGAAATGCTCTAGGAAACATACAGAAAGTAATCAACTTTGACTTCAGCTATGCTTTAAAAATTCATTTGAGAACTCTTTAATTGGAATTTGTATGATATTTCTCCATATATCTCTGAATGGTACTTTTCTGAGTGGTGCTCGGGTTCCAATGTAGCTACCAAACTGCTTAACACATAATATAGCTGAAATACAGTGCATTAGCAGTGACAAATAATAAAGTCAATATTCTTGCAATATTCATAATTCAAGGGATTAAGGGAGGGAAATAAAATGAATACAAATGAAAAATTATTGGAAATATTGGTGCTAGAGAAAAGCAGGTTCAATTAGAGGAATGTGTAGAGATAGAGACCAGTGAGTTAGTTTTGAGAGGGCTTTCTGAGCATTTTAAAGAGCTACAGAGGTTGATGTAGTAAATGGAGGGATCTGTGAGAAGGAGATTTACCTGAGGTGGGATAAGCTGAGGGATGGGGTGAACAGTGGAGGGAAAGGGGGATGTCGTAGATGTCCCAAGGACAAAAGGAGGACTTTGCAAGGATCAGCTGGAAACAGATGCATGAGGCAACCCTAGAGTTTGGCTTTTTTGGTGGATGGAAGGTGGGGAAAGGGTCAAGATCATATGTAAATTGGGGCTTATAATTTTCAGAGTGTCTGTTTTAAACCTCTGGTACACAATGCAGCAAAACCACATTTTCAGACAGTCTGCATTTTTAGACACAATATCATTTGAATATCGTAGTTTTAAATGGTTCTGACTGTGTGTAGTCACTACCTAAGTTCTTCTGTTTCTGTCTCTCAGCTATCCTGGTTAGCTTCTTTAACAACACAACTCTCTTGCTAATATGCTCACCTGTCTTACCTGTTGTTGTTCTACCTCACCTCTGTGGTGGAACTCCAGACCTGGATCAATCAACCCAATTCTTTATTTTAAAAAATTTGTTTTTATTTTGCCTACTGTGTTTCCTTTTTTTTAAAAAACATCTTTATTGGAGTATAATTGCTTTAAATTGTTGTGTTAGTTGCTGCTGTATAACAAAGTCAATCAGCTATACATATACATATGTCCCCATATCCCCTCCCCCTTGCATCTCCCTCCCACCCTCCCTACCCCACCCCTCTAGGTGGACACAAAGCACTGAGCTGATCTCCCTGTGCTATGCGGCTGCTTCCCACTAGCTATCTAGTTTACATTTTGGATCAACCCAGTTCTTTGTTATCTTCATTCCTGTATCTTAATATGTTGAATCCTGTTGGAGGAAAATTAACTCACTAAAAATACGGGTTTACTACAAATTCATGGTCCCTGGTATCCACTGGGGCTTCAGTGCTGTATTTTTTTCTCCTTTAGCATTCCCTTAATAAGTTTTGTCTTCTGCCCTCCAAAGGCCATTTTAAACTTTTGACCTTCCCATCTCCGTGCCTCAAGCTTAACAGGGAACATCGATTCAAACCCAGGAACCAACTTTGTGAACAGCATCACTTTCCAACCAGTTGCTAAAACCAAAAATCTGGGCCCATTTCTTCCCTTCCTCCCATCATTCCCTGCATCCATCAATCATCAGTCCCTGTACAGTCTACATGAAGTATTTCTCAAATCGTATTATTTATTTTTATCCCCAGTGTCACAACCCTAGATCTTGCAATAATCATTGCATTGCAAGAATAAGGAAAATGCCTACTTAACACTTTTGAATTATTACACATTGAACTTAGGATAAATCTAAACTTAACAGAGCTTAACAAGGCTCTAAAAGATACAGTATACGACACTATACCTTTCCAGGCCATCTCACAACCTTTTTCACCCTGAATTATTGCTCTATCCATTCTGAACTGCCTTTACTTTCTCAGGCAAATTCCTGATCCAAATAGCAAATTCCATGAGGATTAGGAACTTTGGCAGAAACTATCAAGTGAGTAAAATCAGGAGGAATTCATTATTACTCGACCATTAACGCCTAGAGTGGAAAGATGTTAAAATGGGAAAAAGTGGAGGCAATAATTAATTATTTCTTTTCTATATAATTCCTTTCCTTTTTATTACACATTCTGTAGTCATGTCATGAATAAATGGTGGGCATCAATTACATTTTCTGTTCTTTTAGACCTTGGACTTCTCCTTGATGTAAGATTATTTTCTCTGTCAACAATGGCCTGAATGTTACATAGAGGTACTATTTTAAAATGAACAAAGTGTCCTTTATAAGATGTGATAAATTTTGATGATGTACTTGTAAATCACAACATATGAATATTAAAGAAGCGGAAGAACATATTCCTTATCAAGTATATGAGCACATGTGCATAGAGAAATGTAGGATTGAACTAATTTTCTGTGAAATATAGTCTGTAATCACATTAGTCTTGAAAGCTCACAGATTATTGAAATTGTGGTTAATTTGAGCCTGAACTAAATGGATTAAACAATCCTCCATTTCATTCTGCTTGCAAATACACAGTGTTAAAATGACGAAATATTGATTGAAACCCACTTGCGAAGAAAATGGGAATGAGAAAAATGATTATTCTGAGTAATGATATTTATTCCTTCATTTGGAGAAAATTATTTGAAAGGAAATGTGTTAGTAAATGTTTTCTAGCTCACTGTCAGATAACTGTTTTGAAAATTAGATACTACTTAATACTTTTTTAAAATAGAATTCTGTTTTAAAATATGAAATATATTCTGTTTTAGATAGTAATAATACATTTTACTCTTGAATATAAATGGATACTTTTATTTTTTGAGGAAAGGTTTCTCTTCTTTTAATAACATCACATCACCTCCACTTTCCTGCTATTGAAAGGAATATCTCACAATTGAATGGACTTAATATAGCATCATATTTAAATGAGAATTATCTCAATTTCATCTCCAATAAATAGTCACTGTCTTAAAAAGTTACATTTCTGGAAGCTTCTTATGTTAGATGAAAATATTTTGCATTCCTGAAAGATTTCCTTTCAAAAAGATAGTTTTAGTATTATTTCAGATCTTAAGCAGTTTTAGTATAACTGATTCTTTTCACAGGTATTTATTTACCTGGATGCATGGCTGGTGCATGGCCAAAAGAAGAAACAATTCATTAGAGATAAAGTTTTACCTTTTCGGTGGCTCTCTCTGTGTGTACAAGAAAAACCAACAACGTGTGTATGATGTCTGTGTATGTACAAAATATGTGATTACCTTATATGTTTAAAAGTAAAATGAAGGTATTTTAGGTAATTATCTCTTTCTGTGGGCAATTCTATATATTCTGAAGAACAGGTCATTCATCCCCAATTTTAGTAAACTGTTTCCTCAGATATTATAATTGAATTTTAAAGTAGTTACATTTTCTGATATTGATTCGACCAGGGTTTGCAGAGTAATATCATCGCCGCTGAAAAGCATGCTTTCTCTTGTCTTCTCTTCCATGTAATTTTCTTTGACATGGCCCTGAGGTTGCCTCTGATTATGTTTTTACTGTGGTTTGGACACCAGCGCTGTCTTTGTCATACAAACCTGATTTTCTTTAGATGGACACACTGGCAGTTTGTGAAGCAAGTGCTGATTTACTCTGTAGAACATAGTCTTTGATCAGTTTTGACTAATGTTTATTTTTGTGTCATGGGCTTTTGGTCATGAAATTCTACTAAGTCGCAGACCACTTTTTTTCCAATATGGTTTATTACAGGATATTGAATATAGTTCCCTGTGCTATACGATAGGACCTTGTTGTTTAAACATCCTATATATAATAGTTTGTATCTGCTAGTCCCAAACTCCCCATCCATCCCTCCCCCGCCTCCCCCCATGATCTGTTTTCTATGTCTGTGAGTCTGTTTCCGTTTCATAGATACGTTCATTTATGTCATATTGTAGATTCCACATGTAAGTGACATCATATGGTATTTGTCTTTCTTCACAGACTGCTTTGGAATGAAGATTTTCCAGAATGAGTACATAAAAATTTTACTGAAGTTTTTTTCATTATTTATGCTTACATGTTTTTATTTTACCATTCTAAAATTTAAAGTTTTTATTTGCATCTAAACCAAATATATGTGTGTTATATATAAACCAAATATATGTGTATACCGTTTTATATTACATACGTATTTGTTGCATTTTCTTATTTTATCATTACTATTTATGTATGATATTTTTTCCTGGACTGTGAATTTCTTTGCCTTAAGGAACATATCTTCCTCATTTTTGCACCTGCCGACTTGACCTCAGTATAGGACACATAGCAGATACTATATAACTTGAATCAATGGCAGGATACTTAGATATTAAAATAACTTTAAATTAGTACCAAAATAATAATTAGTTCATGTAATAAATAACTAGTGGGAAAAAGCAAACACTGTTGTTCTAAATGAATATGTATATATACACATGTGTTTCATTTCTTCAGGCTTCGTCCCCAGCTCAGTTATCCTCATGTTAGAGGAGTATCATGGCCTGACCATGATTGTATGGGTTATGTATTGCGCTTGATGTCAGAAAGAAAACCAATTTTAGTGATTTGTGCCTGTGTAAGACTATTAAATAGTTGATAAATTAAAATAGTTCTAAGAAGGTGCAAAGATTAATATGGATTGGGTGAGTGGCACATGATTTAATTTTTTCTTCAGTTGAAAAACTGTAGGTTATATGAAATACATGTTAAAATTTTTTCCTTTTGGATAATAATAAAAATTATAAATCTACACTCAGACACCTATGGTAGAATAAGAATATAACGTTGAATAAAAATAATATCTACCGTTTGATAATTTTCCATCAAAAAGCCAATGAAAACAAGGTGAACCCTGAAATAGCAATAATCAGATTGTCCTTTGTGTTGGTTTCATAGAACTTTATTTGAGTGATTATGAACTCTTAGGTGACTGAGATTTCTAGATATTTCCTCTAACTGCTTGCTGTTGCTTACACTTATCTTCAAAATGATTACTTTTGCATCTGAGTAAGACTATTAAGTATTCTGTTCTGGGGTTTCCAAATTAACCAACATGAGATATAATATATTTTTTTAATAAATTTATTTATTTTTATTTTTGGCTGCATTGGGTCTTTGTTGCTGCATGCGGGCTTTCTCTAGTTGCGGCGAGCAGGGGCTACTCTTTGTTGTGGTGTGTGGGCTTCTCATTGCGGTGGCTTCTATTGTTGCGGAGCACAGGGTCTAGGCGCACGGGCTTCAGTAGTTGTGGCACGTGGGCTCAGTAGTTGTGGCTCGTGGGCTCTAGAGCGCAATCTCAGTAGTTGTGGCGCACGGGCTTAGTTGCTCCGCGGCATGTGGGATCTTCCCGGACCAGGGCTTGAACCCATGTCCCTGCATTGGCAGGCGGATTCTTAACCTCTGCACCACCAGGGAAGTCCCAACACTAGATATAATATTAATGAGGAATATTTTTTAATGAAACATTCTCAAATATTTTCATATTAAATCAATCCTGTCTTTTGCTATGAGCTAAAATTTCATTTTTCATTAGCTTATTTGTTAGAAGTCTTACCTGAAACATATTTACCCATTCATTTTCATATTTATAAAAATAAATATATATATTTTAAAATTTAGAATAACAATGGAAAATTTTACTGGAGTGACATTTAGCACCAGAAACTACTAAAAAAGATATTTTTCTCTATTGCTCATATAAAACTTTTGTCTTCAGAGCAACTTTGGTGTGGTTAGTATCATATGTAAACATTGAGGAGTAGCTCCAAGAAGGGAGGTTAGCAAGGCCAAATGGGCACCATCTATTGGTGATATAGACATAGTACAGCTTAATTTGACTGAAGATTGTCTTCAAGGCAGTGGTTAACAGCTCAGATGCCTGCAGGAACCAGGCAGATAATATAAGTGGGAGACATGGATGAGAGAAAAATCAATTATCTGTATATATCACATCTCTATGGTTATGGAACTATGGTGTAAGCACATGACAAAATAAACAGGATGTAGAAGAATATATTTTAAATCCAGAAGGAAAGAAAAATGCAAGCTCTGTTATAAATAGCCCTAGGGAATAGCAACTTCATGGCAAACCCAGCAGCTGATCATGGGGTTCAGTTGATTGTTGTCATTCAAGAACACAGACCCACTGTGGCTAGACCTTCCAGTTTTTCGAGAGAACCTGGAAATCTGAATTTGCATATGAAACCTTCTAAGTTTAATATGTTGGCTCATTTCTTTTTTTTTTAGGTGTGACATGACCCCACCTTAAATACATCTTGGGGCTACATTTAGCCATTGTGAGATCCTTCTTTTAAAGAAAGTCTTGAATTTATTGATTTCATTTCTTTCAGAGGACAGAAAAATTTTGGACATCTTCCAGCAACGTTGTGAAGTAAGACAGGATTATAAAGTTACTGAATCATTGCTAGATTGGGTTTTGGTTGAAAATTCTTTTTATTCAACACTATTTAAGATGCCAAGGCTATCGCTGTAAATAGGACAAACTCTTCTCGTTGGTCTCTCCCAGTGCTGTACCTTAAACAGGACACCCAGTAATGCGATCCCAGAGCATGGCCACTTTCTGCAGGGTTTACACTGAGATATTTGGATATGACGTTCAGTGTTTGTCTTGGTTCTTGAGCTCCATATAATAGAATTTAAGTTCACGATTGATATTACTTTGATTTATCTTTCTTGTAACTTTCTACTGGGCAACTTGGGGCTCTTAAAAAATTGCACTAAATTAGAGTTTGCAATATAGGGCAGGATAAAACACTGAGAGAGTTGTTTGTTACTGTGTGTCTTTCCCCAGAGTCCTTAACCTTGACCACATCTTTCCCCATCTGCACAGAGGAAGGGAATAGAGAGAAAAAGGAAGAATGATCAGGATTCAGAATCCTTTGAACTTGTTCAAAAAGTAGGAGAGGCAGAGTGAAAGGAAAGGAACCTCAAATAGCAGTGTGGCCTAATTCCTTCTCTCAGGCCTCCTCTGTTTACTAGCTTGAACAGTCACATTCAAAGCCAAGCCATAGTCCTTCCATTTGCCCGGTGGATCCCTACTGACCCTTTAGCTCTCTGACCTGATCTATGACCACTTTCTCACTTGTTCTTTCTGTTTCAGCTCCCCTGGTCTCCTCTATGTTCCTCAGTCACATCACCTATGATCCCCCTTACGTCACTGTACTGGTGCCCTTCCTGCCTGAAATAGTATGCTCACAGATATCCACTTAGTCTCAACCTCTTATGTGTCATTGCTAAAATGTCACTTTCTTAAGTCTATCTTTTTTTTTTTTTTTTTTGGGGCTGTGCTGCGGCATGCGGGATCTTAGTTCCCCAACCAGGGATTGAACCCATGCCCCCTGCAGTGGAAGTCATTGTGGAGTCTTAACCACTGGACCACCAGGGAAGACCCTTTTGGGACTATTCTGATCGTCCCATTGAGAATTACATCCCCTGCACTCCCAATCCCCTCTATTTTGCTCTATTCCCCCATCAAATAGCACTCAATACCTTTTAACATAATACATAATTATTACATTTATTGCATATCCTCTGCTAAAACATAAGTACTCTGATAGAGATCTTTGTCTTGTTTGTTTACTGATGTATCAGAAAACAGGGGGTGTGATGTATAGGAACTCAATATATATTTTTTAAATAAAAGAATGTTGAACTTCTTAGATCCTCACTTAGATCTGGCATACTTCCCACAGCTTGCTGTAATTGCCCATGAAAAGGTTTCTTGCAACAAATTTTATCATGTGTAGGCTTTTGATCTTAACTGTTTCCTTCAACAGTTAACCCAACATATAACTAAATTTGTAATTATTTTATTTTTCTGCTCACTTGACAGATTCCCCCTTTAGCATAAAAGCTCCACAGGGACAAGTCTTTGTGTTGTGTTCCCAACCCTAAACACAATGTCTGGCGCATGATAGTTTCTTAGTAAAAATGTTGTTGAATGAATAATTAAGCAAACTTAAGCCATGGAATTCATATGGGATAATAATAGTAAGTTGGTTTGTAGTCAGTTATTATAATCCAGATGTCTGTTATTATTGTCACCATCTAAACTCTTACCACCATCATCAAATATGTATTTCTCAGACTTCTATAATCCACTGCAGGCGGGGGGTGGGGGGTGTGGTGATCATCTTCTTGCATTACTGTCGTAACTGAGAAGTTCAGTGAATCACCACAGAGAACACTTTGCTGATCTGATGATGTTGTTATAGGTCTCTAAGCTGGCTGGTGTTTTGGTCAAGCATGATGTCAAGAAGGGTGACACCGTGGTTATCTACATGCCCATGATCCCCCAGGCGATGTATACCATGCTGGCGTGTGCTAGGATAGGAGCCATCCATAGTCTCATATTTGGGGGATTTGCATCCAGAGAACTCAGCAGTCGCATTGATCATGCAAAGGTAAGTGCTTTATTTGGAGGAATCAAGTCGTAGCTGCATATAGGACAGCTGTATTTATCTGTGGATGAACCATCGAAGAGTGATCTGTACTTATTAGATCCTCCTATCAACTAAGATAAAGTTTACTTTTTATTTGGCATACACTATTAACCAAAATTTTATTTTCGAGTCAGTCCTATGTGGTAGACATCTTTCTAGATACTGTGAAGAATATATAAGGTGCAAGCCTTTCAAGTTAACTTGCCATATATTTGTGTAAGACATTTAAGAAAAATAATAACTAATTTACTCATTCAACATGTATTTATTAAGCTTCCACGCTATGCCTGGTACTGTCCTTGGAACTGGTTAAGAAATGATACTTATCAAATGGCTGGGACACATGACTAGTTTTATAATCTATATATTTCCAGGAATGGTGGTATAGCACAGTGGTTAAGAGGGTGTGTTAGGGACAGGTGAAGTAACACGTTTAGGTGGGGTACTAAAATCACAAACTTGAAAGGCTGTTGTGAAATATCGTTGAGATATTGAGTTTAAAGCACTAACACAGTGCCTGACATATAATACTCATTAAAAAAAAAAGGTTAGCTGTTATGATTCTATGAATTTAGAGCAGGAATCAGCAAACTTTTTTCTGTAAGTTACCAGATAGTAAATATTTTAGGCATTTCGGGTTACATGGTTTCTGTTGCAACTACTCAGCTGTGCTGTTGTAGCACAAAATCAGCCTTAGACACTGCAGGAACTAAGGGCAAAGCAGTATTCCAACAACACTTTACAGAATGTAATTTGGGCAGAGTTTGGCTCTGAATCATAGTTTGCAGATCCCTGATTTAGAGGCAGGAATGATATCTTTTAGTTGGGGTGGCTGAAGGCGGCTTCCTGAAGGAGGTGAGATTTGAGTTACGTCTTGGCTAAGATTCAGCTAGTTGAAGAGAATGACAGTGGGATCCAAAAGGCTAGAAAAAGAATAAGAGTCTAGCATGGGAGGCAGGAAAGGGTAAAAATTCATTTAAAGGACAGCAAATAGACCAATGTGATTGAAGAGGGAGAGAAGGTGAGCTCGAAAAGGCTGTTATTGTCTGAATTGCATCCTGTAGACGCTGACCGGTCAAATTTTTGAGCAGATGACTGTCATGTTTTAAGCAATGTTCAGAGGAGGCAAGTCTTGCAATATGATGTGAGTGGGAGAGAGGATAGAACGAGAACCTTTGGTAGGTGGTCTCTTTGTGAATCAGTGGCTAGTGGGCAATGTGCAGGAGAGGAACAGCAGTGGGAAGATTAAAGAAGGAAGGTCATTATGGGAGTAGGAGATGACTGACCTTTATAGAGTTTTATAAGGCCAGGATGAGAAACATTCTTAACAAAAAAAAAGGGAACTAATATATATTGAGGGTCCCCAGAGTACTAGGCATGGGGTGAGGTTTTACATATCTGACTTCATCTGGTAATAGATCAGTTATTAGAACTAGGAAGCTGGTTTGCACACTAACTGGCTGGATTCTCTTTTTTCTCTCTTTTTAAAAACATGTTGAGTTAGTGCTTATGAAGGGAAATCTAGGGGGAAATATCAGTCACTGATCTGCAAATCAGTGGGCAGCTGGAGACTTCTCTGAGGAAGCTATAGACGCTAGCTTTTTAGCTACAGAAATCTTAAACACCATTTGGGCAAAGGTATGAGATATATTGTTTCTTTTTTAAAAGATTTTATACAATGTGGGAAAATTTATATATATATAAATTTATAAAACTTATGCTGTATCACTGGAGGAGTTTTCATCCATAAGACACACACACATAGACACCTCCCCCACCCCCAAACTTGTTAAGGAGTTTAGGCAGTAAGTGCATATTCTTATGGGTGGGACCATTGAGCAAGTCAAATTAATGGCGAGGAGATGGAGATAGAGATACATACCTGAGATATTTGGATGATAATTGAAACCAGGGATGATTTTGATGTCGTAATTTTCAACTAATTAGGCCGAAGAAAAAGTTTTATTTTAACAGATGAAGATGGGAAGAATGTAGTCCACTTGAGATGGAATAAAACCTCCAATAAAAGGTTGTTAATAGAAATGTGAAAGGGATTATTTTCTAGAGAAAGAATCTTAATTTTGACTTTAAATTATCAAATAATTATTTATAATATTAATATAAATTATTTATAAATTATTAATAAAATTATTAAATTATTCAACTTTTGATATATTCTATATATGTTTTTAATTTGATGTGTAACTTTCATTTATTCAGAATTCAGAACTCTAATCTTAGGGAATGTTATCTGGAGTTATTTTTGTACATATTTCAGATATTAAAATGTGAATTATATTCAAATGTCTGACCTTTAGAAAAGGATACAAGATTTACTTTTTCGGGCTTCCCTGGTGGCGCAGTGAGAGTCCGCCTGCCGATGCAGGGGACACGGGTTCGTGCCCCAGTCTAGGAAGATCCCACATGCTGCGGAGCGGCTGAGCCCGTGAGCCATGGCAGCTGAGCCTGCACATCCGGAGCCTGTGCTCCACAACGGGAGAGGGAACAACAGTGAGAGGCCCGCGTACCACAAAACAAAACAAAACAAAAGATTTACTTTTTCATTTCTTTCCCTTTTTTTTTTTTGCTTTTAAAAGGCAGCTTGAAATAGTGGAAAGAGGAAGATTCTGAAATCAGTCAGTACTGGCCCTCTTTTTGATTCTAACACTTCTAACCTGGAGCAAGCTATGCAACTGCACTGAGCCTCAGCTCCATGAATATTAAATGATATTAAAAACCAGAAAGTGCTATATATGCATATATTTGACATTATATAAACCTTCCCTAGATGAAATGTATTGTAACCAGAAATCAAAATTCAGGAATAGGTGCACTATGTTGGACTGATTATCTTTCTCCTGAGTAATTTATTATCTGTTTCCTTTGCTTTGGATTTCTCCGTGAAGAAACAGTGTACTTAAAAGAATAAAGATATGTTTGTTTTGCAGATTAACGAGAATTTTGGTTCAGTGCCACAAATATTTGTTGAGAGCTTATGGTATGGCAAGCATTGTAACAGGCATAGGAGACAGGGAGGTAACAGGGTCCAAATTTGGCCTTGGAGAGCTTCCTGTGCAGAGGTGGGGACAAAGGAACACTTTGACTATAGTTGGATATCTCAGGCCTGCTCAGAATCTACCAGGGAAGGAAGATTGATCCTAAGCCTTTTAGCTACACCTGTGCATATCTTGAAGAATGACTAGCAAGTTGTCAGGTAAAGAAGAGTGCCAAGTGTGTCTTAATGACGGGGGCATGTTCAGGTTTTGTGGGGCTTGAAACTTAAATGAGGGCCCTTTTAAGAAAAATATGACAAAATGACAATATAAAATTTGGTGAAAAAGAGTATGTATTTGGAATGAGAAAAGAATCATAAAATAATTATTGGAGACTCAGGTCTCTTCCTTCTGAGTTCTCTCTAGGTGTTCAGGCAGAGATGCTTGCATAAAAAACCTTAGAAATACTTCCTAATAGCAGTCATGCTGGGTCTCCCCACCTAAGAAATGCTACAACTTCAGCAACAACCAGCTGTTATGCAGGCCTCTGCAAGTGAGGGGGCCCTAGGCTTCCGTTTCACTGGTTCATGGCAAATTTACATCTACCTGATTTAATGAATTCTTTCGAAAGTATTTTTTAACAGCTCATGTTTATTAGCCAGAAGCATCATTAAGTGTAGAATTCTGAACAGGTAAGTGAGATTTATGTGGAAGTGGTTAGGACTATAACATTTAAAAATAGCTTATTGGTTTTCAGGCCTTTTATTTAATAGAGAACAGAATCATTCAAACGTTTCTTAAGAAATGTTAAATTGTCAGCCTGCATCTGAAATATTGTGGTTACCTTAATTAAGATGGTTAAGCTTTCTCATGTATTTATTTACTTATTTTTCATTGTAGCCCAAGGTTGTTGTTACAGCATCGTTTGGCATTGAACCTGGAAGGAAGGTAGAATACATACCACTTCTAGAAGAAGCTCTGAGAATAGGACAACACAAGCCAGATAAAGTTCTCATTTATAATCGTCCAAATATGGTAATCTGAATATTGAATTTGGTCCTTGCTTATGGTGATGTGCTAAGGATGACTCTTTTTGACCATTTGAAAGGAACCCTTGATTTATAAACTGTTGAATATACAATACTTCAGGAATGTCACTATTTTTGGCAAAAAAGAATGATATTTTCTGTCATTATAAAAAACGAGCTTAAAACAAAAAGTGGAACATAGGAGTATCTGTAATATTAATGAATTAGAATGAATGTGTAGTCTATTGTGGTGTCCTTTATTAATTTACATTATAACTATAATAATAATACAGTTGACCCAATGTGGGGGTTAGAAACACTGGCCCACTGGGCAGTTGAAAATCTGCTTATAACTTTTGACTCCCCCATAAACTTACCTAATAGCCTATTGTTGATTGGAAGCCTTACCAATAACATAACCAGTTGATTAGCACGTTATATGTATTATATACTGTATTCTCTTACAATAAAGTAAGCTAGAGAAAAGAAAATGGTATTTAAAAAATCATAAGAGAAAGTAGATTTATAACTATATTTACTCATACCATAGGTTTATGTCATCTGTTTACAAGATGAATTGCCTATCAGTACCTGCATCAATATTGGCTTATATGATACAAAACACTGTAGATGTGCTACGTATTACAACACTAAACATCAAAAATGAAAAGATAATGTGAAAAAGAAATTCATATTTAGGTATAATGATTCATGCATTGATAAAGAAGCAGCAGCAATATGATTGCTTCATGGTAGCCCAGCCTACACACTAATGAGTGAATAATTATACAGTTTTTATGGCATATGGCATTACAGTCATATTCATACTACAGTATTACAAACACCATTAAATTTTTTTTTTTTTTTTTTTGCACGCGGGCCTCTCACTGTCGTGGCCTCTCCCTTTGCGGAGCACAGGCTCCGGACGTACAGGCTCAGCGGCCATGGCTCACGGGCCCAGCTGCTCCGCGGCATGTGAGATCTTCCTGGACCGGGGCACGAACCCATGTCCCCAGCATCGGCAGGCAGACTCTCAACCACTGCGCCACCAGGGAAGCCCAACACCGTTAAACTTTTTAACAAACCACTTACCTGTGATGATAGGCTGATACCCAGTTTTTCCAGTTACCGGAGAAAGAGGCATACTGTATAGTAATGTAATTCTTTGAAAGCAAAGTTATAAAACAGTAAGAAAACTACCACATTATTAATTTTATATTAAATATCACTTACCTTATGCCTATGTAAGGATAAACTAGTATCTACATATATGCATTCATGACATAACTTTTTCTTATTTTTTTCGATATTTCTAAGCAATGTGGTTCACCTGCAAGTTTTGTCAGGGTCATGATCTGAATGTGTATACTCTGACTGGGTGCTTAATCTCTCAGCTACCCAGTCTTGATTAATTTGCATTTAAAATGTCTTTTAAAAACTTTAGGAAAAGTAATTGGTCTGGAAATAAAAACTATGTTCAGGAAAACAAAATATGAATATTCTAAACAGATAAATTATTCTGTGATCCGTAAAGGAAGGAAAAGCAGTAAATACATCAATGACTATATTTTACAATGCTTTTTCTAGCAAATTTGCCCTAATGATCACCTCATTTCTAAATCCAAGCTAAGTCTCCAGCTATTTATACTGGGACCAATTTGGGTTTCTAGCAGATTAAAATTTTTTGCAGAAGGAAAATTTAAAGTGTGCAAAGAATCATGTATAATTTTGTAGAACTCTTGAGAGGTTATCTGTGGAAAATGCTTAAATGACAAGATATAAGAACAGAGAGGGGCTTCCCTGGTGGCGCAGGGGTTGAGAGTCTGCCTGCCGATGCCGGGGTCATGGGTTCGTGCCCCAGTCCGGGAGGATCCCACATGCTGCGGAGCGGCTGGGCCTGTGAGCCATGGCCGCTGGGCCTGTGTGTCCGGAGCCTGTGCTCCGCAACGGTAGAGGCCACAACAGTGAGAGGCCCGTGTACCGCAAATAAAAAGAACAGAGAGCATTAAAGCTCTCTCATTTTGATTACCACCTAGCAATTCGCATTACCATGTTAAATTCCTGTGTAGTTTTAGTAGTCTGTGGTTCATGAACTGTTGCACTCAATGATTTTAATGTTTTTACTGTCTCGAAGAAGAATTTTAAGTTTCTTTCAGATGACCTCCAGCATGTTTTTAAAAAAGACTTGTTGCTCTTCAATCAGGGAATGCAAAGTCAGTAATAAAGAAGGCTTTGGGTAAGAGAAGGTTAGAGGAAGGGTAGGAACAAACACACACAAGTGTTTAGTGTGTGTGTACTATTCACACATGTATGAATTCATGTAGAATTTACATAAAACTTAATGCTAAGCACAAAGTACTTTCAGATACTCCTTATTTAATTCTTACATTCTTATAAACCAATAAAGTAGATGTTATTACTGGCCCCATTTTATGGATGAAGAAACTGAGTCATGGACAGGTCATAGCCCAAAGTCACAGCTAATAAGTGGTGGACCCAAGATTTAAACTCAATTTAATGACTTTTAACCAACAAGATATGTGCTATTTTCTTTTACTTTACAAATACATTGGATATGGATATGAATGTTTCCTATTCAGATTTTTCTCAGGCAAATATCTTTTTTCCTCTTTTTTTATTATTAATTTTTGTACACGATCTCTATTCAGCATTATTCACATCTTAATATAATATGCACATTGTAGGTACTCAAATTATTATTATTTCAATTTTTGAGATATAGTTTACATACAATAAAATGGACAGATCATAAGAGTACAGTTTGATGCATTTTCAAAATTGCATGCACCTGTGTAACTACCATCCAAATCCAGATATAGAATTTCTCCATACTTGTTCCTTTTTCCAGTCAACCATTCCCCATCCCCAGAAGCAAATGCTTTCTGATTTGTATTGTCATAGATTATTTTTATTCGTTCCCAGGCTTCATATAACTAGAAGCATACCATATATACTCTATTGTGTCTATCCTCTTTTGTTCAATATGTTCTTGAGATATGCTCCTTGTGTGGCATGTATCAGTAGTTTATTGTTTTTTTACTGAGTAGTATTTCATACCATAAATATATCAAAAATTGTTTTTCCATTCTTCTATTTATGGATATTTGGGTTATTTCTACTTTGGAGTTATTATGACTAAGGCTACTATGAACATTCTTGCACAAGTCTGTGTGTGGACCTGTGTTTTCATTTCTCTTGTGTAAATACCTAGGGGTAGAATTGCTGATTCATGTATTAGATGTATATTTGACTTTATAAAGAACTATTAAATAATTTTACAAAGTGGACATATCATTTTACTGTTCCACCAGAAAATTATAAGAGTTCCAGTTGCTCATTTTCATTATCATTTGGTATTTTGTAAAAATCTACTTTGATACATAACCATATAATCTTGCTTGTACGTTTTGTTGCATAGTGTAACATTTTTCCATCCCTTTCTTTTTAACCAGTAATGTGTTTATATTTTAAAACATTTTCTCTTATAGATAACATATTTTGGGGCCTTAATTTTTTTTATCCAATCTGACCATCTTTGCCTTTTAAATAAATATTTAGTCTATTTACACTTGATTTAAAAAAAAAGATGGTAGGCTTCTCTTCCCTCTTAATAGGTAGAGATCCACTTTCCCTTTCCCCCTCCAATAACTAGGTCCCTTTCTCTCCTTCTTTCTTTTTCTTGAAACCTTTCCCTCTGTTTTGAGTTTCCTTTATTTTAGTTGGATGTCTCTTGTCCTTCATATCTGACATGCTGTTGAGGCAGTTATTAAGCCCAGTGGATTGGCTTTGCTTTGAGTTTAGAGAGACACAAATTATGAGACTCGGTGATGCATTTCATTAACCAGGATTGCATTTTTGCCAGAGGAAATAAAAACCTGGCTGCCACTCCTAAGCCTCAGGCAAGCAATGACAGCTTAACTGGCAGGTCACATCAGTCACCCCTGGTGCTTCCCCCAGGACTGCATTTTAAGAATGATAACATTTAGGAAGGACATGTCTGTAGAAGTAAATGCATGTATATAAAGGCTAAGGTTGATTTTTCCCCTCTCTTCCTTTCATCAGATCTTCTTTATACATTCCTGTATTTCTTAGCCTAAAGAATAACCATTCATTGAAGTCCTCATTTCATTTTATCTGCAATTATTTTTGTGATTAATCAATTGACCTTTTTTATTACACAGTGTTATGATTTGTTTATAGGTCCGTAATTGTGATGGCAAGGGCTTGATAATTTGAAATTAGTTGTGTTTATCTGATACATAAAAACAAATGGAAATTTACAATTTGGTCACAGTTATCTGTTTTTATTTATCTAAATGGCACATCCAGGGCACATTCAAGGTGAGGCTGGAGAAACCAGTTGGGCCTAAAACTTCCCCTTCATGAAGGTCAACTCAGATTGTTGTCTATCAGTGTGCGTATTCATGTAGGCATCATATTTGTGATATTATATTGAAATGTTAATTTGTAAATGTACCCATTTAAATATATGACCGGTTTCTACAACCCTGATCAAAACATTAGGGAACCAGAAAAGTGGAAATGGCCTGGCTTTTAAAAGTCTGTCAGAGTCTCTGGACTTAGTTCAGGGATTCACCTTGGTGAAGTGAATGGCTACACATATTCTCTAGGTGGTGAACTTACTTTCAATGAGGAACTTACTTTCACAAGTCTAGCCTTGTGCCTACTAACAAGTTCACCAACTGTAAACTTCCTGATGTGTCATCTTGAGCTTAGTCAACATTTCATAAAATAACTAGATATGTATTGGATCATAACTGGAATTAAATAGCTATAACTCCCCACTAGAGTAATTTTTCCATAAACCACTTCCTTTTTCTTCACCTGTCTGGCTTATTTCATTGGCACCATTTTTAAAGAGGTCTGTCTAACTTAAGATTTGTCTGTCTAATTCATGGCTCTATTATTATAAAGTTTATAACACTAGAGCTTGGTTCTAGGAACATAAAAGAAAACAAACATTTCTACCATATTAGTCAGTAACGTAGATGGAGGAAAACTTGGATAGATTTTGTGTATGTCTTATACTCTCATTAACTTCAAAACTGATTTTTGTTCTTGAAAAAGCAGAAGTAGATTACTCCTCCACCCCTGAAAGTTATTTAATATTCTCTCATTTGGAAAAATGGCTGCAGTATTACTCTTAAATGGCCCTGTATAAAGAGAAATTTTAGTGGGTTAGTTGAGATTTCATTGTGAAGACAGTAGTTCCAAAGTAAAAGAAATAGGTTGTGAAAAATAGAAGTTAGGTCCATCCACGTCTCTACAAATGACCCAATTTCGTTCCTTTTTATGTCTGAGTAATATTCCATTGTATATATACATACCACATCTTCTTTATCCATTCATCTGTCAATGGACATTTAGGTTGCTTCCATGTCCTGGCTATTGTAAATAGTGCTGCAGTGAATATTGGGGTGCATGGATGGACCTAAAGTCTGTCATACAGAGTAAGTCAGAAAGAGAAAAATATTGTATATCAACACATATATGTGCAATCTAGAAAAATGGTACAGATGAACCTATTTGCAGGGCAGGGATAGAGACACGGGTAGAGAATGGACGTGTGGACACGGGGCGGGGGAAGGGGGAGTGGGATGAATTGGGAGATTGGGAATGACATATATACACTAACATGTATAAAACAGATAGCTAGTGAGAACCTGCTGTATAGTGCAGGGAGCTCAGCTTGGTGCTCTGTGGTGACCTAGATGGGTGGGATGGGGGGATGGATTGGAGGGAGGTCCAAGAGGGAGGGGAGATATATATATATACATATAGCTGATTCACTTCTTTGTACAGCAGAAACTAACAACATTTTAAAGCAACTATACCCCAATTAAGAAAAATAAAGTGTGTGTTTCAGGTCAAAAAGAAAATAGAAGTTAGCTTATAAAGGTGTTAGTGTACATGCATTTATAGAAGCATGAACCTCTGTTAGTTAAGCTCTGACTGTTGATGAAATCATGCCTGCATCATATTGAATTTCTTAAGGATATCTCTAAGTTTGAATAAAACATTTTCTGTTGGAAGTTTAGTTGAAGCCAACATCAAACTATTGGATTTTGTTATGAACATTTATCTTAACTCGTGACCCTGAAATACTGAGTCATAATTCTGATATTTAGTGTTCTATAGGCCTAGATTTCAGTCAGATGCTCAGACTAATGTAGATTTAGCTACTCTCCAGTGTTCTCCTGATATAATCTCCTTTGTTCAGTGCATATTCCTATATTTTTGCTTTGTAGGAGCCGGTTCCTTTGGCTCCAGGCCGTGACCTTGATTGGGATGAAGAGATGGCAAAAGCACAGTCACATGACTGTGTTCCTGTTCTTTCCGAACATCCACTGTATATTCTTTACACATCTGGAACAACGGGTTTGCCAAAGGTATGCACTATCTTAGGGATAATTATAGTGGCAGATTGTTTTGCAGGGAGAATATTTGACTACTGACTGAAAGTACTTTATATCTTAAAGACATATTGTGTCTAAATATATAAAAATATTCATTATGTTTAATGTCAAACGCTTTGTCCTTATTTCTTTCAGAATCTTCACAATTATCAGCAATATTCAATTGCTTTAGTAAGCTGTTAAAATTAATATATATATTTGATTGAATATCAGTTGGTTTAATAAAATTTTATAAAATATATTTTAAATGAATTATTTTTTAAATTGAGGCATAACCTTCATACAGTATGAAAACTGATTTTTGATTTAGAGGAATTCAACTTATTGTTAAAAATGCAACTTTGAGAATTGGCCTAGACAGTCTGAACAACAGGGAATTTATCCAGGGGATTGAACTATTTGATTTGCAGCACTGAAGACACTCAAGGATTTTTTAAGTCTTTTACCCTGAAAGGTGTTTTCACAAAACAAAGTCAATAGTGTCAATAATCCTGAATGTGTCAGATACCAAACAAATACCACTTTTGCCTAGTATCTCTAAATAATACTGTTTTTTCATATAAATTCATAAAGACTTGTGATATCATCTTCCTATTAATCTTTATTAAGGAGTTCAATATTCATTGAATCATAGAATGTTAGCAGGCAAAGGGACTTTTACAATCACTTGAATCCTGTAGGGCATTGGCCTCTTTATTGATATCGGACCTCTGTAGCATCAGAATTTTGAAAAATTACCTGCTAACACTCTTAAAATAGTGATTCTGTTAGTTTAGATGTAAATAAAGGAAAATTAAGACTTAAGACGTTTTATATAAAATTCACTTGCTTGTGAAAAAGAGAACGTTTGGTAGAGGGATATATTTTCTCGGAGTACAGAGACCATGTTTTATTACGTTTTGGTCTACCATCGTGTTTTATATGTAGTTGGTACTCAAATTTTTGTTGAGTGCATAAATAAATTAATGCATATACATGAAGATATTTGTGTTGTTGTAAAATCAAAGCCCTATGATTATTTTAAGAACTCTGGTCATCTGAAAGATAAATATTTCTTATATTGCAGACTCTAAGATTTGTTTGTATAAGCAGTCCAAATGATCTGCTGGATGCAATCCTTACCCTTCACTTCTTTTTTTTTTCCTTGTGGTACGTGGGCCTCTCACTGTTGTGGCCTTTTCCGTTGCGGAGCACAGGCTCTGGACGCACAGGCTCAGTGGCCATGGCTCACGGGCCTAGCCACTCTGCGGCATGTGGGATCTTCCCGGACCGGGGCATGAACCCATGTCCCCTGCATCGGCAGGCGGACTCCCAACCACTGCGCCACCAGGGAAGCCCATACCCTTCACTTTTTGCAATCCTGCATTATGCACATAGAGTCCAAATGAACGTTTGGCTGTAAAATAAAAGGGGACTCAGCAAGTTATAATCTAATATAAAAGTATCAGCATGAGATGAAACCACTGACCCTGAAAACATAGTATAACCTAACCAAATAAAAAAAATCAATTTAGCTCCTTAAAAGCCTGAAGGAATCTTATAAAAAACTTTTCTGCTACCTCAAGACTTTAAATCACTGAAATTCACTGTGGCCTGGATGGGGATTCTTATGAGAGGGCCGAAGAAGAGCTTGTCATCAACTCAAAGCTGACTCAGCTAGTGTAGTAGAAATAAAATGAAAGTAATATACAGGACATTAAATCTGAAAAGTGGTGGTTCCAGATAAGGAAGAAACCTAGCTATTCCAGGTTTTCTCTGGGTCAAGAAGTTCTTTGTGGGATTCCTAGATGCCCAAACTGAAGACTGTTTGATGTTTTAATCATCCTCATTTTCCTTGTAATGTAGTCCCATCCTGAAGATAATCTATTTCTATAGGTCGGAGAAGGATTTAATTGTTCGGAGATTTCTATTCACGTTGAATTTAGCTCTATTCAGTATGCGTTATTGAGTGTTCATTAGGTGCTAAAAGAGATAAAAATATGAGTAAAGCACAGCCCCTTCAGCATAGTGGGATTGCAATATATATCAACACAGATAATGTAAGATAGTCTGTGATCCTTGCCCTAAGAGGGCAACCCTACTTCTTGCTTTCCTGAAGAAAAGATGAGATTGGATGGTGTCTGAAGGATTAAATTCCATTAATGCAACAAAGATTACTGAGCACCCAAATATATATCTGTCTTTTAGAAGTTTACATTCTATGGCTAGACACAGGAAGTAAACAAAGAACTATACAATCTGTGATGTGTTATGAAGAAAAATAAAGCAGGATAAGGGTGATAGAAAGAGTGGGAGTGCTGTTTTATCAGGGAGATGTCAGGGAAAGCACTTGACAGGGTGACTTTTTTTTTTTTTTTTTTTTGCGGTACGCGGGCCTCTCACTGTTGTGGCCTCTCCCATTGCGGAGCACAGGCTCCGGACGTGCAGGCTCAGCAGCATGGCTCATGGGCCCAGCCGCTCCGCGGCATGTGGGATCTTCCCGAACCGGGGCACGAACCCGTGTCCCCTGCATTGGCAGGGGGACTCTCAACCACTGCGCCACCAGGGAAACCCGACAGGGTGAGATTTGAAAGATGAATAGAACTACTTCATCAGGTGACATAATAGGGAGGAGGGCATGCCAGGTAGATTGGGTCGACGTAAGCAAAGGCAGGAGTGTGTAAGGAAGGTTCCAGGATGGCTAGTGCATTTGGTGCAGATAAAGAAGAGAAATGGCCAGATATATAGGCAGGGGCCAATTGCTTAAAATTGAGCCAAGAAATTTAGTTTATATACTGTATGTAAGGAATGGAGAGCACTAATGCTTCTTAAGAAAAAATATGAAGGAAGGTAACCCTGGCAACATTTTGTTGAGAAGATAGGCAAGTACATATAGTGGAAACTAGGAGATTGGTTTTCCAGGCTGTGTTTAGTTTAGGACCTTACTTAGGACAGCAAACTTATTAGGGAACAATCAGATTTGGTTCAAGGATAAGAGTAAGGCAGAGGAGGAGTCCAAGACCTTGAACCTGAGAACATAGAAGAGTGGTTTCGAACATTTACTAAAGTAGAAACAAAGGAAAATGGTTTGGGGCTGAGAAAACTGGGAGGTTTTGGACATATTGAGTATGATGTATCCTTGGGACATTAACATGGAGATGCCCAGCCAGTAGCTGGAAGTGAAAGTCTGGGTCCAAGAATACATCTGGATTTGCAGATAGACCCTTGGAACGTCATTGATTGTAGAGGAATGGTGTTTAAATCATGGGGACGAGTAGGTTTTAACAGAGTAGGACATGCAGAATGGCAAGACAAAGTAGTCGTTTCTCAAGGTCTTTCAGAAACATTTCCTTTAACCCTCCAGTGGACTTTAGAATTTCAATTGCATTGAAATTATATGTTGCCAACAAATATTTATACCACTTATTTTATTCTACTTTTTAATATATTACTTTTTATTTACTTATTTTCATAACATTGCATGTTCTCTGAGGTCTTAGAATATATTTCATACATCTCTGAATCCACTATGGCACTAAACTTAGAATGGGGCCATGGTAGATCATCAGAATATTTGTTAAAAAATCTCCTACTTTTCCAGTTAGCTCCCAGATGCCTTTTTTTTAAATTAAAATATAGCTGATTTACAATATTGTATTAGCTTCAGGTGTACAGCAAAGTGTTTCAACTTTATATATATATATTTTTATATATATATATTCAGTTATGTATATATATATTCTTTTTTTAGATTCTTTTCCATTATAGGTTATTACAAGATATTGAGTATCCAGATGCCTCTTTATTCATAAGATTATCACTTCATTTTTGGTAGACATAATCAGAATTAATAGGATCTGAATTTTTAATATTGGGATTCCCAGAATAGAAGTACAGGAAAGATGAGCACACATGAATTTTCGAAGCATTTAAATATAAATTTCATGTCATCATATAATTTGTTTTCTTGATCTTTGATCTTCATGAGGAAAAATAATGTTGTGAGCCCATAAAAATATTCTGCTTAAAAATGCTCATTTCTAAAAAAAAAAAAATGCTCATTTCTCATAGGCACATATAAGACACACACAATGCAGTCTGTTTTTTGGTTAGAATTTTCAGATATATCTAGGGCATATTTGCATCTCTGCATCTGCCAACCCTGGATTTGTCAGGTTGTTATATGACAGGTTAATCTGTTAGCTGCTGCACATATTCTAGCAACCACAGCAGAGCTGCTTTGCATACATTTCTGTCCTGTTGTACACTTTTATCCTGTTTGGTTTAGGTACCTATATTCAAGTTACTTCAAGGAACTACACAATAGAAGAATCTCTATCTGGATGGGGTGTCGTTTTGGGAGTGGGAGATTTAGTGATGGTCATATTTATCTTCTTCTGGCTTGCTGTCATGGAGGTATGGAGATAACCAAAAAAAAAAAAAAAAAAAAATTAGTGCCAAAGGAGCACAGGGGAAAAGAAACCAAAAGCAAAGAATTAGAAAAGAAGGCATGACAGGAAAGTGGTAGATAAGTCCTTTGTCCTGATGTGAATTTATATAATTTACATTAACTTTTATTCCTACGTGTTAGGTGACTTACTCATATTCTATACTGTAGAAAAAAATAAGAGAAAGTCAAATAAAAAAACCTGTGAACTTTTTTTTTTTTAATCTGTGGTACAATTCTTGCAGTTAAAATGCTGAATTTGCTACACCTTTGCCCCTTATCTCACAGTTGTTCAGACCAATAAAAAGTTATACTGCTGCTAAAGTATCCTCCATAGAGGCAGCTTCAGAGTCATTGTCTTGTCTACAGCAAGAGATTTTATGTTTGATGAAATATACCAAATGGAATCATTCCATTTCTACTAATATGATTCATTAAATTCTGAAGGTTTCAAGGGTTTCTCTTGAACAAAGAAGAATGTTTTTTAAAAATTATAGTTTCCGTACATGTGCTTATTCATTTAACTGTTAACTCTTTTAATCAGTCAGAAAATGTATTAACCGCCTATTCTATGCTGAAGACACAGAAGCATTCTTATGGTGCCCAGAGTGGTGGAGGAGACTTAGCAGTAGGTGCATGTTGTTAGTGCTCAGAGGCTTAGAGAAGTTTGCAGGTCTTGGGGCCATGAAAGAGGAGGGAGAGGCTTTTAACACAAACCTAGTGGGTTTGGATGGCTTCCAGAAGAGGTGACACTTTCACAGTGTTGTTAAGTACTTGTGTGATCAAGTAGGAGCTAACCAGGTTCAGAAAAGGGGTGAGGGTGCATTCTAGGAAGAGGGGATATCACCTGTAAAACCACTATGAGAGCAAGAGTATTGTTGGTTTGTTGGAGTTTTTAAGTAAGCAGAACCATACCTCATACTTTTCAACTCACTGACTCCAACTGTTCTTTGGTGATAGACTTCTTTTCTTCAGGTAATATTTTTGTTTCCTCTTTCTTCTTGTTTTGTTTTTACTTAATTTGCCAGACTGAATTGAAATGTATATATCAACATACATACAAAGCATAGACATATACACGTGTACATATAGACATATATGCATATGTATTTACATATGTATGTGTGAATGAATATCTATGTAAATATGTATATTTGTCTTGTACAAGTCTTTATTACAGAGTAGGGTGATAGAGGGGCTCAACTTAGGAAGTATGAGGTTTTGTCGGTTACTCTATCTAGACTTCTCTTACCTGAATAGTTTGAGATTTGCCATTCAGATTTTTATAGATCTATTAAAAAACATTTAAAAGACTCGCAAACTCTTAATCTTACCACACATCTCAAACTTCCTTTCTCTTCTACTACAACTGGTGTTATTTCAACTGTATTTTTTTTTAAATTTTGGCAACCAAACAGTACACATTTGATACAGACATGTTTTCTGTTTTATGTTAATGGCCCCATTTATAATATTTTGTGGCTTTCCTTGTCTTCAAAGGCAGCTCGTTAAACTGGAAATCATAAAGAACCTTCTGTGATAACTGCCGTCCCATTCCTGGATGATGAATAATCAGCCTTTAGTTTCACTTGTATGGACTGAATTTTTAAAATACCCATATACATTAAAAGTGTTTTGTTTAAAGAGCACCTGTCTATTCTGAGATAGAATTCACTTTCATGTCTTTATTAGGGACATGGAGTGTTAGTCCCACCTGGATGTTTTTCAAGTTCTCCAGAAGACTTGAAGTATTATGGCTGATACTACAAAAACTAGAACAGTGTATTGGCAGGTTGCGGGACTTTTCTGAAAATATATTAGATCATCTATCTTTATTTTGAAGGTAGATGGGGTATAAATACATAAAGTAACATATTCAAAAGAGTGAAATGCAGCATGCTTGTGTTTTAGGGGTAAGCACTGATGTTGAATATTTATATCTCATACTCAAGATTTCAAATATACTTTAAAATGCCATTTTTTTTTCTGATTAATTTTGCATACTAGAGTATAATAATTTGTAGGTTTTTCTGAGCATGGTTTATGTATTTTCGGAGGCTGAACAGGGTTTATCTTTTGCATTTTAATTATAATTACCTGGAAAATATGATTACAAACAAGAAATGCCTTATCATCTTAATGTTAGTCACATATTAATATTATAATAAAGAAACTCTCTTTTTAAAACTAATCTTTCAGTTTTTTTACTCTTGAACTTCTTATAAAAGATCTACATGGAGAATATGAAATTATGCAGTTTTATTTTCTACGCCATACCAAATACCCAGTAAATTGAAAACTGTCATCTGATATTTCATAAAAAGACGTCTGAAGAAAATTTTTATAAAAAAATAAATTTTTTTAAAAAAAAATTTTTATAAAAAAAATTTTTTATTAAAAAAGACGCCTGAAGAAATTTTTTATACTCATTCTTTAAAAAATAAAAATAAGTGGATATCAAAGACCAATGATAAACAGACATGACTTTTCTGTCTCCTGTAGCTCCACTTTAGTTGTTTTTAATGAGAATGTTCAATGATAACCTCTAAATTTTTAACATTTCTGCCTTTTGTGTGGTATTAGCACAGGGAAAAATTTTAAAAAAAACAGTAATTGCTAGAATTAAGGAAATAATTTTGTTAGGAGGACATTAAATTCTAACCTGTATAATTTTATATACTTTTTCATGCATGGTCTCATTTTTAAATCTAACTTTTTGGGGTCAAATGGATTTAGGTAGCCACAATTTTACAGACAAAGTGACATTGGTAAATAACCTTTAAAGAAGGGTTCACTTGAGAGGCAAACAGAAATTTGATAACCTATCCTTTAAAATATCTTCTAAGTTTTACAAATGAATTACTACTCATTTATTTTCTCCTTAGCCTTTTATTCCTTTCTATAACTTCCAGTTGATTAATCTTACCCTCATTTAATATAAAAATATACCCATTTATAATGATATTTAGAATTATTTATAAAAATGACCTCTAATTGCAGGGACAGGCAGGTGAAGAGAAATTCTAAAACATCTTAAGTGAAATCATGACTGACATTAATTATCAAAGAATATGGATAGCATATTGTCTATGAAAAAACTTCACATTTTATCCTCTACCAAACGAATAAAAAGTTTTAGAAAAGAGTGTTTGCAAGTTGATTAATATCAAATTCATCAAGGTATTGAACTATAGGAAAAGACCTTCTCAATAGGACAAACAAATTAGCAAAATGCATGGAAGACCATACAGCATATACTCGGTAAAGAGCTGCTCAGTTTACGTGGGAAAGTGCATGTGTGAAATTTACTGACAGGGGCTTAGGATTTCTAATACTCCCAAGGTGATCAAGAGAGCCAACTGCATGCTAACCATGTCATACAACCTAGAAAGTACCCATCAAATGCCAACAAAGTTGCCTGTGATGTTTGCCAAGAGACTAGATAAAATGTATTCCACAGCTTGATACCTATGTTTTATTAGTGGTACCTGAGGAGAGCAGCAATTTTAGTAACAAACAGAAAGTCAATTTCTTTTTCATTTCCTGATTCATGTATGTGTGTTACAGTTACAGAACTGTGCCAAAAAATGTTCAACTAGTAGCACGTTCGTTAATTAGGACCATGTGTGCCCTTTCAGGTAAAATAATTATCTTCTTCACAAAGCAATTCTAGTTGCTCTACTGAGAGGTGCTTGAAAATACTTGTGAGTGAAATATAACATATTTCTTAGCAAGCATTCACCTTCTTGCTCTGAATATTCACATCATTGTCTTTTTGAGCCAATGATGATTAATGTTTATAGTGAAGCAATAAATGAAATTAATTATTAAATTTACTATCAGTTATTATTTATGATAACTCTTGTGCTCAGTTTTCAAAAATTAATCTTGTATTAACATTGAATATGTTCGCTGTCAAGGATAGCTGCTAGAAACTATAGTACCGTGGTGTAACAATCCCTACTTTTGCCCAAATGTAATGTAAGGAAAATCTGTCAGCCTTAGATCCAACTCATCAGGATTGATTCCTCAGAGTTTGAGAATTCATCACTAAATAACTGCTCAGCTCTGATACTGTGGTAGTGTGACCACAAGGGTAGCATTGTATTAAGGATCCAGTTAGAATATGACTCTTTCCTCTAAGCATCCTGTTATTATTTAATAATATTAAGGAATAAACATCCTTATAGTAGTCTGTTTCTTAGGCACACAGCTACCTCTGACATTTCTGTGCACTTAATTTTGAGAGTTTCCATTTTTGTTCTGGAAATATGTGTGAAAATGTAATTGTTGAAAATTTCATGCTAAGTCTTTGATTTTTTTTTTTTTTGGACGTGCACAGCTTGCAGGATCTTAGTTCCCCGACCAGGGATCAAACTCATGCCCCCCATGGTGGAAGCACAGAGTCCTAACCACTGGACTGCCAGGGAATTCCCTGTAATGTTGATAATTTATGTTACCACTGTAAATGTTTTTTATTGCATGTGATTCTGTGAAATCATGTTTCCTTTAGAAGGTTCAGAATGGTCTGTGAGAATGGATTCTACAAATGGACTAATACGGACAAATTATTCTGTTTTTATTACTGGAGGAGCCAAAGAAATAGTGATTCAGATACAATTATATGAAAGTCAAAGTTATTTATAACTTATAGAATATGAAATACTCTAAACAGGAACTTTTCTTAAGTGGACAGTATGAAGAGAGAGAATCTTTTAGCACACTGTCTATTGATTTTAATTTCACCTTTTCTCTTCTTTAGGGTGTGGTGAGGCCCACTGGAGGATATGCTGTAATGCTTAACTGGTCAATGTCTTCTATATATGGACTTAAACCTGGAGAGGTAATCATGGTTTTAAATTCACATTACATGACATTTCTCTGGTTAAGATATATGCATTTTATTATCTTCTTTTTGTTTAGGTGTGGTGGGCAGCTTCTGACTTAGGCTGGGTTGTCGGACATTCCTATATCTGTTATGGACCTCTTCTACACGGAAACACAACAGTTTTATATGAGGTAATAAAATAAAATTAATACTACATATACATAATATTAATTTTACTAAAAGTTTTAGAGAAGTAGTCCTAAGTAGGAAAAGAAAATTGAATGGGGGCAGGGGACGTTTTTATATCTTCTTCCAGTTATTTCATAAGAGAAAGAAATATATATTTAGAAAAAAATAAACAACTATTTAAATTGTGTTGAACAAAGACATAAAAATTATATTCTGAAAAATATACACTAACAAGCTTGATGTCTATCACTTTCTAGAAAATATTACTAGACTGATACTGATTTAGAATCTTAGAAAACAGCCATCATAAAACAAGCAACAGAGATTCACCTCTTTGTGTTCTTATAGGATTAATGGATTTCAAATACGTGGTTTCTTGATTTTAGCTAGACATTTTTGGTAGTTTCTGATGATTGCTCTATGTATAAGGGAGAGAGTCATAGACTGATCAGATTCATAGCTGAATAAAGGACTGCTTTAGATTCTGTTGCATGGACTAATATTACCCAGGAATAATATTTTTGTGTTTATATTAGAAAATTCTGCTCTTATGCCTATTCTATTTAATTTTAGCAAATGCCTTATACAAATATTTAAAACACATACCTATCAGATATGTAAGAGATCAAAATTTGAGAGGGACAGCAAAATGGTGGTTTGCTAGATCAGTATACAAATGATCTTGGACTTTGGGGACAAAAAACACAAGATGGGAAAATATGGAAATCTTTACAATCTTATATTTATATTAAAAATAATTGCAAAAATGAAGTAAGGGAAACTTGAGTTGGTTGCAGTTTATGTGGTTAAATCCCTGTGTATTATGAGTTAAAACATGAGTGGTTGATAGGATTGCTTTAAAAAAATACTCACCATATGCAATGTTATAATCTTATTTTTTTCACACTTGGAAATCTGTGTTCAGTTTAATGAGGTGGAGAAAAAAATCATTAACTTATTGGAAAGAATTTGGATGAAAGGGACCAGGGTGAAAATGTCATACAAGAAAGAGATGAAGGAATTGTGAATGGTTAGTCTGATAAAAATAATATATTTAGTGTGCATATATGTTAAGTATCTTTTGACATTTAAAGAGTTGCCACATATAAAGGAAGTAGTGTAGTAATGTGGCGTTCCAGAGACCTATCTTTTGGAATAATCAGAAAATTTAACTGACCGTTAGTAGAATAGGGAAGTTCTCAAATAGGAGGCTCTCTTTCACTTAAAGTCTGTCAACATCAAGAAAGAAATTTGAAGATGGGAATTTTATATGCGAGGTGTGGATAATAGTATTAGATGATGTCAAAGTTCTTTACAATCTTAAAATTCTTTAACTCAATGATTCTGAAAATATTAGAGACTATTCTTGGTCTTCATGGAAGTCTTCTAGTCCCAGTCACCATTTAAAGACATGAGTGTTTCTTCATTTTCAGCTGGCTGGTTTCTGTCTCTGAATGCTCAGAGGTACTAAGGCAGACTTGGACCCAAGTATTAAGCCATCATGCACTACTCCACATATTTTATACTATGCCTTTGTCCTTTGTAGACTTAACATGCACTGTGGTGTTTGTAAGAATTAAAACATAAAATAATCTTGACACATCTGTTCCATACCAAAATCCTTGCAATAGAATAAATGTTTTTATTAAAATAATAATTCCCCTTGAAGTAAACAAAATAAGCCTCAACACTGAATACTTATAATGAATTGTGAAATTGCTAACATAAAGTGACAAAGCCAAAGGTGCCATTATATTGAAAAGTATTTATATTTATAAGTATTAATCTGCCTTTAGAACTGAAGTACATGTAATTTTTGTGCATTTACCATTGGCCTTTTTTTATTGCTCAAGTTTATTTAAAACATGATTTTAACACCATGCAAGGAGCTCCGTTGTTTGTCTTTATCTTGGAATGATGTGCTCAAGAACATTGTAGATGCTCTAAAAGTATTTGTTGTACAAAAGAGTGATCTTTTTTTTTAACCTTTTAAACCTTATCTCTGCACTCTGGTTTCTTTCCTGCGACTTATAAACATCTTCAATTCTCTCTGATCACAAAACAAAGCCTTTTAGACTTTTGCACATTTCTAGCTATCCCATCTTTATATTCTTCTCCACTAAGTTCCCTGAAAAAATACACTTCCCATACTGTGTGAACTTTATATTCTTCCTATTATTGTTCATCTCACTGAAGTCTGGTTTCTCTCTACATTGCTTTATAAAGCTGCTGTATCAGAGGTCAACAGTGACTTCATAAGTGACAAAGTCAAAGGGCCCCCTTCAGTTTGATTTTATTTTTTCTCTCGGTGGCATCAACCCTGCTGACTGAAGGTAATTCTCTCTGTTTTCTTGAGCCCCCTGCCCTTTTGCTATTGTCCAGGCTGTTTCTTTTGCCTGGCATGACTTTCCCTCTGTCTTTCCTTGTTTGGTTAATTCTACCTATCCTTGTAGAGTCTGATTAGATGTAATCATCTCTTGGAAAATTTCCTCATAGTCTTTGGCTGTGCTCGGTTCCCCTTTTGTGGTTCTGTTGGCCCCCCGAGCATATGTCTGTTAGTGAGCTGACCACACTGTCCTGAATTCATACCTAGTAAAGTGTGGGAGCCTCAAAAACCAGTCTCAGCTAGTGCAGAATACACACTAAACACTTAATAAATGCTTATAGGACTAAATTGTATGCTACTCCTCTGTTCTCTTTCTACCTCTCTGACAGCTTGTCCTCCTTTTCCTTTCTTGGTTTCCTTTACTTTGATTCTAAACATTGGGGATTAATAGGGTCTTGTTCTTAGCCCTCTTTTCCCATTCTGCTTATATTTCCTGGATAATCTCCATACAGTTGGATTTGAGTATTACTAATTAAACCAAGGCTCCCAACTCCTCCTTTCTATATCTGACCTTCCTGCTAAGCATCAGCTTATTATTGGGCACCTTCAGATGGCCCAGGCAACCCTTATGCTCAAGACAATGTGAAATGAACTCACTATCTCCCCTCTTCCCTGCAAAGACATTGCTTTCCATATACTCTACAGTGTTGTTAATGTTACCTGCATTCACTCAGTCATCCAAACTAAGAATCAAGAAGTGATTCTAACTTCATTCTCCTTACATATCATAACCTATTGCTCATTACAGTCTACTGAATTTACATTTTAGTACCTATCAAAAGTGTCCTCTTGTTTCCATGTCTCCTGCCATATGTTCAAGGCTGATAGTTTAGCTAGTATGTTGTTGACTGGTGTGTATTCTGTGGTTGGCTTCTGATCTCACTTGTGTGGTGCCTATCCTTTCCAGTTGTATATTTCAGATAGCCACTCTAGAGAATGTTCTAACAAATACTCCTGCCCTTCAGACGTCCTTCCAGGCCATCTCTACCCAAACTTCAGTTTCTGAGCTCTCCTCACTTACAATTATCTATCTAAAATGCAAAGGCCAAGATTTTTCAAAGGGTTGAGTTCTGCCTCCAGGAAGATAGAGATGATACACTTTTCTCTATTCCTCCCACTAAGTAGAACTAAACATTTTAGGTGTTATGTCTAAAACAAACATAAGACTGAAAGGTGGAGAGAAGAAGGAAAACTGTCTTTAGGGACCCTGGGACTCAAGAAACAACATAATGATGAGAACTTGGGTTTTACTTTTCCTTCATATGTCTTAGATTTGTGTCTGAAGAAGTTGGCAATCCAGAAATACCAACAACTGCAGACCAAAAAACAGAAAAAAAACCTCCAAAAAGAAAAAAAATAAAGCCTGATCTCTCAAGCCAAAGAATTAGGAAGGAGCAGCCTAAGCAAGACATAAAACTTTTAGATGGCTCTACTCCAGATAAACGCCACAGAAAAATCCATAATCCCACCCCCACCACCAAACAGCAAAGGCTAATTGGGAAGCTTAGACTTCCAGAATTGTCAGCCTTTAAGGAGGAGCCGTAACCCTCCCTCTTCCCACAGGGTGGTGTCAAAGGAGTTTGACTAGGGAGCCAAGATTTTCATCCCTGTTAGGTTGTAATGAGGACCCCTTGAACTTGCAATGAGAGTAGAGACCAGATAAGGAGGCTGGACTTATCCCCCTCACCTATCAGTAATGAGGTACCCCTTCCATTCTCCATTGGGATGGACGGGGTCAGTGGAGGCCTAGTAGAAAGTCAGGACTTTCACCTTCAATAACAAGATCGCTTGTCTCTTCCCTGTGGTGTCAGTAGACACCATGTTGGGAGCAGTAACAGGGAACTCTCACCTTGTCCAGCCGGGGAGGTGCCATTGGAAGCCTACCGTTAGAACTAGAAGCAACCCAGCAGTAATGAAGTGCATCTTCCCAATTGGGTATCAGTGGAGGCCAAATGAGGAACCTGGATTTCTACCCTTACCTCTGCCTTCTTTGCTGGAGTGAAATCTAAGTAAGCCACTTTAAACAAGATTTAAATATGAGTCAGTCTCATAATATAATACAAAAAAATGTCCAGGATTTGATGAAAAGATCATTCCTCATACCAAGAACTAAAACTATCTCAAGCTGAATATGAAAAGACAGTTGATAGATATCAATACTGAGATGACAGAGATGTTAGAATTGTCTGACAAAGATTTTAAAGCAACTGTGGTGAAAATGCTTCAAAAATTGATGATGGACATTCTTGAAACAATTGAAAAAATAGACAGTCACAGTAAAGAAATAAAAAGTTCCAGCAAAGATATAGATGCTATAACGAACAACCATATGGAAATTTTAGAACTGAATAATACAATAACCAAGATAAAAACTCAATAGATGGGCTCAATACCAGCATGGAAGGGACAGAGGAAACAATTAATGAACTGGAAGAAGGAACAATAGAAATTACCCAATCTAAACAACAGAAAGAAAATAGACTGAAAAGAAAAAACTAACAGAGCCTCAGGGATATGTGGAATGATGACAAAAGATCTAGCACTTGTGACTTCAGTCATGGAAGGAAAGGAGAAAGAGAGTGGGCCTGAAAAAAGTACTCAAAAAAATAATGGAAAACTTCTGAAAACTTCTCAACTTCTCAAATTTGGCCAAAGATATACATCTATAGATTTAAGAAACTGAGCAAACCCCCAAACAAGATTACTCTAAAGAAATCCACATTCACACAAGAAAACCTTAACTTTCTGAAAATTGAAGGCAAAAGAAATAATCTTGAAAGTAGTGAAAGAGAAAGGATACCTTATCTGTAGGGGTAAAACCGTTTGAATGACAGGATTTTTTCAAATACTAGGGAAGCCAGAGGGAAGTGACAATGTTTTTCAAGTGTGGAAAGAAAAGAACTGTCAATCCAGAATTCTATATTCATCCAAAATATACTTTGAGAATAAAGGAGAAATAAAGACATTCTCAAGAGGAAGAAAAATTTAGAGAATTTGTCACCACTAGGCCTCCCCAAAAGGGACAGCCAGTGGCCAGTAGTTAATGATAAAAGACTAAGTACTTCCCCTGTTGTCTGAGAACAAAGCAAGGATGTCCGTTCTTACCACTCTATTCAATATACTCCTGGAAGTTCTAGCCAATTTGATAAGGCAATATATGGAAACAAAAAGAGAAACATATCAGAAAGGAAGAAATAAAATTGTCTTTATTTGCAGATGGCATGATTGTCTATGTAGGAAATTATAAAACATATTTTAAAACCCTAAATTAATAAGTGAGTTCAACCAGGTCTCAGGAGACAAGGTAAGCATACAAACATCAATTATTTTTCTGCATAATAAACACCTTTGGCTACAAAAGAGCAACATGAGGAGTCCTTGTAGAGATGGAACTGTCCTTTATCTTGATTATATCAATATCCTGATTGTGATATTAAACTATAGTTTTACAAGATGTTACTGATAGGGAAAATTGTATTAAGGGTGCACGACATATCTCTGTATTATTTCTTACAATTCCATGTGGATCTACAATTATCTCATATAAAAAATGTAACTAAAAAGTACAAAAAAGGCTTCAGGGAACTCCTGTCAAAGAACGTAATTCAAACTCATTTATATGATACAAATGATCCATAGTCATCTGCCCTTTGCCTACCTCTAAAGTCTGTCTCTTGTTCCTGGCCTCTAATTCAGCTTCCCACCCAACAATCCGCTCCTACTGGCACTTACATGAACAGAACTGCCAGTGATTAAGTTGTTTCCTCTACTAAAATTCCACTTTTGTTCTGATCACGTAGCCGAGTGGTTCTTTTTCTTAAGGGATCAACTTAAATTACATCTTCTCTCTGATATTTTCTTTGCCTTCCTCAGGCGGATTGAAGTTCTTTATACTTCTCTTATACCATCTAGATTCCTTTGATCTTGTAAATACAGTGCTGTAATACTGTAAACTCCTTGAGGGCAGGGAATGTTTGTCATTTATGTACCCCCAAGGTCCAGCACAGTGCCTTTCAGGAAGTAGGTAAAATACGTTGTGTGAATGAACCATTTCTAAGCAGATTAATTGACAACTTGAACATGCAAAATGCTGGGAAAAAACTTGCTTGCTTGATTAGTTAACACCAAACAAAGGTATAGAAGAGTCCTGACTTGTCACTAGGCCAGCAAGTGAAAAAAATCTTTATTAACCTCCACCAAATAATCGTCCCACATGTGTCCCAATTTTAGTTGGACTACCAAATTAATATTAATATCATTTTATTTTAGTATTATTAGTATTTTTTATTTAGGAAACTAAAATCTCCCATTAAATAATAAAAATACATTCTTTACATCATAAACGGAATAGTTTAGTAGATCATTCATATCTTCATAGGATTACCTTTTCTAAAGAGAAATAAAAGCATACAGTTGACCACAGTTTTATTTTCATTCTTAATGAATTATAGTATTTCAAAGCTATAAATGAGGTAGACAGTGAATTGGTATCTGTGATAATATTTTTCCTTAATGATATATTTTAATTTAACAAAAATTGATATTCTGAAGTATTAAGAGATTTGCAGTTCATTATGTGCCCAAATCATCTAGAGTACAGCAACCAGTTCATAAAACATTTCTCTTTTTATTAAATGCAAATGGTTCATGATATCTTATGAATAAATGATGAATGAATTCTTTTTTTCTCAGCAAAGTTAAAAAAAGTTATATTCTGGAATTTAATACAAATCTATATTTACAGTGGCCGAAAAAAAATTGAAAATGGTTATAACTAAGTTGGATATTCAGTTTAACTTCTTTTTTCTGCGGTACGCAGGCCTCTCACTGTTGTGGCCTCTCCCGTTGCGGAGCACAGGCTCCGGATGTGCAGGCTCAGCGGCCATGGCTCACAGGCCCAGCCGCTTCGCAGCATGTGGGATCTTCCCAGACCGGGGCACGAACCCGTGTCCCTTGCATCAGCAGGCGGACTCTCAACCACTGCGCCACCAGGGAAGCCCCAGTTTAACTTCTAAGTACATAAGAGTTACCCACTTGAAACAATCTGTGTTTCACCATAAAAGCTTACAGTGGATATTTAAATAAGATTTTCTTTTTTGCCACAGAGGACATATAGCCCAACATCTGCAGGGTAAAAACATGGAAATCCTGGTTGTCTGCTTTGGTTTTAGCTTCCTGATAACTACCAAATTTTCAACACATCCCTATTTCTCTCATTAAAACAAACAAACAACAACCAAAAACCCCCACAAAAATCTTTGATTCTCTATCCCCTTGCAGTTACAGTACTCTCTCTTCATCTTTAAAGGCTTGCCTATACCCAATAGCTTCATTTTCTAACCTAGAACTTAACTCTGCAATCCTCTCCAATTGGCCTCTGTCATCATCATTTCATAATAACAGCTTTTTGTTAATTTCCCTAGTGATCTTTATTTTTTCAGATGCCAATGGACATTTTCAGTCCTCTTCATACTTTTCAACATTTGAAAGGGTTGACATTCACTCTATCTTAGTCATTTTCTTCCCTTCTAAGGCACAACATGCTCCTATTTTTTTGAAGTTATTCTTATGCTCATTTCTGCTACAGTACTTTTCCTACTTGTTGCCTGAAATATATTCCTCTTATACTTTAGAGCACAGCCAAGTGTCACTTCCTGAGGGAAGCCCCCCTTGACCTTTCTGACTAGGTCAAATCCTTCTAGTCTCTCTTAAGCACCTTGGGTTTTTCCTTCCTGACTTGTGTCACAGTTGCCATTTCACATTAGTTTATAGGCTCCTTTCATTTATTTGCCCCTCTCTGTTCTGAACTCTGAGAGGGAAGGTATCATTTTAGTGTTTGCTCACCATCAAGTCTCAACTTTTAGCCTTGTTTTTGACACATTCTGAGTTCTCGATAAATATTTGTTAAATAAATGCCTGAATGAATATATCAGAAAAAGAAACACAACAACTTCATTTGTAAGTAAGGCCTTTTTTCACTGAGAGAGGAAAAAGTAATTCTAATATTCTCTTTACTAGAGAACTTCATGAGCAACTTAAGTAATCCGTTATATTTTTTTAATAAGCAAAGATTTAATTTTGTTCATTGACCTGGACATATTTAATGTATGCAATTCTGGAAGCCATATTGGACTGACCAATTAAAATATGTAAACCAATTCTGAATAATTCAGTCCTTGTTTTTGAGAGGAAGAAAACAAACAGTACCTTTCTATAAATTTATTTTATTAATGCATGCTGATTGAAACAGACCTATCCCCAGCAACATATGGACGAGGACGTACTTGATTCAGAGGTTTTGTCAAAGAGGAAGAATGTAACAAACAGTACTCTAATATAGAAACTTTCATGTATAAACAAATTTAGCAACCTGCTGTGTGTATGTGTGTGTGTGTGTGTGTGTGTGTGTGTGTTTGTAAATGGTGGTTATACTCATATGTTTTCTGGCCTCTCTCTTCTATTTCCTATTTGCCCCCTTTTTCAAAAGGCCTGGCATCTGCTAAATCAAAACCCAACCCTTCTTCTCAAGGGCAAGCAAATTCTCCTTAGTCCTGTCTTTCTCCTTATCTTTGCTTGGGTGTTAATGGACAAATATGTATCTTGTACACACATTTCAATTGCCTAGTACAATGGAACTCAGGCTTCCACATGGTAGTGGTGGCTGAACAAGAAACCAGCTTAGCTGACAAACATCTCATAGTAGTCCCTTGCGATTCTTTTAATATCTGAGGCATCCGTTATATTGTCTCCTCTTTCATTTCTGATTTTATTTATTTGGATCTTTTCTCTTTTTTTCCTAGTTAGTCTAGCTAAGGGTTTGTCAATTTTATCTTCTAAAAAAGATCAACTTGTAATTTTAGTTTTTTCTATTCTCTTTCCATTCTCTGATTTATTTCTACTCTAGTCTTTACTATTTCCTTCCTTCTGCTAACTTTAGGCTTAATTATTATTCTTTTTCTAGCTCCTTGAGGTATAAAGTTATTTTATCTGAAACCTTTCTTTTTTTTATTGACAGCGTTTATCACTATAAATTTACCTCTTAGTATTGCTTTTGTTGCATCCCACAAGTTTGGTATGTTGTGTATTTCTTTTTGTATGTATTTCTTTTTGTGTCAAGATACTTTAAAAATTCTCTTTTGACTTCCTTATGGACTCAGTGGTAGTTCAAGAGTGTGTTGTTTATTTTCCATGTATTTGTAAATTTTCCTATTTTCTTACTGTTTTTGATTTCTAGTTTCATTCCATTGTGGTCAGAAAAGATACTTGGAATGATTTCTGTTTTCTTAAATTTGTAAAGGCTGTTTTGTGACCTAACATATGATCTATCCTAGAGAATGTTTTGTATGTACTTGGGAAGAATGTATATTTTTCTGCTGTTGGGTAGAAAGATGTTGGGCAAGGGATACAAAGTTTTAGTTACTCATGCTGATTAAGTTCTGGAGATCTAATGTACAGCAATGTGACTATAGTTAACAGCACAGTTTTGCATACTTGAAATTTGCTAAGAGGGTAGATCATAAGTGTTCTTACCACACACACAAAGAAAAGAAAGAAAAAAGAAAATGGTAACTATGTGAGGTGATGAATATATTAATTAGTTTGTGGTGATTATTTGCTGATGTATACATGTATCAAAATATACCTTAAATACATATAAATTTTGTTAATTACACCTCAACAAAGGTGTAAATGGAGAAAAATGATAGTAAACTGCTTGTATATAAAAATAACACAAAATAGGGGCTTCCCTGGTGGTGCAGTGGTTGAGAGTCCGCCTGCCGATGCAGGGGACACGGGTTTGTGCCCCGATCCGGGAAGATCCCACATGCTGCGGAGCGGCTGGGCCTGTGAGCCATGGCCGCTGAGCCTGCGCGTCCGGGCCTGTGCGCCACAACGGGAGAGGCCACAACAGTGAGAGGCCCGTGTACCGCTAAAGAAACAAAACAAAACGAAACAAAACAAAAATAACACAAAATAAAATAGATTGTACTTTAAATAAAAAAGAAAAAGAAATCAATTTGGATAAGTTATTACCTAGAGTGGATTATTAGTTATTAGTCACCATAAATCTATCTTGGCATTAAATTATAAACCAGTTGATATAATTGACCTTGATGTGGCAATTGTCATTTTTATGTAATAACAGTCTCTTTGAAATCAAGGGATGAAAGCTTGCTTTCATTTTATATTTGTTTGCATTTCACAAATTGTATATTTCATAGCAGCAAGCCATTTCAATAAACTCTTTGGTATCCTCACTAGATTAACCAGGGCAGATGGTTGTCTGTTAATAATTCAACAGTTATCTTTGAAGATACGTACTACATTCTGCCTTCTCAGGAAATACATTAGTTAGAAGAAGTAGAGGATTTAAGATTCTGAGTTGTGTTGTAGTAGCATGGTCACAGGACTGGAAATATGAATATCCATGTTATTTATCTTGGTCTGCCTTCATCTACCTATATGACCCTGGACAAATGAATTCACCCTCTTTGGTAATTCTTCATCATTAAAGCTGGAGAATTGACACGTATTCTCCCAGCTCTGCACTTCTGTGAATCTTCTCCAAGTCAGTTGGTTGTTTTTTTTTCTAGAATAAATATATTGTTTGATAACATTTTAATTTTTTAACTCTGGAATTAATTCCAATTTCTTTTCATAGTGAGTGATGCTCACCTTCCAAACGCATTTACTGAAGAAAGGTTTCATTCTAAAATAATGACAACTTTTAATGTTCGAGAGGAAGCATGGAAGTTCAGACTTCCATAGCATGATTCCTGAAACTTCTACATATTAATTATTTGGCCTCAGACAAGTTACTTAACTGTTCCTAGCCTCAGTTTTCTCATCTATAAATATCACTATTGGGCTTCCCTGGTGGCGCAGTGGTAGAGAGTCCGCCTGCCAATGCAGGGGACACGGGTTTGTGCCCCGGTCCGGGAAGATCTCACATGCCGCGGAGCGGCTGAGCCCGTGAGCCATGGCTGCTGAGCCTGCGCGTCTGGAGCCTGTGCTCCGCAATGGGAGAGGCCACAACAGTGAGAGGCCCGTGTACTGCAAAAAATAAATAAATAAATAAATATCACTATTAATAGTACCTTTCTTACATGGCATTACATTGATTAATCCATTGAAATCCCTTAGGAGAGTTGCCAGGATATAATTGTACAATAAATATTAGATATTATAAGCTACTATTATTATTTAAAACTATGAATTTTTTCTTTCTCAGAATAAAATTCTATAATATAAACACTAACCATTCATTCCCATGGAATCCGGCCATTGTAATGCTTGAATTTTCAGGTACATTTCTTCTTTCAAACTGTGTTTGTCCTCACAAGTGTGAAGCGACCATCAGAACACTAGAGGCTACTCCCTTTGGAGCCCATTAGTTCCCTTCTAAGCACCAGGCAAAGGAATCAGCACACAGAGATGTGTTGATCCTGGTCCTACCAACTTTGAAGAATGAGCAGCAGTTGTGGAAAACAACCCAGGGGTCTCTCCCCTCAAGGATCTGTCCTTTCAGAGTAGAACTTGTGAGTGAAATGAGAGTGGCCTGGAAGTCTTTAATCTGCAAATAATATAACACATTTCATGGTTCATTATTATCTGAACATTTATAACCCTTCACTTCTATTTTTGATGGGCTTTATCATTACTAGCTTTTAAACTGCCTATATGTCTTTGAAAACACCAGAGTATTCAGCTCAGATAATCTCTTACTGAATGTTCTTTTCCTGAATTCATAGGAGGATGGAAGAGTTTAGATACCCCTATTTTTTTCTTTCTTTATAGAATGATTAGTGTAGAAACGAGCTCTATACTTTCCTTTATTTGTATAAAAATCAAATAAGACTATGTGAAATTAGTTTGAAAGCTCCAAAGAAATATGATTGTATGTATTTGTATGTATAAAATATATACAAAATATGATGGTGTGTACAATATAAATTTGTGTAAAATGTGAGACATTATTATCACTGTATATACATGGATCAAAATGTTAAGCCATTTTCCAGTATGAAAGTCTCGTGTTTGAGAATATTGAGGATAATTCTTTGAACTACTTTCAAATTATTTTTGTATTGACCACTCTTGTTAAATCATCCCCAGTGTTTCTTCAATGTTATGTTGTCTGCTCTGTGCTGCACTGGATCTGTAACCTCCATGAAGACATCCTATGATGTATTTTTCCACACATGGATGTTCTGAATTCTTAGCCCCTCCCAGGCTTCTTTTCAACAATGTAACTGTCACTTGCATATATAGAGTTATCTTCTCTTTGCAAGAAATTTGCACTTCCACCTATATTAGCCTGTTTTCTTTATTGATTATCCCCTTTTCAAGGACAGAGATTTGCTTCTTTCCAGCATAGAGTATGTTACTTCTTTAATACTAGTAGCCACAATTGTTGCTAACTCAATAGGCACACTCAATAGGCACACATCAGAGACTCAATAGTACACTCAATAGTACACTCAATAGGCACACATCAGAGACTTTTCCCTTATTCCTCATATAATAGAAAATTATTTATTTCTTTTAAATCTAGTATAATGGCAATGAGATTTTATGTATGTACAGAATGAGGAAAATGATGACTCAGTTATTACTTTGATCCCAGCTATATAATTTCATCATCTCAATTGGAAAAGATTGTAAAGCTGATGCCAGCATCTTTTAGGTTTCTCACATGACTAGTTGTTCAAAGATTTTTATTTTTGAGTGTATTTTTCTCTGTGTGTGCCTGTGTTTTACGTTAGAACAAGCAAGTGCAGCTATTGTCATAGCTCCATCAACAATATTTATTGGTGCCTATTGTGAGCTCTGCATTTTGCTAGGGTTGATAGGGAAGCAGGGTGTATCAGATACACTCCTTGCACTGAAGGCACTGACAATATAGTCAAATAATTAAGATTAAAGGACAGAAAGCAAACCAATTGAAGAGACACTACCTAAGAAATTTCTTACAGTGTATAGAAGATGTGAAAAAATTTCCAGAAACTATTACATTGAACCATTAATACTCTACAATAAATTCTTGAACCTGTTTTGAGACAATTTTCTGATGATGGAACTAAATAAGGCTCAAAAAAATTAAATAAGTTGCCTTAGGTCACATAGCTTGTAAATGGCAGTGTTTGGATTCCACCTTGGCTCAAAAATCTGTCTACTAGTCCCTTAAGAGAAGTTTAGGACTAGAGTAGACAGGAAAAGCTTTGTGGATGAGACAGTACAAGTAATAATAATAGCTAATATGGATTGAGTGTTGGATGATAGGAACTCCTCTAAGAAGTTTATATGGTTTTAATTAATTCTGTCTCCAAACCCATGGGGTAAATTTTTTGCATCCCGATTTACAGCTGTAGAAACGGAGTATCAGAGACATTGAATAACTTTACCAGTGGCACAAGAGTGATGGAGCTGGGATTTGAAACAAGGTTTTCTGGCTCCAAAGGCAGTGTTCTCTAGTCATAATCTTAAGATGAACAATTGGGAGACTTGAGTATTGCAAACTAGATGGCCAGAACCAGGGTGTCAGTGATCTGAACATTAAGGCAAAGGCAGGATGTTAGAGTGTCAAGTGGATATTGTAAGACAGAGGTAAAAAAGGAAGTTGAAAATAGTTTTGATGTCTTCAGCTAGGACAACTGATTAATGGCAGTTATCAACTGAAGTACGATAGTGTGGGAGCAACAGTTCTTGTGGAGGAGTTTTGGTAATGTAGAGTTTAAAGGGGCTGTGCAGACATTTGTATGATATTGGGAAGTCAGGTTTGAAACTCAGAAGAACTTTCAGAATTAGAGATGTAGAAGAGTTAATAATTTAAGTCCCTAAGATGATCAAGATATGCAGAGAGGTGAAGACTGAGAAAAGAAAGCAATATAACTTGAGAGTGAGAAATTGGAGAGGCGATGGAAGAATCAGAAAAGTGTCCTGAAGACCAGTGGAGGGAAGGTTTTCCAGAAGATGGGGGATCAGCAGTGCCAAGTGCTACAGAGAGAGGTCTGGTAGGACAAATATTGAAGAGAGCTTTGGCAATTTGGGTATGGTTAGTCACCCTGATCAGAGCAGTTTCGTGAGAAAATTTGTGTGTCCATTTTTTTTTTTAACGTGGGGAAATAGCATGTTGAAGGTTGTACTGGTAAATTATTGGATGTACGGAGGAGTCAGGCTTTGTGCAGCCTCAGGTTGAATAGCAGTACACATACGGAATAGCCACACTTTACTTTCTGGGCAGAAATCTGTTAGGGTAATAATGCAAGAAGCCATCTAATTTCTCTGCTTACAGCAAAGTCTCTCACTACTCACTATGAGTAAAGAAAACCTGAATTTGTACCTCTAGTACAGGATAGCAGAGTGATTGCTCATCAGCATGGAGGAATTCAGAGGTGAAAGCAGTCCTGCTAGAAGCCTTGAACTACCAGCTATCCTAGTGATAAATGCTCTCTGACTGCTGAGAACGGTAAATATGTCAGAGTCCCTAATTAGCTCAGCACTGGGTCTGCAGAATTACCAATTCCATTGCTCTGCTTCATTTACTTGCCATTAATACTTTTGGGGGTAAGCATCTTTTTAGTATTTTTATGACCAAGGTGGAAGCAGTGGTTTATTCATTGGGGGTAGGATCTCCACAAGGCCCAGTATGGTCAACTCTAGAGATGGGAGAAGGCAGGGGAAGAACCAAACCAAAAGCAATAGATCTATTTTTGATTTTTTCAACTCTACTGAGGTATAATTGACAAGTAAAATTGTAGGATATTTGATATATGTGCACATTATGAAAGGATTCCTCCCATCTACTTAATTAAAACATCCATCACCTCCCATATTAATTTTTTTGTCTGTTGAGAATGTTTAAGTTCTACTCTCTTAGCAAATTTCTGTTATATAATACAGTGTTATCAACTGTAGTTACTATGTTATACATTAGATTCTCAGACCTTATTCATCTTACAGGTGAAAGTTTGTACAAAAGGGATAGATCTAGATGGAGTTACAGATAAACATACACATCCTTAATATAGTCATGGAGAAGTCTTACTTTTTCAGGCTGGAAGCTAGAGCATGTCCTTCTTAACTGATGAAAGGCAAGGACTCAAGCCTGAGGAATTGCATCCCTGTGGTATCCACCACAGGAGATAGTAAAGAGGGATTGTCAAAAATAACAAGTTTAGGGGCTTCCCTGGTGGCGCAGTGGTTGAGAGTCCACCTGCCGATGCAGGGGACATGGGTTCGTGCCCCGGCCTGGGAAGATCCCACATGCCGCGGAGCGGCTGGACCCGTGAGCCATGGCCGCTGAGCCTGCGCGTCCGGAGCCTGTGCTCCGCAACGGGAGAGGCCACAACAGTGAGAGGCCCACGTATCGCAAAAAAAATAAATAAATAACAAGTTTATAGAAAGCATTAATTTGAACCAGGTGAAATTAATGATATTCGACTGGTTTTGACTTACACAAATGGCAAATTTTTATAATCAAAATAATAGGTGGGAAAAGAAGACAGGTTGGTTGGGGACCTCAGGTAGACGACTAAGTCTGGTTTTTGAGACTATTTGTAGCCCTTTGATAAAAGTGGATTAAAAGGGTAGGACTAGGGAAACTTATTTACCCTGTGGAGAAGAAAGTGAACAGATGTTATGATATCTACCTGTTCATCTGCCCTCTCGCTTTATCCAAGCTGTTTCTCAGAGCAAAACAAAATCTTTGAAGAGATTTTGCCTAGAAACCTAGGGATATATGTAGAAACCTTTTGGTTATGAAAGGGATTTCAGAATCTGATAAAAGCAGTTGACTTCCCTCCCTAGGAAAATGAACATATACACATTAAAAAAAAATAAGAATATTTATGAACCCCCTGAAATTCAGGTGAGAAACCCTTTATTTAAAAGATAAAGATATATTGATCTCAAGCAGTGATACAACCAAAGTAAAATCCCAAACTAAGACTTAATTTTCAAAGGTCTCTGGAAAGCATGAAAGAGCAGCTGGGGTTAATCATTCCACCTTTGGAGATAAGGCATTTGTACTCAGCATGCTAAGTCTTACAAATCATATATATATATATAAATATATATATATATATATATATATATATATATATCTCCAGTCTGGAGTCTGGTTTATACATCAAGGCATAAAGAATTTGGAGCAATGAGGCATTTCTCTCCAATTATTTTCTCAGTAGATGGCTTCCTATTATCAGATTTCAGTTATCAGTATATTCTTCTACCAAAACTTTGATTGGCTCATTTATTAATAACATATGGAAAAAAGCAGAGCCTAAATTCTAGGCTCATCCAGTAGGGTAACCAGGCAGGTGGATATTGGAAGACAGCCTAGCCTTGGGTAATGCTTAATATCTAAGGACTAGGCATTGGTTCTTAATCCTGGCTGTGGATTATAATTATTTTGTGAACACATAAAACATAACACTGTCCAGCCCCATCTCAAGGCAGATTAGATCATAATCTCAGGGAGTGGGGACCCGGCACTGGTACCTTTTAAAGCATTCCAAGAAGTTCTAATGTACATTTAGGGTTGACAACCACTGGTTTAGAGTAAAATTAGTTGGTGGTATGGATACGATGAAGGAAAGCAAGATAAAAGTATATTCTCACAGGTGAGGCCCATGGAACGATGGGAAATCTCTAGTAAATAATAAGTTAGTCGATATAAATTTTTAGTTACTAATTTGTATTTATAGGTAAGTTTTTACTAGAAACTAACACAGTATTGCAAGGCAATTATACTCCAATAAAGATCTACTTAAAAAAAAAAACTCCTTATAAAAGCTCTTGACCACTGGTTGTCAGTAGGGGGTAGTTGGCCTTTGGATAGGAGTCTGCCCTTCCCCCTCCCCCGTGGTTGCCAGCATCCAAAATAAAGCAAACTTTCCTTTTCACCAAAAAAAAAAAAAAAAAAAGCCCACCAAAAAACAAAACAAACAAAAAGGAGTCTGCTATAGTAACATAGACTCCTAGGGCTGAGGGTCTTAAGGCATAGGGCAATTATCCCATCTGGCTTTAAAGCAGCAGTAATGTTTTCAAAATTGGCACAAGATAATGTGAGTTATCAAGAGAGGAACTTCAGGAAAGAAAAAGCCCATCTTTAAAAAAGGTCATGCACGCACTTGGTGCATATTTCAAAACTCACAAAAGGGTAAAGAGTGCAAATCTCATTGCCCTCTGTTCCCAGCTGTCCACTTTCTCTCACTTTGAAGCAATCAATCTCTTGTTTACAATAGTTCATTCATATATAAGCAGTGTCTTTTCTTTTTGTATACAGACAGCATTATACAAATGGGATGCACACTATTATACATTTTGCTTTTTTCACTAAATAATATGCCCTGGAAAACTGCTTATGTTTTAACAAGTCTCAGGTTTAGATGTTGCATGTCCAGACTTGCATCCCTTGATACCAGGCATGTAGTAGGAACTCAACAAATGCTATTGTCAATTTCATCACTCTTCCTAAATAAATAAACTGACACTGCTGCACCTGTATGCTGAAATGAAATTCAGAACTAGTCCATAAGGGATTTTTGCTGTCTTCACCTTAGAACTATAGTAAAAGCATGCCTTCCATGACATTCTCAGAAGTAGTGTTCAAAAAGAGACCAAATGTATTTCAAATCCTGCCACAAAAAGAGGCAAACACTGTAGTTGACTCAAAAATTTTATGTCAAAGTCTGAGAAATCACAAGTACCATTGACCCCCAAGCCTTGAATAAACTGAAATCATAGGATTAATAATAAAGTCAATTTTTTTTTACTCAAAAATTTAATTCTAATGTTTACATATACCTTTGTTTTAAGTTGTATTTTAAGTTGTATTTCTACTTTCCTGTATTGAAAACTTAACCTCACTGGAACTTGTGTGAGAAGTCTAGGCATTACCTGGTTTTCTAACTCTGAACGTACATCTGTGGTCCATTAACATTAACACATTGAAGCAGTAAGTGGCAGACAATTATGAGTGAAGGTTAATTTTACGATATTTGGTATCTGAAGAGAACTGTCGTGTTCTCTGTACTTTGTACCTTTGCTAACCACAATATAAATATAAGCAGTTGATATTTTATAGATCTCTGATGTTAAAAAGTCATGATTTATAACAGCTGAAAGCTCATAATCTCTGCTTTGCCATTTAGGGATTGCTTTCTGCCTTTGTTTTCTGGGCAGCAATCAACACTGTAGACTTTAGTTTAGAGGCAGGGAATCAAAGCAACTGGTAATGACATCGATTGAGTTTTAAAGAGATTTTAAGTTATCTGCATTACTTCTTTGGGTGTATATGTTAGTTGTTAAAAATCCCTATAATCTTAGAATCTTCTTATTTTAAAATTGAATAGGTTTGGGGCTATTGCCCCTTACTGAATATGCAAGTTCTGGAGTCAGTGTCATTTTTTCCAAGCAGCTCAGCATACTTAGAGTGTTACTGGTTACTTTTAAAAAGCATTATAAAGGAGTCATATTGCTTATGTGTGCATGCATGTCTGTGTGTGCACATGAGCCTATGATGTGCAGGAGGGCAGGAGAGAAGAGTGTTCGATCAAATCAATAAGGCATTGAGTCATCTGCATTTAGAGTTCATAATGAAAGAGGCTTACTGGCGTTGCTTCAGTTTTCTGAAGCTGCTAGTGGTGATAGATGCTGAGAACATATGGGTCCTACGTTTATCACTGTAGTCTTTCCCTTTATTAGACATAAAATAGCTTATAGCACCTGCTATGTAATTTTTAATAATATTACTACACACACACACACCCCAATTACTAAAGTATAAGTTCTCTTAGAGCAGGACCTTACCTGGCTTGTTCAAATAATTATTCCCAGAATTTAGAAAAGTGTCTAGACCATAGTAGATGACCAATAAGTATTTATTAAATTAATGAATATATTAGCACTGTTTAATGTATTATGATTGTATGCAAACAATCATTTCTGATGAAAGATCTTATTCTGTGCTATTATATTTGTATATAATAGTATTATATTTGCTATATATTATATTTGCTATTATATTTGTATATGATAGTATTCTATTTGCTGAGGTGTTTATATCATTCAGAGCCTAATGTATGTGTTAATCAGCAGGCTGGGGGAACAATAATTTCTTTGAGGTGTCATAACTTATATTTTAATCAAAATTTGAGATCAAATAGAAGTTTTAAGAAAATAAAAAATAAAATATATAAATATTAACGTAATTCCAAAATAAGGAAATATCACTCATTGCCTCAAATGATCTTCTGGGGCATGGACAATAAAAGCCAAAACAATTGAAGCTTTCTTAATTCATCTGAATTACAAAAAACATTGTGAGCTTTTATGCATCACTTCCATTAGTATCCTAATTGTAATGACATGTTATTTTGATTTTTTATGTTCAATAAATGTAATATTGCTGGAAATTTGGTGCAGGGTCAGAATTGCAACAGTAACAATTTTATATTATCTATAAAAAGTATAGTGCAGTTGTTAACTATTATTTCTAATTAACTATTGTTTCATTATCATTAGATACAATTAATTTGAAGGCACTATAAAATACATCAAATTGTGTCCTCCATGTAGGTAGTCATTATGGTATAGCATTTTCATTATGACACTAATAGCATTCTTTAGTGAGTATATTATCATTGTCCCATGACACTGGCACTGCAGTGGAATTCAACTCTAATTGGCTATAAAATATCTTTCTTCAGTAGAGGTCAACCCATCTTAAAATATTACCTCAGTGCTTTTAGCTTATCAGAATCATATTGGAAAAGTGATTTATTCTTATTTAGCAGGCAAGAAAATGGCAGCATTGACAGGGCAAGTCAATTGCGTAAGGTCAGTTGACAAATCATTTTTACGTGGGTGAGGTCAAGTTTCCAAAGACACAGTCTACTGCACAGGGTGATCAGTGCCGTGCCTAAGACAGATTTGAAGAAATAAAAGTCAAATGTTTACCTCCCTTGGTTAGAAATAATACAGTTAGTGCTGATATGCTCAAGGCTTCAAAATTTGTGCATTAAATTATATACATGAGTTGCCATACTGTATCTGGCAGCTTTTTATACTATGCCAATGTGTTGACCTGTATGGGATAGTAATGAAATAAATTGAAATCAAGTGTTTTGGGATAGTTGTGATAATTAAAATGAATTTCTAGTTGAAACAAATGTCTTCTTTGGTATTAAAAGAGCATGAGAAGAAGCAACAGAATATAACAAAGAGGTAGTAAAAAAAGGAAAATATAACTATATTAAAGAATATTAAGGGTAACTATTAAAAAAATAAATGTAAAAACTAAATAGTGCTCTAGCAAAGATCCAGTTAGAAGTGGATAGTGAATCAAAATTATTAAATGGCTATGGTTGGCCTCATATTATCATCCACTCCTTTATTATTCTTTATTTGGGGAGACCTCTGAGTTGACTTCTAGCAAATTTTTTCTTTCCTGCCTTCTTCCCTCCCCTCCCCTCCCCTCTCCCCTGACCCTCCCCTCTCCCCTCCCCACCCCTGCCCTCCCCTCTCCCCTCCCCACCCCTGCTGTCCCCTCTCCCCTCTGCTCCCCTCCCCTCCCCTCTCCCCTCCCCTCTCCCCTCCCTTCTCCCCTCCCCTCCCCCCTCCCCTCCCCCCTCCCCTCCCCTCTCCCCTCCCCTCTCCCCTCCTCACTCCCCTCCCCCCTCCCCTCCTCTCCCCTCCCCTCCCCTCCTCTCTCCTCTCCTTTTGTTAGCATAGTTCAGTGTTTCCCAAGTGTGTTTTCCAGAATACAAGGTCCATGGGATGCTCAGATGGGGGATATGGACAAAGTTTAGGAAATATTACATAGAGTCACTCATCTCTTAGAATTTCCTGATGTACTTTAACACTTTTTAGTCTCAAGAAATGATCCAAAATAGGAAACCTGTTCACCCCAACCCCTTCCAAAATGATTTGACTGTGAAATATATATTATATTTTATATATATATTAACATTCCAGACACCTGACTTTAGAAACAAAGGAAGAAGTACCAGTGATAAGAATGTATTGAGGAACGAGGGGATATGGTTGGGCCAACATAGATTTTATGGGACACTTTGAATTTTTGCAGAATTACTGATTTATTTATGCCATGCTCATTTTCCACTTTGCAGGAACATTAGTTAAAAAATGCTTTGTGTCATTTTGAACTGTATAGTCTATAAAAATTGTTAAATTTTTATGAATGGATTATCCTTTGAACATGCATAATGTCATTTTGAGGCTGTGGAAAACTTACATATTTTGAGATATCTTATTGGATTTTTAAAAAAAATTCTTAGAAATTGCTTTTCTTGGAGTGAGACATTTAATTGAAAAGGTCATTGCTCAGAAATCACTGTGATTCCAGATTTTTCTGTCTTCTCATATATTTTGAGAATTGCTATTGTCACTTTTAATAGCTATCATGAAAAAAGTTTAATATTAGAAATTCATAGCAACTACATTTCTCATATAATCTGCCAGACAAAACAATGTATTTAATTGCTGGGAAAATACAAGACTGTTTTATGTTTTTAATTTGAATGTGATATATATATATATATATATTTCCAGTCCTTTATCTTTCAAAACTTATGAAAGGAAAAGTGCAATTTGAAAAGCTTTTAGGATGCAGTATTGGAGCAAATGGGCTCTCTGATGCCTGGGCATTTGGTTTGTTTTATTTATGATGGAACATGGGAATATTTTAAAACTAAGATAAATAGTTTCAATGTTGAGAACCCCATTTTGTTAATATTGCTGTGTTAAATGTGTAGGTACTGAACAGTCAATGAAATATGAGACATTTTACCCAGTGACATTTTAAATGAATCTCCTTGTAGGGGAAGCCTGTGGGAACACCAGATGCTGGTGCTTATTTCCGTGTGCTCGCGGAGCATGGAGTAGCTGCCTTGTTTACAGCGCCAACTGCCATTAGAGCAATCCGTCAACAGGACCCTGGGGCAGCCTTGGGGAAGCAGTACTCTCTGACAAGGTGAACTCGGGATGCACAGGGCAAATGACATTAAAAACTGCAATCAGAATGAATAACTGAACATCCTATATATTTTTTCTATCACTGCAGTACCACTATGGAAAGAGCCAAAGGTTCTGAATGTTAAGAATGACTGTTCTAAACATATCTTTGAAATAGTTGGAAATTTAACTATACTGTGAATATTTTTTAATGCCATATCCTGTTTATTTCTGTTCAAATTTTATCAAAATAGTTCTCTTTTTTAAACTACTCAGCTTACATATTTTCCTTAAAATAAAATGCTAAGTGTAACTTAAAATGAGTATGTATATATATATATATACATATATGTGTATGTATATATATACACACATATATATATAACATCTGTCTTTTGAAAATAGACTAATAGTCTAAATAGAGGGAAATATTATTTGATTTCATTTATAGAGATAAAACGTGGAAACTATAGTCCAAATTACTTATGTTGAAAGAGTGAAGGAAATTATTTTTCTATTGTTTTGTAATAATGTGCTCTGAATAGTTTAGGTATTTTTGTGCTGGTTTATTGCCATTCATTTTAGTTTAATGATATGTATATTCAAAGATAATTATAGCAATTTGTGTCTTCAAGGCAGTTTCCAACATCGAATCTTATTGAACCTTTTTGAAATAGGTCACTGCTATCATGAACTTAAAGTATTTTGTAGTTTCTTCAAGTCAAAAGTGGGTTTGAATTAAGTCAGTTTGAATTTTTTAAATTAAATGCCAGATGTTACGAATTTTATGCTGCTATGGCCCAAGAAGGGGTTAAAACAGGTATCATAGCAATTGCAGATATAATCAAGAAGACTTCAATTTGGGCAGGGTCAGTGGTTTTGTTTATTTGTTTCTTTTTCCTCTGTTTTTTTTTTTTTGTTTTATGAAAAAATGGATCCAGATTTACGTAAAATGTTCATAAAATGAGCATACAATGCGTTCATAAAATGGATCTATTATATTTCTATTCACTCTCTGTTCCTTTATTCACTACATTTCAACTTAGTTTTCTCCATTTCAGTCAAAAGCATAGAAACATAGATTTTGGTAAAAACATCTGAGGTTATGTATCGTCTCCACGTCTTAAGACAATTCCAGGGGTTTTGAAGAAACAGTGGCTGTTGTTCTTGCAGTGTCTCTTTTCTGACAAATGCATTCTGATTACAGGGCATGTAGATGTGTGACCAGCAAGCTAAGGTGTCTTGTTTGTTGCATCATCTTTTCCCATTTATACATGGGTTTTAGATGATAACCTTTACTGTAAAGGCAAGAACCATTTCTGATTTGCCTGAACTATAAAGCATCAAACAATACCGAATGAATACCTTTTTTTTTTGAATACCTATTAAAACATCACTCTTTCAAACTAATAGGTATAGACATGGAGTATGAGATTTTAGGGTAAGAGAAATTGCAATAAGTTCCCCCAGTCATGCCCCTTTGTCTTTAGGCATCTAAGTTTTTCATGATGATGTGAACCTATGTTTTTAATAGATATTTAGGAATGCAGACTCTATAAACAGCCTCAGTTATTCAAATGACTACTATTAATAAATGCAAACACTTGCTGATCACCTACTATGTGCTAGGCATAGCAGTTAAAGTTTGTTATCTCATTTGGTTATAACAATAAGTAGGAATTGTGATTATTCTCATTTTACAGATGGGTGAAGTTAGGGCCAGAGAGTTTAAGTAACTCTTTAGAAAGAAAGTAACTCAGGCGATCTGACTAGAGCCCACACTCCTAACTAAATTCCATGAACATACTCTTCGTATGAAAGGTAAATTAGGAAACTAACTTGACCCAGGGATTCTTGTCATTCATGGCATAAGTGCAGCTTTTCCTTTTCATATATTTGTAGTCTGTACAAATAATACCTTCACTGATCTACTTTGATAGATTCTCACTTGTGGACTAAAGAGAATGTTAGAAACAGAAGGGACCTCCAAAATCCAACTATCTCACTAGGCAACCAAGGTCCAAGAAAAGTTGTTTGGGTTAGAGACAAGAGAGAACCCAAGTTAGAGAACCCAAGTCTTCTCATACAGCTATACTTTTAAGTTTATATTTACGTTCAAGACATTTCATACTAACTTACAGAATGGATGGTCTCTTGATATTGTAATTGCAGGCTCATGATTGATTTGCAGTTTGCTTATCTCTCCTTCTATAGAACATTTTAAGTGATGAAGTTTTCTTTTTAAAATGTTACATAGCTCATTAAAGATTGTTTTAAAATAAATTTAAAGATGTTCCCCCCAATTTAAGAGGGTACTCTGAAATACGTAACTAACCAGAACTGTAAGTTCATTTTATCAGACAACTAGAGTTTGGAAAAATAGATGAGAAGTCATCTAGTGTAATGATTTCATTTCACAGTAGAGAAAACTTTGGTACAAAGAGGTGAAATAACATTCCCAGGATTACAAAGCTACTCTGGGGCAAAGCTAGGACTAGGCAGTATGGTATGGTAATTTAGATTCTGACTCTGGAGTTAGACTCCCTGGGTTCAAACCTACCATTTACTGGCTGTGTGACCTTGAGAAAGTTATGTAGCCTCTCTGTTCTTTTCTTTCTTTCTTTCGTTCTTTCTTTTTGTGGACTATAAGAGCAGTAATAGTACAAGAATATAATGAAAATAAAAGGTACATAATCCATGCAAAGCACTTGGAACTGTTCATAACATAGACTGCCTTAGCAGTTATTATCATCTTCTGCTTTCTTATTCACTGCTCTTTTTTGTCACATCATAGTGATTTATTTTCCCGTGATCTTCTAGTTCAATTTTAGTAAAGTTAGAAAAAATTCTGTGCTGGGATTTCCACTCAAGATAACACAGTACCTTGTACTTTGATGCAGCCTTTCTTTCCCCATTACACAGCAATGAGAGATACTATGAAAAACAAGAAGCAGAGCATCAGAACTGAGCTGAAAAATAAACTTTTCTGTGGACTGGAAATGGATTAGGTTTGCAAAGCGGTAAGGGTGGCTGACGCCAGAGGCTTGCTAGGTGTACAAGCATGCATTGGCAGAGTAAAGGGACTCAGTATTACCCTGCTTAGGTCATGGAGTCAGAGCTTGCTCAGTGATTGAGGATGGGCTGGGGTGTTCCTCCCCACTCAGGAAAGGAGGCTGATAATAATGACTGTCAGTTGTTTTCTGGGACTATGACATATAGCAAGCTTTGGTCTAGGAATCTGATTGAGACAAAGCAACCAGAGACTGAACCAAACTGCCCATCTGTCATCCTAGAATAGGATCTGTGATATCCTGAGTATCACTGTGGATTAATAATTCTGAATCATCATTATGGCATTGGACCTCTAGAGGATAGTTATATCACTCACAAACCTATTGAACAGAGAAGGTGAGTGTAGGAGAGAGAGAAGGAGAAAAAAACAAAGACAAAGAACTTCTATTTTGAAAGAGTTTGGGAAATAAAATTCCAAACACACAAGGAACTCTAATGCTAATAAAATCAACAGAACATGGATTCATTCCAATTGAGATTATTTTTGTAATATAGCCAAATCAAACGTGAAAATAAGTATGTTAAGGATAATCAGAGTCATAAACTAATAACTCTTATGTAAAATTATTAAACTTGGGTATGAAAAAATTAAAAAGTACAATGGATAGTGTAAACTAAATAAATGAAACAAATATATGGGCACAAGGAAAGACTGTTAAAAATTACAGGATATTATTGAGGAAACTACCCAGCATGTAAAACAGAGAGACAAAGTAATAAATCTGAAAGAACTGTTAAAGAGACTTGGAGGGAAGAATAGGAAACTACAAATGTATCTAGTAAGAATTTCAGAAGAAAATGGAAGAATCGTTAAAAAAAATGAAAGTTGAAGAGCAATAATTGAATATGTTACTGAATTGAAGAAAGATGTGGATCCTAGTTGGAAAGTGCCATCCAAGTACTAAGAAGGTTAAATATAAGTAAATTCTCATTGGACAGGTCATTTGAAAATTGCAAAATGTGAACTGAGGCTATAGATAAAATCCAAAAAACTACCAGAGGAATCAACAGAGCACCAAAGAGGAAAATCCAAACTGATGCCAATAGATGCTAGATGACAATAGTGAAAGATCTGCAAAGTTCTGAGGGAGAATTGTTAAACAAAAAACTTTTATTGAAGACTGAGGGCAAAATAGAAAAATGTGCATATGGACAAAGCTAAGAGAACTTAAAACCCAGAGACTTTCTTGACAGGAAAAATGCACACAGGGAAATGGTATGGGATATGAAAAAGCAGCAGCAAAAACTGATGAAATATGTTGTTGAATTTATATAGTTGTTACTGTACTAATTATAATTGGATATTATGTTTAAACAGAAGCCAAAATAAATGCAATAAATAACTGTAACAAAACGGTGGAGAGTTTTTTCAAAAGGTAATTTGAATTTTCTAGTGGGGAGTAATAGAAGAAAACAGAATGAAGGAAAGATGGAAATAACCACAGGGACGTTGATGGAAAAAAATAATGATGTTCTGTTGTGTGAACTAGAGTCGATGAGGCATCACTGAAATAATCTATTTTTGTTTAACTTCTGTTGGCACAAGTGAAGAGTAATATTCTCTTGTTTGGTAGTTTATGACCTTGAAAGAAATATTCATTTTAGTTTTCTTCTGCCCTAACTTTATTACCTCAGAATTCTTCACCATAATCTACCTTTGGCTTTTTATCCATTACTATGCAGCTTCCTGTGTATTTTGGAATAAAATTAATTTAACAACATAACCATTTTTCTGTTTCCCTTTTTGCTTAATTTTCAACTTAATTTGAGTCTTGAATTATACTCAATTTTATATAGAATTGAGGAAAGAGGTATAGGTCTCATTCACATTAATCTCTCTCCCCCTTTTTTCTACTCTGGGTATTGTATATTATCATTTTGTTTATCCTTTTAGTATTATTCATCTGGAAGTAGATTCATCTTTCCATGTGTTACCATTATCAGAGCATCTCCCATATATTGAATTAGTATATAACAATCTAGGGAAGCATTATCCAATAAAACTGATGTCTACAATATAGTAGGTACCAGCCACATGTCACTACTGAACTCTTGAGAAAAGGTTAATACTATGAAGAAATTGATATTTTTTTCAATTTTAACTAATTTAAATTTTAAATAGCCAGAGGTGGCTGGAAGCTACCATATTGTACAGTGCAGAGACAGGACATATATAATTAATATGGGTAAATTTACTCTCCATAGAATCCAAATTACTGTGAAAAATGGCTAATTTTCACTTAAAACAATTTTTTTATTGTGGTAAAAGTCACATAATATAAAACATACTATTTAAACCATATTTAACTGTAAGTTCAGTGACACTAAGTACATTCACATTGTTGTGCAACTCTCACCATCATCCATCTCCCAAATACTTCACCTTCTAAACTGAAACTCTGTCCGCATTAAACACTAGCTCCCCATTCACTTTTATGAAATGAATTTGTAAACAAAAATATATTTTTGAATTTTTAAATATGGGACATTTATCTATTTGTAATATTAATAAAATAATGGCAAGGTCATTAGTGAGAAATTTCACTGTTGAAAAATGTTTCAGTTCCTTTTTTGCAAGCCTAAAGGACTAAATGTTCTTTACAAAATAAGAATATAACTCTTGCTCTTAGGCATGAGTTTATCTTTAAACTATCTTATAATTTATCTTTCAATTATAGATTTATACTAAGAGTTTTTAAGTAATCATTTGGTTATAAAAATATAAAATTACATATCATGGTTTTGTTTTTTTGCGAGGAATTAGGTGTTAAGTAATATTGGATTAAATATTTATTAGAAGATTTTAAATTGTCAGTCATGTCTTATTCCTGAATTTTATCTTTGTTTATAATGTGTTTATACTCATTAATATTATACAATTTGAAGTCTGTAATTGAGAAAAATAATAACTTTGGGGCAGTTTTAGGAACTTTAATACAAAAGTAGAGTGATAGTTAAGTGTATCTAGGGAAAGGGGATCATCTATACTATTTGACGTTTTTCTAAATTACCAATGAGCCCCAGAATTTTCCTCTGCTTTTGGTAAATAGTAAAGTGGTTTTAATGGAAATGGAGGGATTTTTTCTGACTTGCAGAGAAGGCAGACACCGCTTTTCCTATTCTTTATTGAATATCACACCTTTCTATTTTGCTTATTAGCACCATTATGAAGATTGCTATCATGATGATACTAATGTAATTAAAAGATAAGAAGAAAGGCAATAGAAATGTAATGCAAAACAATACTACGTTTAAAGATATATAATGCTGAAATTTATCATGAGATAAGGAATCAGTGCTATGCATGGTTTTTCATTATTACAATCAATTATTTAAATTAATAGAAGTTTACTTGGCTAGGGAAAAAAGCCAAAAAATTAATTAAAACTTGTAAAAATGCTGGTAATATCAGGTATGAATTATCCCTGGATTAGCCAAATATTATTTTATATGGTGTGCTAACATTTTTTAAGTGACAATATTTTGCATTACATTTTCATTAATAAATATTTTTGAAATTCTATGTATTAAGTTTCATATATAAACTAATCACATGACTATATGGATCGTCCAGAGCTCTTTGAAGTAATCTGTGGCTTGGCAGATGATGGAAATGTGACCTCTGATATCCATAAAACTCTTCCTTTTGGTTGTTCTTTGCCTGTACTGTTAGAATCAGCCAAACCTAGCATTTTACAAATTTTAATACAAATCATCCAAATGCACAATATTCTTTTTTTTTCAGACAGCAAACTATTGGAAATTTACTTCTGCCCTTAAAGAAAAATTTGGGACTAATAAATTCTGTTATACATGTGCTATTACAAAGAAAGAAGGTGGAAAAGGTACAATATGCTCCAGAAAATGATTACACCTTCAATGAAATGCAAAGAATAGCTCCTCTGTTGGTTAGTAAGAAAACCATGCTTGAAACCCCTTGTAGTCATAAACGGCAAAAATACAACAAAAATCCCAATATGTACATATAGGTGTGTGTGTTCTTTCTGTTCTTCAAATTTCCTGTGATACTATGCAACAGCAATATGGTATTTTAAAGTTAATCTATTGATAAAGTGTGAAACATGTATCAATGATCAGTCGTTAAAGGTATCTGTTTCGTACAGTTTGAGGCAGCACAAAAGCAAGCAATAGTGGACATTTTCAGTCTTTTTTGCTTCTACAATTTGTCATGGATAGCCGTGTTTTCCTCCTAATCATGTTTTCTCTAATGTTACTTTTATTTAGGGTCAGGTATTTGAGAGTTTGGGTTTTTGGTTTATTTATGTGTTGGTTTTTCTTCTTCCAGTGACATACAACGTATTCCTAAAAGGCTTTTCAAGGAAACGGGAATTGTCAGTGGTAACAAGTCCCATTGCTCAGACCTCCTAGATTATCCCCCGTCTCCACCTCCACTTTTTTTCCCCGGGGGTCCCCGGGGGCTGCCTGGGTTCAAGTCTCACCATCTCTGTGATGGCAGCAGCCTCCCAAAGCCAGGGCCCCTGGGCTCCTGTCCTGACCTTCCTTCTGTCCTCCCCACTCCTGCCAGTGGCGTCTTCCTAAAGCAAAAATCTCACTGTGCCACTCTCCTGCTTAAAATCTTTAATTAGCTTTTTTTTTTAACATCTTTATTGGAGTATAATTACTTTACAATGGTGTGTTAGTTTCTGCTTTATAACAAAGTGAATCAGTTATACATATACATATGTTCCCATATCTCTTCCCTCTTGCGTCTCCCTCCCTCCCACCCTCCCTATCCCACCCCTCTAGGTGGTCACAAACCCCCTAGCTGATCTCCCTGTGCTATGCAACCGCTTCCCACTAGCTATCTATTTTACATTTGGTAGTGTATATATGTCCATGCCACTTTGTCACAGCTTACCCTTCCCCCTCCCCATATCCCCAAGTCCATTCTCTGGTAGGTCTGTGTCTTTATTCCCGTCTTACCCCTAGGTTCTTCATGACCTTTTTTTTCCCCTTAGATTCCATATATATGTGTTAGCTTACTCAGCCATAAAAAGAAATAAAATTGAGTTATTTGTAGTGAGGTGGATGGACCTAGAGTCTGTCATACAGAGTGAAGTAAGTCAGAAAGAGAAAAACAAATACCGTATGCTTTAATTGGCTTTAATTAGCTTCTCACCACCTTCATGGAGAAATCCAAATTCCTTAGAAAACTCTATAAGCTCCTTCATGACAACGCCCAGGCTTGCGTCTCCAAATGGCATCACTTGTTCCTCGTTTACCTTAGAAATGCATAATATTCTTAATCACAGAAGTTTTAAAAAAATCAGGAAGCTGATAGTTTGAATAAGATACAATTAAGATATGTTCATATTTTTCAGTCATAAGATTATCAACAATATGGCGTTTATATTTTATTTTGTCTTGTTTTTACATAGCATCTAAAATCATAGATGTATCAACATCATTTTAAAATTTAAAACTTTATACTAGTTTTTCTTATACTTTAACTTACTTTTAATAGCTTAATGTGTTACTATTTATTTCATCCTGCTGTAACATTTCTGTCTGATGAGGTCATAATTGATAATCCAAATTTTAATTTCAAGCAAGTTATAAATGAATACATATTTGATTACCTAAATTTTAGCTTGAATTGCAAATATATATGTAGTTTGCTTAAAGTTTAAGTACCTAAAAATCCCAGGTATTTTGATTGATATCGAGGTCATAAAGATGAACGATTCTAAGGAGCTCACAGTGCACTGTGAGAAATAGGCAAGAAGCAAACAACTATAGAAGGAGATATATGTTTGTAGCAGAGGCAGGAAATGCATGTTGTTGGAGAACAGAGTGAGAATATTTGAATCTTCGTCAGATCTTCATGAAATGATGTAAGTTAAGGAAGGGTAAATAGTCTTCTGTGGCTATACTACATTGTTCAGGATGGGTAGGCAGGTTTTTATTTGATTAGTTTTTATTTATTTTTTTTTGGGTTTTATTTTGATGATAATGAATTAACTCTTATACACACATTCTTTGTTTTTTTTGTTTTTGTTTTGAACATCTTTATTGGAGTATAATTGCTTTACATTGTTGTGTTAGTTTCTGCTGTATAACAAAGTGAATCAGCTATACGTATACATTTATCTCCATATCTCCTCCCTCTTATGTCTCCCTCCCACCCTCCCTATCCCACCCCTCTAGGTGGTCACAAAGCACCGAGCTGATCTCTCTGTGCTATGCGGCTGCTTCCCACTAGCTATCTGTTTTCCATTTGGTAGTGTATGTATGTTCATGCCAGTCTCTCACTTCATCTCAGTTTACCCTTCCCCGTCCCCATGTCATCAGGTCCATTCTCTACACCTGCGTCTTTATTCCTGTCCTGCCCCTAGTTCTTCAGACCCTATTTTTTTTTAGATTCCATATGTATGTGTTAGCATATGGTATTTGTTTTTCTCTTTCTGACTTCACTCTGTATGACAGACTCTTTGACAGACAGGCCACGGGGGCATTGAGAATAGAAGAAAAAAATAGTCATTCTCTCAATGAACCACCAATAGTGTCAACTCATTTCTATTTTTCCTATTTCATCCTTTCTACACTGTGGCATGATGTTCCCTGCAAAGGATTCTTCATCTCTTAGTAATCATATATTCTTTTTGATAGGAGTCTTTTTAACCTGGAAGGCCACAATGGCATTTCTTTTTAAATCACTAATCTTTCCTAAATATGTCCTTGGAATAGGGGAAATATGTGTTGAAATCATAATAATCTTTACCAAAGTAACTCATGAGAAGGAGCAAGTGCCTCATATTTATGAGCATATTTGTTGCCTTAGCTGATACTCCAGAGTGTATTTTTGTGTATAGACTTAAGTAAAATACAGCAATCAAATTTGGAGCTAAAATTAACAGAGATAATGTCAAGAGGAAAAAGGTTTTTCGTTTTTGATTATTAGGTGAATATGATAGATATATTACAAAGATCAACTCAGTTGCTCTTCTCAGAACTGAGAAGCTGTAGCTGTGAATTCTACTTTTGAAGCATCTCTTTCCAGTGCTGTGCTATGCATTTAGTTATACCGCGTCCAAACAAATAATGCCTCTAACCATTCTACAGCCATTCTACAGTGTTTTCCTCTGACAGAATTAATGTGATTAGATTCTACAATGTTTAAAAGAAGGTAGATGAAATTGTTTCAGTTTACTTTCAAGGAATAATTTGAATTTACTCTCTCTCTAATATTCAGGTTCAAAACATTATTTGTGGCTGGAGAACGATGTGATGTGGAGACCCTGGAATGGTCCAAAAAGGTCTTCAGAGTACCTGTCCTAGACCATTGGTGGCAAACTGGTGAGCATTTTCCAAACACGTACATAAATATTGCAGACATGCTCAGAGGCACTGCAAGGATAGGAGGAAATTTTGAATTATGACCATCAGGCACAAACTCAGAAATCAGGTGGTTCTGGTTTCGATAGAAATAAGCAATTCTTTGATTATGTTTTTGTTAAAAAGTCTCCTTAAATGACATCGATGCTACCATTCTCTTGGTCCCTGGGTATAAAGCCCTGAAGACTACTTTTGCTTCCCATCCTCTTTGCTTCATATATCCAGTGAGTCACTAAATCTCAGATTTCCCTTTGGATTCATCCCATCTTCAGTACTCCCATTGCCTCTGAGCTGCAGCAGCCGCACTGTCATCTACCCTGATTTAAATGATCCTCATCACTCATCTCTGTGCTCCCTGCTTTGCTGTAACCCTGCACACTGCTGCAGGAGTACTTTTTTAAAGCACTGTTTCTTTTATAGGATTTCCTGTGGTTCTCTGGCTCTTTTCTTATGATCAATAAAATCAAATCTCTTCTGCCTAGCACTCAACAGACAAATGTATTTTTCACCAAAACGCTTATCATTATATCTGTAATTTATTTATTTACTTATTTATTCTCTATTTTCCTCCCACTAATTGATCCTTGGGAAACAGCTTGTCGTATTAAGTGGATAGAATAAAACTTTGGTACAGATAAAAAAAAAGACTTTCTGCTGCTTCTTTTGAGGAATGATTGTGTACATATGTGAAAGTAAGTAGTTTACCTGGAATCTGTTTTCCTTGTCACCGAATGTAGTGATTTTGTTGGCTTTTCCATTTGGCCCACTGAAAGTAGCTATGAGTTATCAGAGCCTTTACAGACTTCCTATGTGTATACTTCAGTTCAGTCCTACTCAGTTCAACTAATTAGATCAACAATTGTATATTAGTATTTTCAGAATTTCCATCTTCTGAGCATTTTGGGCAGGGCATCAAATTTGGATTATAAAATTTCTAGCAAAAATTAGGTCTGATTTTAAAAATTCTAGCAAAAATTAGGTCTAATTTTAATATCTAGAAGATCAAGTGAGAGACTAAAACTGAAGTTCAGTGTTTAATATTTTAGAACTCTGATTCTGATAAATTATACTTTTATATTTTCTTGGATATTACTCTTTCGGAAAATGTGTTTTCTATATTCATTATAATATGAAACATAAAGTGAATGATCAGAGCAGAATACATGTTCTTTAAATAAGATGCAAATCAGAAAGAAAGTTTCTGTTGTCTGTAATTTGATTTGCTAAGGGAGAAATTTCTTATCTAAATTCAGATTTGTAGCTATTTGGGAAATAAAAAAAGGTAAGATTCAATATGGAGAAAGAGCAGTGCTATGCGTAAAATACACAAAAAACAAGCGAAGAATTATTGCCTCTGCAAGGAGGAGTGTTTATAGACTTGATGAATCCCCTATTCATCCAGAAAGTTCTAACAGTTATTTTTCTGGGCGTAAAGAGGAAAATATTTTATCACCTTTAAGATGGTTTTCCAAGGTGGTTTTCCTTTCCTGGTCAACATACAGCTTGTTTCCAATACACAATGACCTCACACGAGTGCTTGCAGAAGAGTTCTGTTCCCCACCCCTGGCTCCCTTAAAGGTGACTATGCTAAAGCTTGTCGAAGGCAACCAACACATTAATAAATAAAATTATGATTCCTTTACTTTTGCTTATTGATATCGTTGCACATAATAGCCTGTGCAGAGGTATGTAGTTAGTGCATCCAGCCTTACAAAAAAGCTCACTGAATCCTGAGAAACAAGCATAAGGGGTCTCTGGTGGGTACTGAGTTCCACATGAATTTGCAATTTTTCTTTGACGTATTGTTCAGAAGGAATTAGTAGACACATTATGTCAGTGTGCTTTGAATGGCTGCTCATTACCGTGGAAAACAGAGTGTATTTCTACTAATAATGACGGATTCTTTCCATCCCCCACATTTAATTTTACAGCATTTGATATTGTGTCCAACTGAAGTACACAAATACATACATAGGGATAGGTATGTAGGTAGGTAGGTAGCTAGCTAGCTAGGTTAGTGGTTTTGTCCTTTATAAAAGAAATTTATCCCACGTGGTGCAGGTGTCTGCTACTAACAGAAAATTTAGTTAGAATCTTTATTTATTTGCATTGAAGAAATCAGTTCAGTATTTTCAAAGTTGTATGTTGTGGTAAATAATTGCAAAGTGATACTGAAGTTTAATACTTGCAACTGTTCACCTTTCTTAAGGTGATATCAGATTAATGGGGGGAAAGGCAAACACTTTATGGGTTATTATTAACTCTTAGAAAAAAGAAAGAAACATTTGATATTTCTAGTACGTTTATGAATTTCCTAATATTTTACGTATCAAATAGATGGTCATGCACTTCCCCAAGAGGTAGATCAGCAAAAACCTGATCACATTTGAAGGAAGATTAAGCTTTGCCCAAAGGAATATTTTTCTTTATTTAAAATTTCAAGTCTTCTACAAGGTTGCTGTTACTTGTTATTGACTTAGAAATTGATATTATTTTATACAATCACACACTTTTATGAGCCTTCCATGCAATGCATAATTTATGAATTTGCTCTCTGATTACATTAATATATGTGTACAAATGAGTTGTTAAGAGACTGTGATGTGTAATTTGGAATTAGTCAGGGGTATGTTAAGTAACTAAAATGTATGAGTGAAAATTGATTAGTTCCTGTGACTTGGGCTATAAGGAGGCACTCTGCAGTCATTCCATTTATATTACAATGTTGTTTTTGTTACCCAAGTGAAATTTGTATTAGCAACAGCAGATTTCTAGTGACTAACATCCTCTTTTGATCTGTTAATATCAACACTCTTTGATGTCTGATTTAAATAATACCTAAGATTCTAAATTGAGAACTAATCTGTGGAAAATCCGAGAACAGATCAACTCCTTATAGGGGCATTTCAATAAAGAATTGTCTCTGTTCAACACCACTGAAGCATTAACCCCTTGTTTTGGATTGTAATAATGTAAACATTTAATGCTCTCATGAAGGAAATTGGTCTTGCTAAGTTTATATAGGAGAGTTGTATATATTTGATTCATAATTCTGGGTAATAGACAAATTGTCATTTACTCAGATGCTTTATCTTTATAGTAATTTATCCATAAGATGATTGGAAGCATCTGGATTATTGACTGAATTTTTCATTTTTTTAAATAGGGGTTAAGAAATAGAGGTGCTACAATCATAATTTGAAAAGGGGAAATTAAGAGAATTGATAAATGTTCCCTTAAGATATGATAATTTGTGTACAAAGAAATAAACAGCCAGAACTTCATTACCCTCAGTTGTACAATCACCAGATAAAACACTGCACTGCTATAGATCATTTTTAGTACTAAGATGAGCTTTTCCAGAAATCAAACAGCACAAAGAAAGAACTGTCAGTGCAGTGCATTGTGTCCTTTGCAAGAATTGTTTTTTCTTATTTAAGATGCCTATGAAGGAACTGTTTTCCTTTTGAGTGAATCACCTAGTACAAAAAAAAAAAAATTAAACAACTAAGTACTAAAACCCAAAACATAGTAGACCTTATCCCTTTTTGAAGTTTCCTCCTTCCTTTTTCCCTTCCTTCTTTCCTTCCTGTCTTCCGGCCTTCCCTTCTCTTCCCTTTCTTTTTCCTTCTTTCTCTCGTTCCTTCCTGTTTACTATAAGATATGGCACTAGTTTATAAATGGCTGCAGCAAAAAAGTTTGGCATCCCACTTTGTAATGTTATTTAATTTTATGTAGAAACACTTTATTCTTTTACTTGCTATCAGTCACTTAAATAAAGATAACCACTGCAAAGTTAGAACACTCAAGTTCCACAGTAGCTTTTATAAGGGACAACTTGGTGAAGGGTTTAGATCAAAAGAATCAATGATTCTTTCCACCTGCTAGCAGAACAAATCTGTGTGGTTTCCATCAGAAGATACAAACCTTATGTTAAAGTGTTTTAAGTGATGCACACCCCCCCCCCCCCGTAGTGATGAAGTAATTGAAATGAGGTAATGACCACCAACTTGAGTAGCACTGGGTGATTTTGTTGTTTGTTTTGTTTCCATCACTTTAATGGAGGAGTAAAATTCTTCGTAGAGTTTTTAAAACCCCTAGAAGGGATTTCAATGAGAAAATGGTAATCTCCTAATGGATTGAGACATTGGTGGCCATTGATCTTACTTTATCTGCCTTGAGCCACCTTTGCTGAGTTCTTATATCTTGAAGTATTCACAACATTTCTCTCCCTGTTTGACTGAACTGCTGCAGTTTTAGTTGCAATTGCTAGTTCTGAAGTAACTATATTCTATATATAGCCTAAATGCTCCTCCTTTGAGGAAGAATCTGATAATTCTGGATTTTACTAAAATGGACCCACAGGCTCCAGCAAACTTCAGTCATGCTGATTCTTAAATCAAAATCATTGATCCTAAAGGCACACACATCCTAATACCATATTATTAAAATGTGTCAAGGCTACTTGACCTGATAATCCTTATTTTTGCGCTGTTTGGTAAGATATACTTCCTGAGGATAGACAACTGGGACAAGAGTTCTAACCCACAAAAATTGGTTAAGCTGACCAAATTCAGTCCTTATCCTTAGGTGTATCTGGAGAAGATCCATTAGCCTAAGATTTTTTAAAGGCAGCAATATCTTTTATTTACAAGAATCAAAACCACAAAATGGAATAATTCATTTTAGTTTAATAACAGTTATCCTAACCAGAGATCTCTATGAGAAGTGATACAGGCTCAAATATAGTACTGTTTCATTCCTCCTGGGTAGACTAAATGTGATTTAAGACTTGATAGGTAAAGTGTCCAAGTTTAAGCCACATCTTTTTCTGGATCGTCCTCTTCCTTGGTTACCCTTGCATTTTCACACTTTCCACTTTCAGGCATCTGAACTGATATACGTACTGAAGAGGAATTTCCATCTGTCAGTGTGTAGTTCTGAGTTTAGTCTGTGACAGGGTATTCTCTTCATCCCTGGAATTCCACATTGGGAGTTTTATGACTCTTGTTATTTCTGCCTTTCTTTAAACCTTGTTACACCCCCATGTGCTAGTGTGTGACTTTCGTCCATCTTAAACATACCTAGCTTGTGCCCCATGCAAAATCCTGTATGTTTTCCTGCAAAATGGCTTCCTAGGGCTAAGGGATAAAAAGCTCTGTATGGCTGACAATACAGTGAGGAAAGTATCTTCTTGGTGACTATCTTGATGACTATCTTTAATTATTCAAAAATCTGTTCTCCGTGGTTTGGGTGCCAATAGCCACTAGCATACATTCCTTTGGTTGCAGGTCTTGAAGTAAAATATTTCTATGTACAACCAAATGCTGCCTTCCTAGGTTTTACTTTTCAACTGTCATTCCCTGCTTTCTGGGTTTTACTGAATATTTTCTGAGCCCATCAAATTCGGGCTGTGGTGGTAGGGTTTGGTTAAAGTATAGGCCTGCATTTTCAAAGACGGTGGATTGAAGTAGACTTTTGAAATACACACTGTGGAACTCAGGGTTAGACTGGATAGGCAGTGCCATTGCCTCATGAACTGGCTTGTCCAGAATATACCCTATGGTGCTTTCAAATAGCAGAAGGTGAAGAGTCTTCAGTAATATGAATGAATCACTATTGTCTGATGAATTTTGTTTTTCCCAGCAGAGTGGTCAAAAATAAATTCATCTCTCTTTTTCATTCACGGGAAAGAAATTGTAGATAGTTTGGCATGAGAAGTTGTGATTGGGAAAAGCAGTCATGTAGACACAGTGTCATGTCAGCAATGTTCAGCTAGTAAGACTGTGAAAGTATTCATCTGGTGAGGGAGGAAAAATGTCTTGATGTCATCTTTGTTGCCTGGCAACAGCATTTTTTTTTTCTCCTTTAGAGCAAGTCTTCGTTAGTTTAAAGTACGTAATTGTTACTGACAATTTGAGAAGCAGGAGCTTAGAGGTAAGCTGTGTGAATTTGGTTTGTGGAAGGAATAATCTTTTGTCAAATGTTAGGCTTGGTGAGGCTTTCTCTCTTTGAAATGAATAACTGTTTACGAATTATTAATCCATCTGAAAATGAATATCCCAAGTCACATAGCAGCCATTGAATCAGACATTTTCATCTTTACAGCATTATAATGTGGGAAGAACACCAAGTTGGTGTTGTTTTCAGATATGATTACTATACATGAAGTAGTTCAGATATGTATAATTGCTTTTTAGAATCCCTATTTATGCTCATTATTATATTAGTGATAATTTTTGACAAGAGACTAAACGCTAAGAAATTGATTAATAATATGAAGTTGGTTTGGTCTTTGAAATATCATTTATTTTAATTGTCCTACCCTTGCTAAGAGTCTCATTTAATACACTCTAGAAAGGTGGAAATATGTCATGTTTTTGTAGATCTTTACGAGACAAAGAGTTCCTAAACCCTCCCTTAACAAACCTTATTGTCTGGAAATTTGATTTTCCCTTGTTGCATGTAATTCTCTGCACTGTGGGCCCTTTGGCCCCATGAAGTAGTAGTTGCCAATTCCTCTTTTGCTGTCCGTTCTAATTAGAAAACAACAGGTGACTATTCTCCTTGGAAAAGCAATGTGGGTAGTAAAAAGTGATACTGAATCCCAATAAGACTGTTTAAATCCTGGTTTAGCCACTTACTCTGTAGCCGCTGGCAAGTCTCTAATCTAGTGCACATGTGTTTGCTCACAGGCTTGTAGAAAGCTTGAAATGAAGTGAAATGTATATGAACAATGCAGCAAGTTCCTGGCCTATAGTAACATTCAATAAACATTTTTCTTTTCCTTTCCTTTCCTTTCTGTGAATAATCTTTCATGAATATAAAGGCCATTTTTAGCATCCTGGTCTGTAGATAGTCCAGACTCAAGAAAACTTAGAACATAAGAGCTCAATTTATAAATGAAAATATTAATCATAGAGAATTTAATTTCCCAGTGTCAACTAGCTAGTTAACATTAGAACCAGAAGTCTCATTGTTCTGTGTTGATCAGAGCCCTTTCTTCTTATGTTTTACCTTATGCTTTCATTAATACAGCATTTTTTATCTAATTCAACTACAGGTTATTTATGAGTTTCTCTTAAGGTTAGACGCAGTGTGCTGGTGAGAGAGTAGGATAAGACCAGTGTCTCTCAGGTTGAATTAATGGTTTGCTTCCAGTACCAAAAGGTAGGCTGCGTTGAATCAAGTATTTTAAAATGTAATTGTACCATCTCGTGAACACAAAAGATTAAATTGATTTTCTTTCACTGTTGTACACCTCACTGTTTCTACTTTCTTTCTGCTACCACCATGCAAGTTATTTAGAGCTTACAGTATAGATTTAGAGGTGTAGAGAATGGTTTCTTTACAAATTGCTTCTGTGCCCATCACGATGCTGTGGTTACTATGGCTCAAGGGCCCTGTGCCACTGAATTGATTTATTTCCAGGACTTCAGCTCTCTGCATGGGCCACCAACTTCTAAAATCCATACTGCTTAAATGTAGTGTTTCTAGAACCGCAGTGGGAGCACAATGGCAGATTTCCAGATGCAGCAGGAGCTCCTATTTATAGAGCGGAACCTGCCATAACGTTCTTCCTCTTAGCCCTCACTCACATCTACTCTTCTTTCTGTGTTGTCTTTCATCTACAAGCCAAAACCCTGGGGGTTGTCCTGGATTTCTCCCTCTTGCCCTGTCCCTATATCCAAACCATCAGCAAGGCCTTTTGATTCTGAGTGTAACTCCAACTTGGTCTCATCTTCCACTGCCACTCACCTGCATCAGACCACCAACATCTAACTGATTTCTTGCTCTGGGTTGGGATTCTCAGTTTAGTGCCACAGTTTGCAATGGAAGAGCTTTTTCTAAAGTGCAAATCTGAACAAATCTCCTCTGCTACAACTCCCCGGGTCCCCCAGTGTTCCCGGAATAATATCCAAATTTCTTAACATTTCGCGATCTGCCTTTGCACCCCCCTCTCATTTTGTTCCTTATTATTTCTTTTCTTTCACCCCTCGCCCACCCCCCACCCCCCCAGCCCTGTAAGCTTTGCTCTGGTAAATAACTTGCAGTCAGTCCTTGGTGGTCTAATGTCTCAACTTTGTACATAACTTCTATTTCTGTTGGGCATGTCTTTCCATCTTTAACACTCTCTTCTCCCCAAAAGAAATGAATTATGTAGGTTGGATATGTTCAATAAATATTTGTTGAAGGACTGACCTTTGAATATCATTCTTGGAATAAGAAAAAGATTGTAACAGACTTGCAACAGTAACATACAGTTTTTTTCTCTTTCCTGAGTCCTCTATTTCTCTTGTTCTCTTGTTCATTTTGGGATTGCATTGTGTGATTTGCTACTTATTTTTTAAGAACACTGATCTTAATAATGGGAGTCAGAGCCTAAAATTATGTAAGTATGTATTTACTAGTCAGAAAACATTTCCTGAGCACAAAATGTCAGGGATTAGACTTTGGTCCTGCTGATATAAATGGTTCTCAGAGCACACAAGAAGAACCTGATTTCAACTGCAGGCTAGGAGAGTGTTTTCATATAATTACATGCACAATTCTTTTTTGAAAGATTTTGTAATATTCTTAATGTCAAGTGTTCCAAGTATCTATTGCTGTGTAAAAAATATTTACCCTAAAACCTAGTGGCTAAAAATAACCACCATAGCTCGTGATTTTATGGATCAAAGATATGAGTAGAGATCAGCTAGGGATTTTGTGCTCCAAGTACTGTTGATTGAGACAACACAGAGAGAATTGTGTGGTGAATGAGCTGCTCTGGAGGCTCCAAAGTGGCTTCACTCTCATGCCTGGGACTGCTGGAAGGCTGGACTCAGCTAGGACTGTTGTCCAGAACGCCTACAAGTGGCATTTTTAGCTTGGCGGACTCAGAGTAGTGGACCACCTTACATGGCACCTCACGGGTTCCTGAGACAGCGTTCTGAATGTCTTAAGGCCTGTGCCTATAAACTGACAAAACATCACTTTCACTCTTTTCTGTTACTCAAAGCCATCACAAGACAGTAGAAGAAGTATTAAACAAGTTGTACCCACCTGTAATCCACGACTGTGGAGAGATTTCAAGGTTGTGGGTGTAGCCTTTGGACTCTTTAATGTAATTTCTCCTTTGCTCACCATTCAGAAATGGTGTTAAGAAATTCTGTTAATATTTTAATGTGTATCTTGCCAAGATGTATATTTTTGCCCAATGTATATTATTTATTAAAAAATTAAATCACCTTGTGCATTGTGCATTTTATAACATTTATCTAAACAATATTTTGTGAGAATTATTTCCTATCACTAGACATTTTCCTATGGTGTTTGGTTTTGCATTACTCCTTAATATGGAATAATTCCTATTCTTTTGGACAATCTTTTAAACTCTAGTATAAACAATACTGTGGTAAACATCCTTGATGCTTAATATTTGTGAGCTCTTACAAATATTTCCTTGTGTATATCCCTTAAAGTGGAACAACTGAGTTAGAGGCTATGCTCAACCTTTAAGAGTTTTTAGAAAAATTGCCATTTTTAAGGCTTTTTATAAGAATTGCCAACTTGCCTTTCAGGAATGCTGTATTGATTTGTAGAAACACTAACACTTATATAACAAAAGTGATTGTCTTTGGCTTGTGCGGGCAATCTGTCTCCCATCTACCACATAACTGAGCTCTAGTCTTTCTGTCAATCTAGTGAATTGATTCTTGCTGTTCAGAAAGCCACAGGAATCTCTGTCGTTAACCAGCCATCCTAAAACAGCTCCCATCTGTCCATCATTTTCTCCCACGTCTCTCTCAAAGCCCCAAATTAAATAAACCTGATCATAAAACCTACATGATGCTCAAATATTTAAGTAGATTCTATTTGCATTGTTGCGATTCGTTAACTTCTTTGTTTAAAGGTCCACACTAGCTCACAACATCACTCAGACGAAAAACTTAAGGTTTTAAGAGGACTTTGAAGTAGTTTTACGTGAGCTGTCTCCTCACTACGTCTCTGACTTTATTTCCTGTTACTACTTTCCTCATTTGTTCTGCTTCAGTCCCAGTGGCTGCCTCACTGTTCCTCAAATACTCTAGGAATAAACCTACCTCGGTACCTTTGCACTTGAGGTTCCTTTCTCCTGGATTCTTTGTCCCTAGATATGTATAAGGCACACGTCCTCACTTCTTCCAAGTCTTTACTCAAATGTCACTTCTCAGGGAGTTTTTATCTGGCTACCCAGTTTAAAATTGCAATCCCTTCCCATCGCTTCTCATATCCTATTCTCATATCCTATCTGTGCTTTCTTTATGTTCTTAGTGGTTATCACTCTTTGACATGCTGTATGTTAGACTTTTGAATGTTATTATTGTTTGTTTCCCCAATTAAAATGTGAGCTCCATGAAGGCAGGGATTTTGGTCACTTTTGTTTATTGCTCTATCCCCAGTTCTAATGACAGCACCTAGCACATAATAGCTGCTCAATAAATGTTTGCTAATAAGTGGTACGTACCACCATTACTTCCATTTACAAGTATGAGAGACTGGACTCACTCCGTGTCACAAAGGTTTTTCTTCCTCTGCTGGGATGCAGTCTGGGTGGGCTCTATTTTCTTCTCTCCTCTGTATTCTACACGGGAACCTCATGAGTGGCATACTTATCTATGCCATTCTTCTCCTGCTCTGAAAGAACTATGCGAAACAGGACAGATTGTTTAAATTTTCTATGTTAGGCCTTAGTACTTTTCATCTGTTAAAATAATATTTCCTTTTCTCCCTATCAGCTTATACTTGGATTAAATGCAATAATATAAACAAAAAACACTTAGCACATGGTACATGGCATAATTCATGTTTGAAAAAATTATGTTTATTAGTTCTCCTTTTCTTCCTTTAGAATTTTTAAGGAAAATTCATTTAGGTAACAGCTCACTAATGCAATAAGGTGGAGTGCGGCAGTAAAAACACTAAAATAATAGTGAAATGTCTGTATTAGCTTCTCATGCAGTGTGAATATAAAACATACCAAGGTAACTTATTCTTCAGAGCCTTCAATTTCCTGCCATCTTCTTCCTGGTTGTCTCTTATCTAAGGAAATTATGCTGGTGAATTGCTGAGCATTGTCTTTCTAAGGTTGGACCTCTTTGGAAAGATTTCTCCAAATGAAGTGTCCAATTCTTTTCTTCAAAGAGAATGTTCTGGTTTGTTCAATGTAGCTCTTTCCCAGTCAAAATGTGACATCTGGATTTCCTGTCTGCTTAGATAACTGCTAGCCAGTTAATTATAGCCTGGGCAGTGTGAAGCAGATGTTTTCAGAACGTCTTTGAAATGGGGCTTTGGGAGTCCTTTGGAGCTTGATTAAGGACTGCAGCATGCCTGGGGCTTTCCCTAACTGGAAGCCTGTTCTGCACGTGGACCTGCTGGGAAGCCAGGGTGGTTATACAGTCTGTGTGCATGAATGTGTGAGCATGCATCTGTGTGCCTACGGTGCAGATTGATCAGTTCTTGGGTCTTGGGACGTTCAGGGGTATAAAGAGAGAAAACCAAAGTCTCTGTAACAACCATTATGGTCTTTCTCAACCCACTTTTGTCCTAACTGTGGCTGCTTATTATACTTAGATTCCTAGGAACTGTCATTTTGTCTGACTGTATCCTTTGCATGTCACTACCAACAGTTCATTTTTTTCCCCAACAGTTCATTTTTAATGCTCTAAATGAATATCAAAATAAAGTCAATAAGTGCTCACTTTGGCAGCACGTATACTAAAATTGGAACGATATAGAGAAGATGAGCATGGCCCCTGCACAAAATAAAGACAACAAGATGCTCAGATTATTAATGTTCAAAGTATAAACTTACATTATCTTCTTGAAGTAACTGAATGGATAATACTTTTCATTGCCCTTAAAATTCAGTCAAAATAATCATATAGAAAAGTATGCTTTTCATAGTTGCTTTACAATCATAAACTACAACAAAACAGCTGAAGGTTAAAGGTTATGAGGATGTAATCACTACGAAAAGATGCTTAAGAATCTCAGGAAGGATGTATAATGTCAACTTAGGCAGTAGATATTGACAGCACTTCAGTTTCTTGTGTCTTTATTTAAGAGTAGGTTTTATTCTCCCTTCCTTTTCCCACACTCCCTTCCTCCCAGTTTTCAGAAGAACAGAGTGCCCATGTCTTTTATAAGAATCCACACTGAGATGAGATGAAGCAGGGTGCAGTTACACTTTTGTTGTTGCAGGGTTTTTGTTTTTCTTTTAAGCAGCAGATACTAGAACCATTGATAGGTATTAGAGCCACTGGAAGGTACATTTGTACATTCTAGAGCTATGTGGTGACAAGGGCTGAGAGGCCTTATGGTGTTGAGAAGTGTCAAGAGTTTGTACTTCAGGTGATCGGAGTGCCCCTACTGAGCACCTGAACTTGACAAGATATGCTTTAAAAATAGAAGATTGACTTCAGAAGCTGCTTCTCACCACGGTGGGAGGCAGAGCGGCAGCATCTTGAAGGGGACATCTCTTTTCCTAATGTGTCTTAGTACCTTCTGTTCTTCTTGTCACCTTGTTATGTCTGAGTACCTTCCTTTAAGCACCTCGCTCTGCAGGGTTGCTTCCTGTCATCACCACTGCTCTCATCTCACTGCTCTTGCAGGGTAGCTGAGATAAATACTCAGACATTTTCCAAAAGGCAAAGGGAAAAATGCTGCTAAATTTCCAAACCTGTGGATTTCCCCCCATGCTTTGATTGTGCTGTAGGGAGAATGCTCATAGCTGATAGAATGCCATGGTCATAAAATACCTCCCGATTTTTTGTCATGATATGAAAGTATTTGAGAATTCTTTGTCAAACACCAGCAATGTCTTCTCCGGTTACTCGCTGCTTCTCCTCAGCGGTGACCATCTGGCTTAGCACCTTAAGCACTGGACTGTCACTCAGGAACTGGGTTTTAAAGTTCGAGAGTTCATCTTCTGTTATTGATACCAGCTGAGCCGCCATCAAAACGTGAATAATAAACTGAACTACTCTGGAAGGTAAAGAACAGTAATAAATTCTTCCCGTCATTCTAAAGTGATATAAATACATGATAAATCATGGTGGAAACCAGAGTGGAAGTACATTCTGAGTCCTTAGGAAGATAGATGTTTTTAATATCTTGGATTACTTTGGATCTGAATGGCTTGGCAGTTAATCCCTTGGGTGTATGTAGGTGTACATTTATGTGTATAATATTAAGCCAGTAGTTCTGAAATTTTTACAATCAGTACCCTCTTATCTTACCCTCCATAGAGACAAATCTCATATTCAAAATATTCTGGTAACTCCAAACTTGTATTTGCCAATAATAACAAATGCATCCTTTTATAAAAAATTATCAGTTTCAGAACTTATGATTATTATGTAATAGCTGCTGTTATTCTGACTGTTACAACTTGAGACAGAGAAGACAAATTTAACATTTCTGTTAATCAATGAAGGCTAATTGTGAATAAGTCTCTGGTCTTGAGGAAATAACCAGCATAAGATAAATAGCTTCCTTCGTAGGTTTTGGGCCTTCAGAAGTCCAGGAGCAACAGATTTAAGAGAAATTTGATAAAGCATTGGTAAATTCAGTTTTAGATGCAAGGTCTCTAGGCAAATGTAGTTCTTAAAAAATTAGAATATGATACTAAAAAAATGATACTAGGGGCTTCCCTGGTGGCGCAGTGGTTGAGAGTCCGCCTGCCGATGCAGGGGACACGAGTTCGTGCCCTGGTCCGGGAGGATCCCGCATGCCGCGGAGCGGCTGGGCCCGTGAGCCATGGCCGCTGAGCCTGCGCGTCTGGAGCCTGTGCTCCGCAACGGGAGAGGCCACAACAGAGACAGGCCCGCATACCGCAAAAAAAAAAAAAAAAAAAAAAAAAAAATGATACTAAATATGATACTAAAAAATTAGAATATGATAAGATTTTTAAAAATCTTCATGTTACCTATTCCAGAGACTAAACTATAAATAACAAATATTTTGCCCATTGCTGTTATTTACCCTGATAAAATAGCTTTAGGTGAGTTAAAAGAAAGCATCTTTTCTAGAGATTTTTCAGTTTTTAACATGTTTTGTAAAACTATCACAGTCATGTAATTCTCCATTCTTCATCCTGCTGATCCACAACTGAAAACACTAAGAGAGGCCTTTCTTTTCTTTAAAAGAAGCACTACTATATATATTATTCTAAATTTGTGTCCTTAAATTTTTAAAATGTCAGTATCATATCAATTACTGGATCTGTTTCATTTTTAAATAGTTCATTTGGACCATTTATCTATTCCTCATGCAGTGAAATTCTGTGGAGGGAGGGGGCAGTGCAGACACTGAAGAAACATCATGATCTCAAGTTGAAATATTAAATTATAAATAATATTTATTTCTCCAGAGACTGGTTCCCCAATTACAGCATCATGCATTGGATTAGGTAATTCTAAAACACCTCCTCCAGGGCAAGCAGGAAAAAGTGTTCCAGGATACAATGGTGAGAAATTACCCTGATTACTTGAAATATGTAATGTTAATAAATTTGGTATTTTTCTGTATTTAGTGTGAATCATATTGCTTGAAACATACTAGGTGCTTAATAAGTATTTGAGTGAATGCCTTGTATTAAAAATGTCTAACTTTTTGTGATAATTTTTGTTATTAGCCGATTTGATCAAAAGTAAGATTGTAGACTTCTAAGGACATATTCTAAATGACTGTCATAATATAAGGCAAGTTAAGCATATGTATGTGAGACTAACACTTACGGAATATATGCTAGGTGCCAAGTACTTCGCATACATCTTTTCAACTAATGCTGAGGTATATTTAATTTACCGATATTATTCACATTTTAGAGATGAGTTAGCTGGTGCCCAGAGAGACTAAATAACTTTCCTAAGGTAACACAGCTCATTAGGTCCTGAAGACAATGCAAACCATTATGTTTTATTTTGTTTGTTTGTTTCTGTTATAAAAGCTGCAGTTTTCCCCATTATATATGCTATCTTTTAATTTAGAAGTGATGATAAAGCTTTTGAATCTTGTTGGCTAAAAAAAATGAATATAAAGAGTAAGGATTCTAAAAAGAAAAATAATTTCATCCTTGCTGGCAGTATGTGACAATGAGAAACACTATCTTTTCCATATTTGTTTTTAAATTATTGGTAGTGATTATAATAGTTCAATAATCCCCTGGATTTCACCTCCTAGTTGTATGTCTTATACAAGGTGACTTGTTTAAGTTATACATTGTTACACAAGTCAAACATTCAACTTCCTTATTTCTAAATGGGAATAATAGTGCTATATGCTTCATAGGGTTGCTGATGGAACACAATGAAGCACTAACATAGCACCTGCTGGTAGAAAGACTGAACTGAGTCTTAGCTAGTAGTGTCATTAATATTTCAGAGAAGCCAGAGGGGCTGACTTGATTTAGTCTTACACATTCATTTTACAGACAAGGAAAATGAGGTACAGAAGTCACGTTGTTTGCATAAAGTCGCACAATTTAGCTTAAACCCAGCATCTAGGAGCAGAATATAATTCCTGCATACAGTTTGTATCTGCATGTAAATTACAAAATGTAGAGATGTGTTTTTGCTTCTCTAATGTAAAAATATTACATTTCCTTCTAGGACAATGACTGGTTAAGGATCATTTGGTTTAACCTAGCAGATATATTTATAAAAAGACATGTAAGATTTTTTTTTAAGGGCAAAAATAGATACTCTGTGAAGTCAGTGACTTCTCCAGGCATGGAAGGGTGAATGCAGCTTTATGACATCTTCCCTTTGAAGGGTTCTGTCATCCCTACTCCTTTTATTGGAAAAATTGCTTTTGTGTTGAACCATTTTTAGGGGCTGATGACTGTGGGAGATGTTAACTACGTTCCCTTTCAGTGTTTCAGTACCATTTTCATATCCAGCTGTAAGAAAGAGTTAAAGCTTTGATGCCTCATGGAATTTCAGTACAGATGTTTCTCATTGTCTGAAAGCCGTTGGCTTACAGACAGCACAGCTTAAACGCTAGAACTAAAGTATAACCAAAGAAATAATGACTTTATGACGCATGATTTTTATGGTTATTCAGAGATTCAAAAGTATAATGTAACATTTAATATTATAATGTTAAAAAGCCATATCCTTTTGGGAAAGGAAAGAAAATCATTTTTATGTGAAAAACATTCAACGTAATGTAATACTTAATTTCACATTCATTGAGTATCTTATGCAAGATTATCACTATATTATTTTTCAAGTAATTATTGTACAACCCTATGAGAAGGGAATTTTACCACTTTTTAGATAGGGAAATGGGAGGGGTAATAGAGCGAGAATGTGTTCCAGGGCACATAGTAAATTGGCCACTGTACTGGGATTTGGGGAGACAAAGATGAATAATCATGGCTTCACCCTTAATGAGCTCACATCTAGTGAGGGACAGATACCTACACCGCTAATAATTGTCAGAATAGAATTTTGAAACAAAGTGCTCTGGGAACACACAGGAGCAATTAACTTTTTCTGGGGATAATGTTCTTCTTTTCTTATAGCATTTTTCAGTAGAGTAACCTGGATGGATGAAGCCACATAAAGGATCTATTAAAGCTTAAAACATGATGATATATCCTTACTCTAGTTTGTACTGAAGATTACTGCATGTTGATACAAGCTTTGGTCTCTTGAAATCCTTCAGGACTTTTACAGTGTAGCATAGAACACATTGGGATAATATTTGGGAAGGTTAAATTGACCTTAAAGCTCATAAGTGGATATTACGCCTTAAATCAGAAAAAGGAGTTTGCCAGGCTTTTAAATTCTTTATTTTTATTGCTTGAAGTATGTTTTGTCTGTGTTTTAACACTTTGTATCCTTTAATTTTTGAAAAGCCGAACATATTTTTAATATTTTTGACAGAATGGAGGGGTATTTTTGAATGGATATAAATGTAGATTTAAAAATTACCAGTATATTTAAAATACTATGTCTTTATTTAAGGGTGATTCTGAGCAAAAATTCATTATCTAATTAAAAATTTAAAACATGTACACTTAAAATTTTCATTTTAGCTTTTTTATGTATGTTTGTGGTCTCACAGGAATTAAAGGATGCCTTTTTAAAGCTAGAGTTTTGGGAAGCTGAATATAGAAATATTTGGAAACATTTAAGCCTTAAGTTTATGTGTTTTTATTCAATTATTTACTTATTTATTTTTAATATTTTACTTTCCAGTTATGATTTTGGATGACAACATGCAAAAACTGAAGGCTCGGTGTTTAGGAAACATTGTGGTAAAGTAAGCAAAATTTGCAGTGCTACTATTTAAAAGAGCAAGAATTGGTATGTAAAAGTAAGAAAAAATAGAGTGGTTGCAATGATATTACTAGTGAAGAGGTTCCAGAAAAAGCTTGTAAATTGTTTGAGAATACTCAATGCCAGCTGTTGTAATTTTAACATGGAAGCCCCATAAAGTGGAACCAATTTAGATAGGACTTGTAAAAACATAAATCTTGCATCTTTTAAAAAATATTTCTGATTATACGAGTAATGCATAGATGATAAAAGTAACTTAAGTACCAGAAATATAAAGAAGTAAATAAAGTTTCTGTACTCTGACCCTTCAGTAATACAGTGTTAATTTTGTAATATATATGACTTTCCACTTTTTGAAACGCGTTTTAGGTTGTTGGAACAACTTGGTTTATTCTCATGTATTCCTGTTTTTCCTTAACCCTGTCTCACAAGCATTTTAAATTTTACTCGGCCTTTTAAAAATGTTTATTCCCTTTCTAGGCCTCTTAGTCTTTTTTGAATATTTATGATTATAAATAATGCAGTATTGAACATCCTTTTTGTGTTGTCTATTCTTCTTTTCTGATAATGACAATAGTATGAATAAATTTCTAAAAGTGTAATTACTGGGTTAGATAATAGTACAATATATAATCCCTGACTCATCAAGTACCACAATTTCTTGCTAGCAGTTTTTATCATTGTTCATTTGATAGACAAAGTGCTAAAATTTGTAGTAAAAATATTCAAACGTACTTTCATTACATCAGTACTTTAAAATTGTTAAGCTAGCAGAAGCTGAATTGGAAGTTGATTAAGTTGGAGACACACAGTATGTGACATTTTAATAATTGACACAGGTAGCTTTATTGCTTCTGATTAGCATGATATTGGCATCTCTACTGATGTGCCTTAAGTAGTAGAATTTGCCAGAATGAGCTCTTATGAATGAAGAATGTTGCATGTGGTTTTAAAAAAGTTTTATTTTCCTATTTATTTAAAAGAATTCTTATTACTTGGCATTCTCAGATTGGTATAAGATTTTTCTCAGGTTAATAAAACATTTTAAGTTCTTTGAAAATTAAATGAAAAATAGTTATCTTAAAAAGAATGTATTTTTTCAAGTAGGGATACTTTAACCTTATAAAACGCTAATAGAGATGCACTATATGTATATTTCTTCTCAGATTTTTTTTTTTTTTTTTTTTTTTGCGGTACGCGGGCCTCTCACTGTTGTGGTGTCCTCTCCCGTTGCGGAGCACAGGCTCCGGACGCACAGGCTCAGCGGCCATGGCTCACGGGCCCAGCCGCTCCGCGGCATGTGGGATCTTCCCTGACGGGGGCACGAACCCGCGTCCCCTGCATAGGCAAGCGGACCCTCAACCACTGCGCCACCAGGGGAGCCCTTCTTCTCAGATTTTTTATTGTTATCAGTAAACATGTGAACACTTTATTACTCTTTTTAATTTAAATTTTAAGGCGTTGCTGGCAAATGGAAAAATGAATACTGAATATACCATTTCTATTCATATTTTTCTGAATCAGAATCCATATTAACATAGAGCTGATTGAAATCTTCCCTGTGAGGGGGAAAACTGCTGGGGACAAGAGGAAGGCTTGCTAAATGATTAATGTGAACAAGATTGTGGATGGATGCTTGACTAGCTTAGGGAAGCACATGGTTTGTGAGAGCTTTTAAAAGCACTGTAGCAGCTTACATTTTTACATAACCCCTAACTCTAAGTGAGTCATCTATTTCATAAAGCAATGTTCGCAAGATCCCAAAGGTGGCGTTTGATGCCAGTAGAGTTTTAAACCCGTCATGCATCCTGTCACTCTAATTATCAGTGGCCTCACCCCACATCCATTCAGAAATAATAAAGCACATAAACTATAATTTTTTTCTCATAGCCATTAGTGTTACTTCAAGTACTTGAAAATAACAGAACTGTTTATTGCCTTAAAACATTCTGTGCTTTAGGTTGTCGCCAATTCAGAAAGATTTTCTTCCCTCTCTGTTCCTAAACAGAGAATGTTATTGTACAGATCTCGGATTCTGAGATTTCATTATAAATTATTCGATGATACAATATATAATGACATGCAGTGGACTTTGATTCATCCCTTAAGTTAATAGTGAAACTAGGTATTTGAAAATATTATATATATATAATTATATTCAAAAAGTAAGGTAGAAATAATGAGAAAAAAGTTACCACCAAGATCTCTCTTTTTGTAATAGAACAGTCTTGAAACCTTATTTCAGGAACTCATTTTTATCTGTGAGAGTAAGAATTTCCTTTTGAAACCCTCATCTCCAGTAGCCATTCCAGTCTAACTCATTGACCTGAAAATTTTTCATGCGTCCCAATAGCTGCTTGCAGTATGCATAGGATGTTTTTGTATTTAATCAAGAAGACTTGCTTGTATCTATCTATAGCTCTTCTGTATGCTTTGAAGGGACACACATCATTCATCCCGAATGGAAAATGGCTGATGAATGCTTTTTAAGAGCACATAATAGATATATGTTTAATTGAATTAAGGGAAGGGAAAAACCCATTCTTGCCTTAATAAAAACCATTCTTGCCTTAATAAAAATTACCGTGGTTTAAAAAAGCAGTGTGTAATTTGAGAAGAGAATAATTTTTTCCATGTAGACCATATTCTAAAGGTCTATGATCTGAAAAGCAGGGTCCTTTCCAGGGACCAGCTACCTGAGTCCCCAGAACCACTTGGTGGACTTTTAAAGGTGTTTGATGAGAGATTATATATGGTTTCCAGGGTTCACAAAATATCTGAAATTCTAATGTTTAAGAAACTTGAAAAATTTATAATCAAAATGAATATATATTTAATTGAAAATCTATAAACTTTAACATCATAACAACTTCATTGTCAATTTAGTCTTCATAAATTTTATTTGCAAACAATTTTTAGGTTGTATTTTCTTACTTCCCATGATCCCTGAGTATGTACAGTGATTGCTAAGAAATAATAACCAATGGTAAACTATAGGTGTGGCTTCTTGCCGTATGATTTCAAAAGCAAAAATATAACCTCTTCTTTTTCAGAAAAAGTTCTAGTTTATATGGTGTATTGCTATATTATACTACCTTTGCATGGATATGAGGTGAGGCCATCAATAATAAGAATGACTCTGTCCCGGGCTTCCCTGGTGGTGCAGTGGTTGAGAGTCCGCCTGCCGATGCAGGGGACACAGGTTCGTGCCCCGGTCTGGGAAGATCCCACATGCCACGGAGCGGCTGGGCCCGTGAGCCATGGCCGCTGAGCCTGTGCGCCCGGAGCCTGTGCTCCGCAATGGGAGAGGCCACAACAGTGAGAGGCCCGCGTACCACAAAAAAAAAAAAAAAAAAAGACTCTGTCCCTAAGAGGCTTAAAACAGAGCTGGCATTAAAAGCTACTGTGGGGAGAGACCACCAGCCAGAGATAGATGTCCATTCTTCTCCATTATTCATGCCCATGCTTTTCTGTATTACTTGTATAATAATTAAGTGGAATATTCTTTGAAAGAAAAATATTCCCTAATGCTACTTATGTTCACTAATTATACCTGTAGTGATTAGAAAGAATAGAGAGAAAAAGCTGCATAGAATATTTGAAATGTATGGGGTTCAAACTACATTAAAGTAAGTCAGTAAAAAATTAATCTGTTTCAATCCCAAATTTTTTTTTTTTTTTTTTTTTTTTTCGGTACGCGGGCCTCTCACTGTTGTGGCCTCTCCCATTGCGGGGCACAGGCTCCGGACGCGCAGGCTCAGTGGCCATGGCTCACGGGCCCAGCCGCTCCGCGGCATGTGGGATCTTCCCGGACCGGGGCACGAACCTGTGTCCCCTGCATCGGCAGGCGGACTCTCAACCACTGCGCCACCAGGGAAGCCCCCAAATTTGTTTTTTGTAAATACAGTTGTAGCTTCTTGTTTCACTGTAAAATCTGTTATAAATAGTGTAAGTATCATTTGAAATTATCTTTCTCTGGCAGTTTCTTTAAAATTTGAAGCTATAATCATATTTCTAAGTTTTCCAAGGTACTAAGCATAATGATTCATTTTATCATATTAAGATGACTCATCCCCAAACCAGAAATAATGATATGTGGTAATTTTGAAAAAACCTCTTGATCCACTTCAGCTCTTTTAACTCCTTTGTTAAGGCTTTCTAGAAATCTCTGTTTTGCTCCTCTGGGGATCCCTAAACTAGAAGGTAGACATTTAAGTGATTCCTAAACTACTGTAGACCCTAGGATGTAATAAACATGAATCTTGCAGTTCTTGTAGATTACTTGCTTTCAAAGGATTTATCTTTCTAGTACAAGAGCAAACTGTATGCCTGCATGGTAGAAAATTCTTCTGATTTTGAAACTTAACTCCAGGCACTTAATTTTGTGGGAAAATTATGATACCTGAATTGCTATGAATACAAAATGTTCATGAATTTTAGAAGGTGCTTCTGTAATTGCAACCAGAGCTTCAAAGTGCAGAAATATGAGTCAGTAATTTCCAGGCAACACCGTGCAGGGCATGAGAGAAAAGGTTAACTGCAATGCCTCCCTCAGTACCACAGTGCTCACTGTTATTAAAGCCATAGGTCTCTGACTCTTCCTGATTCTTGGGTACACATTTTTCTCTGACCAGACACGGTTGTTGCTATTGGAAGTGCAGCTTGTCTGCCTCCTGCTCTGTCCCACTGGCCTGTGCCCTGCAGGCAGTGATGGGATGCCAGGGAGCTGGATGGCCTTGTCTAAGTGGCTTTTACTCTGGTGCCTGCCGATTTCTCGGCCTCCAGATATTGAACACTAGGTCCTTAGTGATATTGGTTCACATCCTTATAGTTTTGCAGGAGTGATTTGGTCACTTACTGTGCTGCTGTTTGGGAGAGGATCAGTACGGCTTTCCTTCACCAGTGTATCCTTTGAATAAACCAAGGATGTCGTGTAATTGTAATCCCGTTCCTTTCTAAATGTCCTCTGCAGATTTTAGTATGATCTTTTATTAGTCTTAAAACAACACTGTGCGGTAGGCAGTGGGACAGATATTATCTCATTTTCGACATGGGAATCTGAACATCATTAGCAGTTACACAGCTAGAACTTAGATTTCTAACCCAGTTGTTTGTCTGCCCAGAGAGAAAGAAATTATGGCCTAAGCAGTCTCTTCTGGGGAGGTGAAAAGCAGCTTCATAGGAAAATCACAAGTAAAGCCTAAAGACCCTGTAGGAAATACTGAGAGTGCAAAGTTGGGATCCAACTCCAGAATTCTCTAGGGAACAGGAGTTTTGTCTTCAATTTACAGTATTTGTGTTGCAAATGGCTGTTCCTGATGGAGCAGTGAGTACAGACCGTCCTTTATCTGGGATTGGAGGCATCTAGGAGTTTTATTTATTTCAGATTGGTCAGGGATGTTTACCTTCTACAGTGATGGACATTCTCTTCCTTCATTAGCTATTTAAGGATTTCTCTATGATACCTCCCCCTCAACACACACACACACACACACACACACACACACACACACACACACACATTACTGCTGCCTCAGTTATTTCTCTTACAGCTTAAGAATGTTCTCTTTGGAAAGGGTTTTCTCTAAGAGGAACTCCTCACTCACAATTGGATAGTTTGTAACAAAACTCACCTTTTCACTCTGTTTGGGAAGAGTTAGGAAAGGTATCACAGGGTGGTAACATTTGATCTTGCATTTGAAGGATGAGGATAGGCATTTCCCGACATATTTCTTAGTATTTTCAGAAAATTTCCTTCCTTCTGCCAGTCCAATGAATTTTTATGTTATTGTAACTACAGAAAAAAAAATATTTATTCTAGAACTTTAGAAATAGAGCCCCAGTGCACTCACTATTCCAGAAGGAAAACCTGCATTTAATGTTGAATAATCATTAGGTTAGCAACAAGAAAAGCGTTAATTTCAAATACGGCAAAAAAATTCTGCTCTATTTCATATACACCTAACTTCTTTCTGGAGATTATTGCTTCTCTTCTCACATGTTTTACTTCATATATATATGAAGTACATATGTGTGTGTGTGTGTATATATATATATATGTATAAAGCAATTATATATATATATATGTACACACTTCCAATTCTGGAACTCCCTTTTCTTTTCTGCTTTTCTTTAGGACCAATAAATGGCATTTTCCAAGGTACCTTCTTTAGAGTCTCTTTTCAATTTTGAAATAACATCTGAATTTTTAGACACCAGGCTTTATTAGTGAAGAATGGATAGCATTCTCTTATTTTATCCTACTAATTACCAATCGTAATTTCATATCTTGCTTTCCAGCCTGTTCCTCAGTTAGACTTGGGGATAATGAAGAAGTTTTCTAGGGGCATCTCAAAAATGACTTGGGACCAGACACATATGCCATTTGCAGCAGGTCCATACCTTGGCTGGTGATAAAAACTTCCCTTCCAAGAGTTCCTGGCAGTATAGGATTTAACCATCTGCTGTAAAACTTGCCTGACAAATATCTTAAATGTTTACATTTTGATGTTATGTCATTAATTTAATGGAATAGACATCATTCATTACAGTCTTTCTCCCTATATGTATTCTAAAAATTACTAAATTTCTTGTAAATACACAATATTCCAGGATCTCCACGCATCTCAGATAATAGTTTATATATTCTTTCCATTAATGTCTAACACAGTGATTTAGGAATACCAAGCACTCAACAAATACTTGACTGAATAAAGAAAATGCATGAGTTAATGCATGCATCCATGAATGAATAAATAAATCAGATGATCAGATAATTCTTCTGGTGTTTTCTTCTCTAACTCTCAAATCTCCACCCCCTCTCCATTGGCTACTCTGCCAAACTTTTCCCCATCCTAAATCAGCCTGCCTCTCTGCATTAAACCCTGACTTACATCTCTCCTTCCAGTCACCTGCAAACTTTTAAAAAGTATAGTCTAACCTTACTGCCTGCACTTACTTTCCTGCTTACTCCTTGATCACTCCAGTTCTTTCAGCTCCACTCTGCAGAAATGGCGATCTTGGGGGAGATACACAGCATCTCAGTCACTAAGTTCCATGACCTCTGTTGAATCCACTTTCAAACAGAATTTGCACTTCACTTCACCTTGTTGAACGCTCAGTCATTATTAAAACTCTGCTCTGGAGGCCCCTCACATACTATCCTGGTTCTCGTACAGTTGTGATTTGGTTATTTTTGTTCATGGTCTTCTCCTTGGTCCCTCTTTAATACTGTGTTTGGCCTTGGATTTCTCCTTCCTATTCTGTAATCTCTTCCTGGATATACCTTGCTATGTTATACTTAATTCCCAAGGTCTATAGGTATATCCAAACTTATGAAGACCTTTCTCACACATGATGTAAAAATCCCTACTGTCCCTGTTCTTCAGAAGATTTATGCAAATATTTAAAGTTTTGTGCAACAGCTGAGAAAGCTGGTATCCTTAAAGCTTATTATTTATTTGTTTATTTATTTTGGAGGATGGCTACCTCTACTTGTAATCCTCTAGGCTTTAATGAATTACAAGAATATAATCTATATGTTACTAATTGCTAGTACCAAATTTTTTTCAGGAAGTAAGAGAAAACACAGATTATCAGGCCATCTTCTTTTAAGAATGGAGATTGCAAACTTAACCAACTTCTGGGAAGTGTAAGATTTCCTTTTCTCTCCAGTAACACCCTTGCCGGAAAATGCTAAACTCTTGGTCTCACGTGCACGCACTGAATTAGATACATTCTAGGCCACCAGGAAACTCAGCTCACATTCGATACACTAAGTACTAACTCATTTGGATTATTATTGCAAACACTCAGAAGTCTCTGCTGTGAAGAGGCGGTACGTGGTTGCCGGTGAACCGAAGTCTTAGCTTTGGGGTAGATAAAACGGATGAGACACTTCTTTAGCAATATGCCCTTCTATGTGCATTGTTCTTCGTATGGGCAGTGTTTTGTGTTTACGGATTTGCATCAGGATATCTGTGTGTCTGTGTATCTGTGGAGCTAAGGAACAGCTGTTGCCACTCCACCTGGTGTGTACATTCAAACTTAGACCGCACCACTCTCTGTTGTCCCCAGTACAGACTGAATGTTAGTTGCCATTTATTATCACAGTTGCCTTTTTATTCTTATTGTAGGGAGGTATTTTCTTATACCCAAGCGTCTGTTAAAAGAATATCCCCATGAAACACAGAAAGTACTATATCTTGTGGTACATTTTTGGGGAACACCTGAAAATTATTTCTCACTTAATATGCAAGCGGAATGCATCTCTGTCAGGTTTATTGTTCTAGTTGTATATTTTGAGTATAGTAGGCTTCACTCATTAATGTTTCCTCTTGTGGCCCATGTTGGCTTTTGATTTGTCATTTCTTAGCGTCCTCTTCATTTGTTTACCCTCAGCATCCTGTAAATGCTGCTAAATAAATGATTTTTAGTGGTTGCCATATTCACATTGTATTTCAATGTGTAATGATGATTTTTACACTTGTTATAAAAATATTAACGATTAAAACAAACAGATAAAGTGAAATTATATACAAGGTTCATTCGAAAGATTAACATAGAAAAATCAGGACCTGAAGGGATCATCTGCTTCAGCTTGCTGCCTTCCTGCAGGTTTAGTGATGAACGGTAACGGTAACAACAGCGACAGCAACAATATAGCAGCATCTCTGTGGTTTGGGGTTTTTTTTTCAGGTTACAAAATGCTTTCGCATGCATTTTATGAAATTACGGGAGGTCCAGAAACGGTGATGTAGCCTTTTTTCCTCCATCTTAAAATATTACAAAAAGAAGACCTAGCAAGGGAGGACCTATGGGTAGGCCAGACATAGAGGAAATGGGAAATCCCAGCTGGGCCGCTGATCCCACTGGTAACAGCATTTTCTGCCTGACAGAATGTGAGAATACAGTTCAGTGTCTCAGAAGTCTAATATTGGGGTAGAAGGTGTGTAATGTTGCCTCATATTGGCAGTAACCATGTCTATTTCATTTTCCATTTTCTCACATCTGCACTGTGAAGTCACCACTTCACTTGGTGTTTTTTGTGAGTACAGGAGGGTAGGGTTTTGAAAATCTTTAAGTTTTACTGTATCTAAATTTCCAAGCTATAACACATCTAAAAAGTTTCCTGAAAATACACTGAGCGGTTATTTTCGTTAGGTAATACTTCCTACAGGGAACCAATATGAGAATTCATTTGTTTACATAAAGATAGATAGATAGACAGATGGGTGATAGATAAAGATTAAGCCCTTATTGTGTGTATAACACCTGTTTCATACTATGGAGGAATGAAAGAAATATAAGAGGAAATTGATTGAAAAGAACAGATATACGCTACCTTCTACTTTATATGCTCACCTATCTTCGTGTGTTCATAGGGGTGAGAAATCTCATAGATCTGGATGCTCACAAAAAGAAAGAACAGAAGAGAGAAGAGTGAGAGGGAATTCTCAGAGTGGGGAGGCACATTGATTGTGAAGATAAAGACTGTGGGATGTTTAATTGGAACGTCTTATCACAAAGAGACTGGCAAAGGTGGCAGCTAGCACCTTGATACTTCAAAAAAATAGATTCATTTGCCTATGGTGGAAGGATATTTCTCTCAAAAAGTAATTCAGTGATGCATTTTTGGTTCCTTTTTGTAGATGTTATGCTTCTTATTGAAACAATGATTGATGCCAATAACTATTTGAATGCCAGATGCGTGTGCCTTTTGTGCCCTTCCCAGGAACCACAGTCATCCCTTCGTGACTTTGCTATGTCATGGTCAACCACTTCAGCCTCAGTTAGACATGATCTGTCCAGTGGATTTAGGGGTTACAATTCAATGTGGGATTTGAATTGTAATCGTCCATCACAGTGAAAGACTGTCAGTTCTAATCAATCTGTCTTTATTACCATTTTCATCATAATTCTCACTGCTCTGTTTTTATATAAGGTTGCCATTACCACCTGGAGCTTTTTCAGGACTCTGGAAGAATCAGGAGGCATTCAAGCATTTATACTTTGAAAAATTTCCTGTAAGAACTTTATTGTACTTTTTTTTTTAAATCATCTTACACACTTCTCTATAGTTCTTGCCTATTAAGTTGAGTGGCTGGCTTTTAGAATCATGGATCACAAAGCAACTTTTAAAGGTTATTTGGACCAGTTTCCAGATCTCAGGGATAAGAATGCCCAAACCTCAAATGTCTAAATAAGTCATTTTAATATTTTTTATCAATCTCTGGACATAGAAATTTCTCCGTTTCTCTTAGCAGCTTTTTCTGAAACGTAACAGCCTTTCATATCAAGAAAGGTTTTGTTAAATTAAAACTTCAGGGGACTTTCTGTATGATTCCTCACATTGGATTCCTCTGCACGGACTGAGAACATCTGATCAGAACTGGACACTGTCATTAGAACCTCTTTACCTCCTCTCCCCCGGTTATGTGAGCAAAATTTGTTCTGTTTGCCAGAAGTTGTATTTTTTTAAATCCCTTTAGCTATTACTGACATTCTTTCCTGAGTGTCCTCTGAGTTCTTTATTTTATAATACAGATACAGGATAGAGACAGTGTTCTCAACGCCTAACCTCCAGTGCTCTGGATAACAAACAGTATCTTTCTGTGTTCTGTTTTATCATTTACCTATTACTCTGTGGTTTGTGTTTATAACAGCACATAATTGATAATAGGCGAAAGGGTCCCACTATCTATCATCTTTCTGCTGTTTCTTTGCTTCTATTTCTTTCCCTGAGAGAGATACCTGGTCCTCATTTTACACTGGGTAAAAAGGTGAGTCTATCTAGCATTTTTGTGAAGGACAGCTAACCTAATCAACTAGACAAATGACGAGAATTAAAATAGCTTCCTTTAGAAAGACATCTCAGGGTTAAATGACCTCAGTAGCCAAGATTAAACATGCCCCAAGGGACTGTGGCAGAGAAGATTTGTCAGTAGAGTTGACTCCAATCAGCCCAATCTATCTGCCTGATGGGCCGCAGTCAAATCACCAGAATACTGATGTGATTAATTATAACCTGACAGTGGTTCACAATATGTGCATGTGGTTTTCAGCATGACCGCCTTTAACACTGAAAGCTCCTTCAAAGCCCCATAAACCATAGTTTATGATTAAACTATATGTAGTGAATCTATACTCTTGTCTTGTTACCCTGACCTCAACCCTTTCATCTAAGGATTTAATAACAGCACAGAAGGGTTCTATAACTTGCTCCCAGTTTAGAAGTAACAGAGCTGACATTTGGACCCATATATTCTGGCTCCAGAGCCCATGTCTTTACTTTACTCTCTGATAGTAATTGCAGTAAGAGCTGCCAGTTATTCAGGGCTCATGATGTGCCAGGGTCTGCCCTTTTTAGATGCTCCATCTCATGTATGCTTCTCACAGCCTTACAAGGTATGGTCCATTACCCTATTTAACAGATGAGCATGCTGAGTCTTAGGAAGATTTAGAAACACAAATAGTGACTCACCTGGATTTGTCCTGAAGCCCATGCTTGTAATACAGGTATTAATGTAACTCAGAAGCATTAGGGGAAGTAATATTTATTTTTTTCTACTTCTTATTCTTCTTGATTTTTCATTCTATTGTGATAGCTGGACCAGTGAAGATGTACTGCTACTCTTGAGTCGATAAAAAAAAATGAAATTTTATACTTACTATTTAACTATATTTCACTGAGGCTGCAGTGCAATCCAAATCTGTGTTAACAAACTAGTGGTCTATTTTGTAATTATTCATAGAGAGCTTTAATGCTTTTAAAATTTAACACAATTAAAGAAGAAATTTATCAGAGAACTACTTTGCAATACCAAAGTATACTGGAAATATTGAGCTATTACTTCTCCATTAAAAGGAAGAAATTGGGTTCATAAGCTTTACAACTCTCAGTTCAAACACTTAACGTGAACATATATAAGAACACTTTTATTCTTGGCTGTTAGGGGAGCAGAGAGATTCTAGTAGGCTTTCAAAATCAAAAATAGTTTAATTCCATAGGCTAGTTATGAAAAAAATTCAAATGAATACAGTAAACCTATTTCTATCACATTTTATATTTTACCAAGCTTAAAAATGATTTCATTACCTAATACTACATGCTAATCAGACATTATTTATTCTTATTTTCAGGGATACTATGACACCATGGATGCTGGTTACATGGATGAAGAAGGTTACATATATGTTATGTCTCGAGTTGATGACGTGATAAATGTTGCAGGTCACAGGATTTCTGCAGGTGCCATTGAAGAGGTATTGATGACTATTGGTCTTTTATTCCAGGTAGTATTTAGGGACAGAGCTGAGCTGAAGTCAATACTGAGGTTGTCAATATTGAGGTTAAGTCATTCCACTTGGAAAATTTCCAGACCCTTCCTTTGAAGCATAGGCTCGGTTGGTCACTCTGGTATTTCTCTCACCTCACTTTCTCTCCTGTGGATTTTCCTGTTCTCCAGATTCCCCGATTCCTGCCTGAGTGGTAGAGAGGAATTTTAAGCACTTACATATATTTGTAATTTATGGGAGAGTCTATATACATTTGCTTCTTGATCCTTGCTACTTGATTGCTTCTAGCTTCTTGATTGGCACCTGTTGATAGCCAGGTATACATATAGTCTTTACTGGGTGTGTGATTTAAACATTTTATTGTACTCTTAAATCCTGAGAATTTTCTTCCAATGTAAATTACACAAAGTCCCCAGAAGAGTATTTTAAAATGTTTTCAATTTTTTTTACCTTAAAATAGAGTAAAATCCTCCTTTTTATTGTATAATACTATGAGTTTTTTACTTATAGTATAGATTCTTGTAGCCATCACCAACAACCAGGATGCAGAAAAATTTCAACACTGCCCAAGAATTTCCCCATAATGTCACCTTTTTATTCTGACCTTCCCCACCCCTAACCCCTGGGAACCACTAATTTTTTTTTGTTGTTCCTATGTTTTTTGGTTCCTATGTTCTAGAATCTCATATAAATGGAGTAATACAGTATGTAACCTTTGGAGACTGGGCTATTTCATTTAGGAAAGTGCGTTTGAGATCCATTCAAGTTGTGTGTATGTCGATTATTTGTCCTTTTATGTTGCTGTGCAGTATTCCACTGTGTGGATGTACTAACCCATTTATGTTTCCTTTACCCATTAGAGGATATTTTAAGTGCTTCTAGTTTGAGGCAGTTATACATAATGCTGCCATATACATTCAAGTTCAGGTTTTTGTGCAAAAATTAGTTTTCATTTCTCTAGGATAAATGCCTGTAGTGAGTCTGCTGGGTTACATGTTAAGTGTATGTTTAGGCTTATAAGAAACTACCAAACTGTTCTCTAGAGCGGCTGTGCCATTTTATATTCCCACCCATCGTGTCTGAGGGGGTCTGTTTCTTCCCATCTTCATTAGTACTCAGAACTGCCATTGTTCTTTATTTAAATCATTCTAATAGATGTGTAAAGATATCTCATTGTGCTTTGAATTTGATTGTCTGTAATGACTAAAATGTTGGAAACCTTTCCTTGTGTTTATTGGCCATCAATGTTCTTCTCTGTCATTAAAATCTTCTGACCATCTTTTTAAAAATTGGGTTATTTTTCTTATTGTTCAGTTTTGAGAGTTTTTAAGGTATTCTGGATACAAGTCCTTTGTTTGATATGCAGTTTGAAGATATGTATTTTTTTCCTGTCTGTGACTGGTCTTTCTATTCTCTTAAAAGTGCTCTTAATAGAGCAAAAGTGTGTTTCATATTGATGAAGTCTAATTCAGCATTTTTTTCTTTTATAGATGATGATGTTTATCGAAGAACTCTTTCCTAACCCAAGGTCATACATTCTTCTTTGTTTTCACCTAAAATTTTATAGTTTTACATTTTATATCAATTTACCTTTACATTTTGAGGGTTTTTTTTGTATATAGTGCAAGATATAGGTTGAGGATTTTTTTTTTATGTGGATGCCAATTCTTCCATGTGTTATATGTTGCAAAGACTGGACTTTCTCCATTGAATTGCCTTTGCACCTTTGTAAAAAATTAGCTGACAGTATTTGAGTGGGTCTATTTCTAGAGTATCTCTTGTTTTATTGATCTGTGTGTTTATCTTTTCACCAATACTATTCTGTCTTGATACTTTATAGAATGTCTTAGAGTTGAATAGTGTCCACTATTTTCGAAATCGCTCCACTTTTCAAAAATCGTGTGGATATTCTGTTCCTTTACTTTTCCATATATATTTTAGAATGAGCTTTTCTATAGTTAAAATAAATCCTGCATGGATTCTGATTGGGATTGTGTTAAATCTATAGATGGATTTGAGAAAAATTGATATCTGGGCTATACTGAATTGTCCAATTCATGAACTTTGTATGTCTTTGCATTTATTTAGGTTTTTTTTGATATGTTTCACTGACATTTTATACTTTTTAGTATGCAGATTCTGAACATATTTTCTTTTTTTAAAAATTTATTATTTTATACAGCAGGTTCTTATTAGTTATCTATTTTATACATATTAGTATATACATGTCAATCCCAATCTCCCAATTCATCTCACCACCACCACCCCACCCCACCCCCGCCGCCGCTTTCCCCCCTTGGTGTCCATACGTTTGTTCTCTACATCTGTCTCTCTATTTCTGCTCTGCAAACCGGTTCATCTGTACCATTTTTCTAGGTTCCACATACATGCGTTAATATACGATATTTGTTTTTCTCTTTCTGACTTACTTCACTCTGTATGACAGTCTCTAGATTCATCCACGTCTCTACAAATGATCCAATTTCTGAACATATTTTCTTAATTTATACCTAAGTATTTAGTTTTCTGAGCTATTGTAAATAGAATTTTTTTTTAGTTTTGGTTTCCAAATTTTCATTGCTAGTGGATATAGAACTGCTATTGACTTTTATGAACTGATATGTATCTTATGATCTTGTTAAATTCATTTACTAGTTCTAAGAGTTGTGTGTATATGTGTGTGTATGTGTGTGTTTGTATTTCTTGGGATTTCCTGTGTGGACAGTCATGCTGTCTGTGAATAGAGATAGTTTTATTGCTTGCTTTCCAATCTGAATATTTTTTCTTTCTTTCTCTTGCCTTTTTGAACTGGTCAGAACCTCCACTATGATACTGAGTAAGAGTGATGAGAGCAGTTACCTTCGTCTTGTTCCTGATCTTAGGGTAAAAGCATGCAATATCTTACCATTAAGAATGACGTTACCTGTAGATGTTTCTGTAGATGGCCTTTATCAGATGAGGAAGTTTCCTTCTATTACTAATTTGCTGGGGTTTTTTCTTTCTTTCTTTTTTTTTTTAATCTTGAAAGAATGTTAAATTTTATCAAATGCTTTATCTGCTTCTATTGATATGATTGTGTGGGTTTTCTTTTTAAGCCTGTTAATACGGTGAATCACATTAATTAATTTTCAACTGTTGAACCAGCTTTGCATTGCTTGGGATATACCTCACTTAGTTGCAATGTATTATTGTTTAATATATTGATTTTTTTTTAAATTTATAGTAATTTTTGCTGATCGGAAGTTGGCTTTGTGTGGTAATCATGTTTTTAATAGTGTTTGTATCATTTATCTTTTTCCATCCTTTCCTTTTTAATATATCTAGATCATTATGTCTCCTGTGGCCTTTTTGTAGATAACATAGTTGGGTCTTGTTCTTATTTTAATCCAGTTTTACAATTTCTATCTTTTAACTGGTGTTTTTAAGACCATTAACATTTAACTTAAGTATTGATATATTTATGTCTCCAAGTTTATTATTGGTTTCCTTTTTTATTTTTTATTTCCCTCATGTTACATTTTCTCCCTTCTTTTAAGTCATTTGGTTCTTTTTTTGTAGCTTCTATTTCTTTGCTGAGAACTTCTCCATTCATTCCAAGGGTGCTTGCCCATACTTTCTGGACCACAGTTACTGTGGAGTTGTTAATATTTATCTTTGTTAAATTTTATCCTAAATGTGCAAATGAGGCATTCTTTGTCAAAGACAGATTTCTTAATAATAAGTGTGTCATCGCTTTCTTACTCCCGGTCTTACCCCTAGGTGACCCAACAAGAGCCGATGGGAAATTTCCCTACGTAAGTAGCCAGCCACACCATAGATGAGAAATAAGGAAAATTATTTTTCTCTGCTTATAAAGAGGAAGGAGGCAGTTATCTTTCCCCCTCCTAAAGAGGTCTCCTTGGACACATAATAGCCTGAATCCAAACTCCAGTTCTTTGATATGTACATAACATCTCTCCAGGAGGCAGATAGCCCTGTGTGTCTCAACTTTTGCAACCTAGAAATGTTTCCAACTTCTAAGCCTTCATCTTTTTGACATGTAAATACCAAGGAAGATAGTGAGTGGGCCAGTCTGCCCAGCACCTTATGAGTTTAACCTAGGGATCTAGTCTAGGATGTAAGCATTTTGCCCACCCAGGGAAATTAGAAAATTTTATTATCCTTTCATATCAGAGCAATTATCTAAACAAACAGCTATAGATCAAATTCTCAAGGTATTTGAAGAGTCTCAGGAGGCTAGGGTTTTTTATAGGGCCAATGAGGAAATCTGGAAAAGTTTTATTCCCCTACAGATATAATAGCTACATTAAAATCTTTATCTGATATTTGTAATATTTGGATTGGGGTTTGGCATTTGTTGATTATCTTTTTTAAAGGAGTGTTTAGGTTTTCTAATTCTTTTCATGTCCAGTAATTTTACATTTTATATTTTGACTATTACTTTATGAGATTTTGGATCCTTTGAAAATCATCTGGATTTTTGCTCTTGTGATTGTTTATTTTAGCAGATGGTCAAGCCATTTAAGATCATACCACACGTCCTTACCCACTTTCTGTGGATTGTGGTTCCAACGTCAATTTTGTTTTCAAAGCCTTTACAGTGCTATTCTCGTACATCTCACTGTGTCTCTCTCCCAGAGGCCAATCTGAAACTCAAGTAAAGTGCTCAAAATCTGTGATATGCTGATTCTGGTTGGATTCATGCATATACAACTTTACAGTAGGCTCAGGACATCATACTCAGATTTAAAATATCCCTTTTTCTAGCTCCTTTCTCTCCACGATCTACTCTTCACTTTTTGATTCCCAGGGCTCCCCCTTACTGCTCTTCTCGGATACTTATAGCCTTCCCAGGGCTTCAGCCTCCCCGTACTCCTGCTGGAGTTCAGTCCTGCAAGGTCTACCTACCTAGCGTCCCTGGGGAGAGGAAGGGACTCTGTCTCTTTGTTAGCACTTGCCTGGTATAGGGCAGAGCTAGTCAACAGGGATCAACTCTCAGGAACTGGATGGCTGCTGGTGGGGAGGACAAGTGGTACTGAATCTTTCCTGGCTCTCTTGGTGTAAGATGGGGGAGTCCCCAGTGCTCCATCCCCAGGATCTGCTGCACAGTGATAGTGGAGAAGGGAGAGGACACAGCTTTTTGGCTGCATTCACCTGGTGAAAGGTGTGAAGAGTCAACAAGGTGGTTACAGCTCTGTAGGAAGGAAGAGGGACACTGCTTCTTCATTGGTGTCCATCTGGAGTAGGGACAATAAAAATCAAAATGATTCTGTTTCCCAGCTCCTCTGCTCCTTTTCCTGGACATCTAGGTGGACACAGCAGGCATTTCTTAGGGCTTTTTCTGTCTGTACTTATTGACAGTTCCACATTTTTGACTGATATAGAACCCAGGCCAGAATATATAGGAGGCAAAATCAACAAACTAACGAACCATAACAACAATGAAAACCAAAAACTTCTAAACAAGCAAAAAACAAGGGACTCACCATCAGGTTGTCTCTCAGGTTCTGATAGAGTCTTCTGGTATGAATTTTTTTTTTTTTTTTTTGCGGTACACGGGCCTCTCACCGTTGTGGCCTCTCCCGTTGCGGAGCACAGGCTCCGGACGCGCAGGCTCAGCGGCCATGGCTCACGGGCCCAGCCGCTCAGCGGCATGTGGGATCTTCCCGGACCGGGGCACGAACCCGTGTCCCCTGCATCGGCAAGCGGACTCTCAACCACTGCACCACCAGGGAAGCCCTTCTGGTATGAATTTTAGCCCAAAGTATTCCATCGCAATTAGTGGAAGTGATAAGATGGAATGTATTTACTCCATCTTTTCCAGAACCAAACCCAGAATAGTTTTCGAATGGAATGGGGCAAACTGCAGTTTAAATTAAAGAAAATGCTTAAAGCAGTATGACTGATAATGCAGTAGGATGAGAGTATGCAGAATCATAGTTCCCCTTTCTCTAATTAAAAAAATGGTCACTTTCTCAAAAGGTTGTACTTAACTTCAGCCCCAAATTAACACTTAACACTTCTTGTCATGTAGGCTTTTCTTTCTTAGTGACGGTCAATGTGATATTATTTGAGTAAAAGGAAATAATTTTATAAAATATTTTGGAACATGTGACTTTTATCTGCTTTTATAATATTGTTTTTAACTGACTGAATTTTGTGATAACCTGAAATTGAAATTTATGCTTCATGTATTTTGGTGTGTTGATAAAAGATGGTTCTGGCTTCAGGAACTTTTAATTTCTTGCTTATAGGAGATTACGTCCATTTCTGGCAGACTCAGCTAATCAAAATACAGAGATTACATATGCATAGCTCTTATTATCAGTCAAAATTCTTAGTTCTCTCTTTTTAGAATGAAGGGTGCCAACCTATTCAAATATATATTGTGCTTTAATGTTTCTACTGACATGCTTCTCACTATATGTAACAGCAGAGTGAGGCAGGCAGAAGATAGGCAGTTAAAACAGCAAAATTGAAAAAACTGTGCCAGAATCCATGACATCTAACAGGAATTTTGTCCCTGGGTCTTAGAGTGCTCATAGCATGTAACAGGACACTTCTCAGCCTTAAACCTTCTTGAAGTGAATGTCTCCCTTTATATGAATTAAATGATTAACTCTTTATTGTATATTTATGTCTAATAAGGAAATTAATATCTCAATTCTGGGTTGTCTTCTCCATGTTAGAATCTATTAGAGGGTTGAAAACCAACATTTTTACCGGCTTTTTCCCAGCTCCTTAGTAAAGTTGCTTAACAAATTGATAATATGTACATGAAATGTTCATATTAATGACAGCTTTTACTAAACTGCCCAAACCTTATTTTATATTTAAATGCTTTTCTGGGAGTCTTAATAATGAATGCTGGATTCCACTTTGATTTTTTGAAATAGGACTTGAGGGTCTTAAATCCATTGGGAATATTATTTATAGAAAATAAAAATAGACTGAATGTCTATTTATATACAGTGAAAATATCTGAGCTTTTTCAGTTTCCCAAAGTAACATTTGACAAATTTATCACCTTACATAAGACTAAATCAAACAGAAATTCTACTAAAATGACTACATCACAAACATTTCAGGAAACACTGTGTTCTTTTCTGTTCTCGACATAAGAAAATAGAGTCCTACAATGGCTTTTAGAAATTTAAGAGGACATTATCCTTGCATATCCCAATGCATGTGAGGGCCTTCTATAAATATCCAGTAATAACCAAATCTATTTGAACAGCTGATTAATCTTTGAAAGCCTACCATCTAGCTGGACAATTGGGACACTTAGGTGGAAGTTCAAGGTATTCTTAAGAAAAATGTGTCCTAAATCTGCTAGTTCAGGTCATGCGAGCTCAAGTTACTAGGAGTCAATGTGGTCCTTCTGCTTAGTTCTTTTTCACTGTTGTGGGCAGATCTTTTCATGCAGAGACATCTCCAGGGAACAAATTGGGCTCCCTGATTTCATTCTTCCCTTGTAGCTTAAGATTTAGTTTGTTAAATAATCCTACGAGTATCCTTGGAAACTTGGAAATCTGGTGTTAAAATACTACATTTAAAGCCTAGGGCAGTGTTCGCATACAGTTTTCCCTTTCGAAGGTTATTCTGACCAAAGCATCACTGTTTGTTTTTCAAGCTAGCTATTTTGTTCACTATTTTAGGAATAATTTCTTCAAGATTGAATATATTTCCTTAAAGTGCATATTCAACAAAGATGCCATGCAATTTCATTTCTACCCAACATTAAATGACTGCTGGATGTAAATAGTTGTAAAATTGCTGAATATTTTCCTGGGCACTGATATGAATATTGATGAAGATGTGGAATCTGGCAGTTTCCTAGGTGACTTCATTGTCAGAGGAGGTAAAACAATATTCCTCCTCTTCCCATAGCAAAGACAATCTCCCTCTGCAGAGTGTATTTTACAAGGGTGCTTGATTTAAACTAATTTTTTTCTAAAATTAAAATAGTTAAAACATAATTAAGAAACCTGTATAATTTAGCCCACTAAAACCATAAAACCATTTAAATCAAATAAAATTTACACAAAGATGGCAGTACAGCAGAAACCAAGAATGACAGTTACTTGCCAGGCCTGTTACCATAACATTTATATGCTCACTTTGGGTGAAACAATTACCTTTTAAGTTGTGTCACTTTTTTTGGTACTTGAATGCCAGTTAACCACAGATACTTCATGGATTTTATATGGAGGGAATACATGAATGTGGCTTTTGATTTCCGCCCCCCCCCATAGGACATTTGGTGGGCTTCTGTCCCAATATGTTGCCAAGATATATTTTGATGCTTTCCCTTTTCACAATTCAGTTGTTGAAATCATTATTTGGCATGCAAATACTGTTTGTGGAGCCAACACAGAAAGCTGCCTCTCTTCCTTTATGGCATCTTTTTAACACTGATAGAATAATATAATGTTTTATCCACTATAATGAACTTCATTTACAGATGGCACGGAATTCTGGAGAATGACATGTTTCTCACAGATTTTTAAGAATCATATCTTCAGTTGGCAAAAAATGGGAAACTTTGATATTATAAGGAATTGTGTTATATATTACTTCTGATTTTAAAATACTCTCTCTGCCCTTATAGAAAACCAGTCAGCGTTTTCCCATCCACTTCTGAAAACACTGAGACCAAGGATGGAAGTTAAAATAGCAAGGTGAAATCATGGCAGACTAGAAGTTTTGTTGTTCAATTTAGTTAAAATTATAGTCATACTGGTTAGGTGCAAAATATCTAGATGTATGATTTTTTTTTTTACAGTGATTTAAACTGTAAAACTTCAAAAACTCAGGTATAGAAGCACCAGTGAACACTTTAAATAAATGGGCTTTTGACCATTAAAACTCTGGTTAGCCAGGTAAAAGTATTTTTCTCTATTCATTAAGGGAATACTAAATAGGATTTAAAGGATTGAACCTACCAAGTCTGTGTCCTACCTGCTATAGAGAAGTTATTCTCTTCCACAGGCTGGTGACCGTCAAGACTAACTGCCCAAACAAAGCTCTGACAATAAAATGTGTCTCTACTCTCAACGTACAGACTGAAAAGAAAATAAGAACTTAACAAATGGGAAACATTTTGAGAGTTCACACTGAAGCAGTGAGAGAAGGTGGTATTGTATGGTCTATGTAGTATGTGTTTTGCAGAAGCTTTTGAGTCAGGACCAACTAAAGGAAAGGGCGTAGACACCTTTACCTCAGCAATGAAGTTAATAAAATATATAGTACAAAAATCATTTATCACGTACCATCCTGAGCACTGCAGGAGTCAAAAGCTATGTGGATGGCAGCCCTCACAACTGAATACTTCAAGGCTGATGCTCACAGTAGGATACGGGGCAATGTTGATTTGAATGCTTAATTAGGGGCAGTGTGAGATAGTCCACTGGGTTTGTACCAAACATTCTAGCAGTTCATTGAGTCTTCTAGGAGTTCAGAGAAGAGAAAGCTCATTTTCAGCTTGGATTACTTGTTTTTTTCCCTAGAAAGTTTGGGATTTTTAGTGGCATGTCCCGGATTTTGTTGGTTTTTCTCTTCCCTCTCTGACTGTACCTTTATAGTGCAGTTTGTCAGCTTTTCCTTTTTCATACGGTCCTTAGATGTTAAGAGTTCTTTAAGGCTTTCACCTTTTCTGCTCACTGCTTTCTCCCCAAATAATCTCATCCATGTGCATAGCTTTCATTGTCATCTATACATTAATGGCATTCAAATACACATTTTCAGATTAAGATTCTCCTCAGATCCAATTGCCTTGACTTGGAGGTCTGAAAGGTACTTCAAATGGAATATCTCCAAGATTTAATACATGATTTTTCCTCCCAAGCCTAGCCCTCACCAGCATTTTCTGGCTTAGAAAATGACACCACTATCCAACCAGCTACTCAAGCCAAAAACCACAGAATCATCTTTAACCCCTTTGACTTCTTACTTCATATCCCATTTATCATCAAATTCTGTCCATTTTACCTCTAAAAACTCTGGAATCTTTTTATACCCACTACTATAACCTTAGTCTACTATTGTAGCCTCTCTGGGTGTTTCCCTGGGTAAACGATGACACCCACCTTCAACAATCCTCTATTTATTCTTCACAATGAACCAAAGTAAGTTTTTGTTTTTCAAAATCCACTCTGAAGTGAAAGTAGCCAATCTGTAAAGGCTTCATATGTAGGATTCCAACTATATTAACATTCTGGAAAAGAACTCTGGAGACAGTAAAAGAGATCAGTGGCTGCCAGGAGTTATTGGAAGGTGAGGGATGAATAGGCAGAGCACAGTGGATTTTTAGGGCAGTGAATCTACTCTGTAAAACACTGTAATCATGGATCCGTGCTGTAAAACCCATAGGGTGTACAACACCAAGAGTGAAGTCTAACGTGAACTGTGGAGTAGAGTGAGAGTGATGTGTCAGTGTTGGCTCAGCAGTTGTAACTCTACTGCTCTGGTGAGGGATTTTGATGGTGCGGAGGCCGTGTGTGAATGGGAGCAGGGGTTATATGGGAAAAACGTACTTTCTGCTGCTCCATTTTGCTGTGAATTTAGAACTATTCTGAAAAAATAAAGTCTGTTAAAAAATCCATCCTGATCTTGCATTGCCTCCTTACCTCCTGAAAGTGCTTTATTACCTTCCAATGCCACTAAAATAGTTGGAAGCCCTTCACATTCACAGCCCTTTTCTATCTCTGTAGCTTCATTTCCTCTTACACCATTCTCACTTTTGCTCTCTGCTCTCCAGCCACACTGGTCCCTTTTAGATTTGAATGGTACAAGCCCATGCTTCCACAGGGCTGTTGCCCCTCCCCTGTATGCAAGGGTCCTTGCATACGGACCCTTTAGACCTGAGCTCATCCTGAGTCACTTCCTAAGGGAAGGCTTCTCTGAGATCCATATTCTTCTGCCACGTTGGTTGCTTTGGTTCTATCTCTCATTTACAAATCCAAGTTATTTCCCCAAAGATTGTACCACTTTACATCTAGACATTCACAGTAATTAAATATTCACAATTATTTATTAACATCACCCTTTGCTACTAGACTGTAAGCACCGTGAGACAGTACCCAGCTTATTTTTGCTCACCACCAAGTCTACTGCAATATAGGAGGTTGGAGGATAGGAGGTATTAGTAAATGTTTGTTGACTGAATGCATGGAGGAAAGAATGAGGACTGCCAAACTTGCCCTTGGTTACAAGTTTGCTCACTGTTTTCTCCAGCCATAGGGGTTTGGAGTCACTGAAATATATATTAATCTCTCAGAAAAGAACTTTTTGAACATTCATTTTTAAAAGTCCCATCACAGCAGATTTTTTTTTTCTTCTTAATCCTAAGCTTCTGTATTTCATGTGGTTACTCTATTCTCTGAGTTCTTGTGATTCCAGATAGAAATTTGCTTTGCTCTTTAAGGCATTTAGAGCTTAGGGTGAACAATATGAAAATGGTTGGTCAACAGTGGTGATTATCTGATGTCAGGGCTTCACTCCACGTGCAGCCTTTCCTCCACATCTTGGAAAATCCTCTCTGGATGGGTGGTCACTCAAGAAGATAAGTGTGTTCTGTTCATTGCTCAGTAACAGAGGTGGAAATAAAATCACCATTTATTTTTTAAAGTTTTATTTTATTTACTTATTGGCTGTGCCATGCGGCATGTGGGATCTTAGTTCCCCAACCAGGGATCACTTCGGTGCCTCCTGCAGCGGAAGTGCAGAGTCTTAACCACTGGACCGGCAGGGAAGTCCCAAATCACTGTTTATTGATGGGGCTGCTTTGGGTTCCTCCGGAAGGTGTCCTCATGGTAGCCAGCACTGAAGCCAAAACACCATGAGGCCATCTGTTTTCCAGGGCTCATTGCAATTTGTTCCCAAGTGGTATCACTGCATAGTTTCCCAGACTTCATTAATAAACAATTGAGATGAAGAAATCATTCCCTTACTTTCCAGGTAAGCTAAGCAGTTTGTCTTAATTGCTTAGCCTTTACTGAGTGACTACCTGGGGATCCTAACCAATCACCTCAGTAATAGTGATGTGAATGGTGAATTGGTAGTAATTTTCACAGAGGTAGCTATGGGTTTTTAAGTTATCTGATGTGTACTATTTTCCCCAATTGAAATTATAAATATTGCATGTATATGTGTATAGATATTCTAAATGAATGCTTGTTTTAAATTACAGTCTGTCCTTTCCCATGGCACTGTGGCCGACTGCGCTGTTGTTGGCAAGGAAGACCCTTTGAAGGGTCATGTCCCGTTAGCACTCTGCGTGCTGAAGAAAGGTGAGAGGTCTTTCTCCTCCCCGACTGCTGGGGCCCTGAATGATTAAAGTTAATTCAGAGCTTACCATCTGAACTTTCTCCCTAGATATAAATACAACAGAGGAACAAGTCTTAGAAGAAATTGTGAAACATGTTAGACAGAGCATTGGCCCCGTGGCTGCTTTTCGAAAAGCGGTGTTTGTGAAACAGTTACCCAAAACCAGATCTGGCAAAATTCCCCGCTCAGCTCTGTCTGCCCTTGTCAATGGCAAGCCATATAAGGTAAATTATCAAGGATGTTGAGTGCTTGGTTTTGAAATGTTTTCCCCCACTTCTTTGGTGTCAGCTAAGATCTTTCAGTGGTTCTCAAGCATGAATTATATCCCTAAAAAACACGTAACAGTACTTTTTTTTTAATATTACGGGGGAAAAATTGCATAGCCATTCTCTCTGTAGGAATGAGGGTTTTGGATAGAAACACAGATTAAGACCATATACTTTTGATTATAAGAACCAGTATGTGAAAATATTTTACTGTTAGTAAATATGTCAAATTCAAACTTGTGGAAACTCAATCTTATTAAATTAAGGATAAATTTTCCTTCATTGCCATCATTAGTGACTAATAGTGAGTGAGAGGCTGGCTATAGATATTTTGAAAATTCTAATTGATATATATGCTCATTATTTTTCCTGTTTTGAGTGAAAATTATTTTAGGTAATTTAGGCTGATTCAAGCATATGCATTCTTTTAATTTTTGTGCATATTATACATGCACAAATATATGTATTTTTAATCATCAAGATCTAATAAAAAGTGATGCAACGGTAAGGAGTGGTTGTATGGGCAAATGCCAAAAAAAAAACCTTTTTCTATAGATGCTCATTGAAAGGCCCATAAAAGAAAGTACCATCTAGGACCAATAGTTTTGCTAACTGAACAGTTTATTTTACTATAGATACATTTTAAAATATTGAGTTCAAAGTTCCCTGTTTTTGAACCTTTCCATATGAGTATGATAAGATAATGGGGAATACAAGATTGCATATAATTGTTTAATTGTATAGAATGGAAGGGTTCAATGAAGCACCTTCATCTGGCTCTAATTTTCTTTCCAGATATCTCCTACAATTGAAGACCCCAGCATTTTTGGGCACATAGAAGAAATGCTGAAGCAGGCATTATGACTTTTTTTTCTTTTTTTGTCACTTTTCTAATTGGAGTTAGATTTTGGAATTATTTCCCAGAAATAAATATTTAAATAGAAATTACATGCAAACTGAAATGTAAATTGTAGAGCTTGGTCTAAAAACATCTAAAAACAATGTACGTGAAAACTAGTAAAAGGCCTTCTGTTTGATTAGCCCAATTAGCACTGTTACTGGTTACCTGTAACATTGCTCATTATAGATTTTCCAGAACTTTGATTTAAGAAAAATATGTCTGACATACGATTTATAAAAATTGTACCCCCCAAAAAAAATTTTAATTGAAAGTGACACTAATATCGAGCCACTTGCTGAAATTAGGACTCTGCAGCTTTGACCCAAGACCTAAAACTCAAGTGAAGTCAGAAAACAATTATAATTTTCTTATAGAAATTCTGAATATTTTCTAATATTCTTGAGATGCCCACATGCATGGTTATTTTAAATGAAATGGATGAAATGGGACGTTTTAGGTAATCACCTAGACATGATTTTCTAAGTAGGAGAATCTGTCTAGTCACATATTTCCTGAGGGAAGGCTGGGTACCAACCAAGGTACAGCTTTCTTCAATCCTTTGTTACTTAGTCAAGGGGAATCACAGGCTGGTAGAGAGCATAGAGGTCAATTAATCCAATCTCTTTGTCATGGAGATGAGGGCTCTTTAGCTGACTGTATACTCTTAATGATTCCAGCTTCTTTTGGAAACAAGGAAATGTGTAGAAATGGGGAAACTGGCAAGGAAAGCTCTTAAGGAAGAAATGTAAAAGTTTTTACATTAGCTAAAAACCGGGAGGAGTTTTAAGAGAAACCAAAAATCCAGATTTTATGTGAAATCTCTAATTTTTAAATAACTCACTAAAAAAAAAAAAATTGTCATATCCAAAGCACATCCTTCCATTTAAACTTCTGTAAAACTATTGAGCATTAAAAAAATAACTGAAAATTAGTCTTTGTTAATAAGCATATGATAATGTGCCAATTATCCAGAGTAGGTCGATATAGATAATTACTTATTTGGTTTACTTAGAGCTCTACATGAGATCAGTTATCAAAGAATACATTTAAACTCAAAAAATACCATACCCATGTCTTGACGGTTCTTAAAGTATTCCTCAGTCTTTCAGTCCATCAGGAACATTATTTTTAAGAGCAACTGTCTTAACATATAGTCTGGTAACATATCACAAAATATATATGAGAGATAATAGATAAGAGCTTATTGTTTGTTTCATAAAAGTTGCTTACAACTTGTATAAAGACATTCTGAAAATGTTAGGATTTTTTGGACTGTAGCCTATAAGATAAATGGCTTCTCAAAGTAAATTGTTATTTGCTAAAATTGGCTTTTTGATTGTCACACCTGAAAAAATACATTTATCTAACTGCTCCTTTTAATTATTTTAGCAGACTGAGTTAAACTAATTAGATAGATATTCAGCTTATAATTTGAAGTTGTTGGGTTCCTTAAACTGTCTCTTCTCTTGAGTACATTTTATCTTATCACAACTGTAATCTTACACTTTTTAATGTCTTAGAATTAAGATGTATTACCTTCTTTTTTCATATAAAATTCAGTTCATTTGAAATGGCAAATTCTTTAGCCGATTGTGTATCATAGTTCATCTGCAAGGTATAAACCCAGGCATATACAAGAATTGTGTTAACGATTACATCTTTGATCCTCTTGCACATTTTTCGTGGTTATCAATCTGAGAGACACTTCAGCAAGCAGGCTTGGGTTATTTTCCTGTTGAGTGGGATTGGAAAACAGTGCACAAGACCGGGGAAGTGGTGTTTTCTTGTATCTGGTTAAAGAAAGTGATCTCCTTTGCAGGGTCAGAGAAAGTACTGCTCCTCTCACAAGACTGAATGTGGGGCAAGAAAGATACAGTCATCAGATTGCTTAAATTTTGGAAGAAAAAAAAAGGAATTTTCTATTTTAATACTTACCATAAGGTACTTTCACTCAATAGTACTTAAAATATTTTGAATTAAATGTCTTTAAAAATAACAATATAATGTTACTAAAAAATGTAATTTGCTGAAATAAATTCTGCACGATCTTCTTTTGGTAGTTGCATAGAATTTTTTTACTGTAAGGTATTAAAATTAAAATGTAAATATTTTATTTTAAAATCTATAGAAAAGTGCCAATTAATTGATCTGTTTTGCCTGTGAAAATGTACTAAGTGTATACAAATGAGAACTGCTTTACATTTAAAAGCAGTTTTATTTATATAAAATTATATTTGTAAAGGCTCTGATTATTAAAAATATGAAAATTCATAATGTTGATAGTTAAAAGGAAGAAAACCAAGGTTCTAAGCTTAATCCATGAAATGGGTTTTAGAATCTGGCAAAATGATCTTATACATCGAAGAATATTTTATGGTTTTTGAGGCAAGTAACTGGATCTTTTATATCCCTGTATGTTAGTCTATTTTAAATGGTTAATATCTCTTATTAGGTAATCTCTTAAAGGGGAAGAACTGTTTATGCAATTAAGTTGTGCAGAACAGTAGATACAAATCGAGTTTGTATTATTATGATACCATAGTTTCTATATTATATTTCATTTCTGTAAGTCAAGATCCCCATATTCAGACGAACTTAAAAAGCTCTTTCCCATTGTTTCTAATCAGGCAACATTTTTAGAAAATTTAAAATCACTTTCATAGGCAAGTTTAGTGCTCCCTCTTGTGGCAGACTCACTTTTGAAGCTAAAAGATTGATCACTAAGAAGAATGATTTTCATTATAGTTTAAGTAAAATTTTAAACTTTATGTGACTAGAAAACAAAGCTTAAACAGAGAACTGGAAGTATTTTTGTTTATTGACAATGGAGAGGGTTTCTGTTACCATTACCTTTTGAGTGAATCTGTTAAACAAAAATTGACATCAAAACAAATGTAATGTACGTGCAAACATAGCAAATTAAATACAAAAAAGGAATTACTAATGACAGGTCTTGCTGTTAATAAGATCAAGCAGCAGAAAATCAGCAGTTAGATAAATGGTATTCTTAAATAGATTTTACTTTGAAATCTCCCATATAAACAAAGAATAAACAACAGTAACACCACCAAATAAAGCCACAGGGAAGAGATTATTCTTCTATACTTTTATACACTATATATGTTAATCATTCTGTCTTATTTCCTCTGATAAGACTGACTTCAGGGAAGTCGCAACAAGGCCTTCTCGGCTAAGAGCATATAACGTTAGTTAGACATGAGTCTGGCTAATGCCCTATTACATTGACAAAAGGGAAAGGTTTCTGGGGTTTTGCTTTTTCCAGTGGAAATGACCTCAGACTCTGCAGTGGTTGACATTCACTGAACAGGGCTGGCTGGAGGTTCAAGGTATTTGGATGAACATGTGGTTCTTAGTAAAGAAGTTTTTTTTTTTTTTTTTTTCCTTGGTCCATAGGTAATAAGAAGAGATTTTTTTTTTTTTATAAATTTTTTTAAATAATTGCTTTTGACTCTTGTAAACAGTTTGGCTTTGTTTCGTATTGAAAAGGAGATCGAGCCATCACAGTGCTATTTCTAAAGATATAGGACATCCCTGATTTCCTTTAAAGGTCTATTTTTGGCTCCAGTTCCAGGTTAAATCATTCTTTTTTACATGATCAGAGGCAGGTTTTCAGCTTTAAGGATTGACAGACTTAAAGGAGAAACATGTTGGAAGCATGAAACATGCTTCCAGGAAACATATCAATTTGTTACAATTCAAAAACTGTAAAAATGGTGGAATGGTAAAATACAAACAGTACTTGGAATTGTCAAATGTTTGCACTCAAGACTCCATGAACCATATATTTTATTTAAAAAAAAATCATATTTATATCCATTTACATAAGACTTACACATTTAAAAAGAAATGCATACACAGTAATACATAAATGCCAAGTATATTACAATAAAACATGAAAAACCAAGTGGCTCCATTTCATAAAAGCATCTGTTGTACAGAATTTATGACGTGGATGATGCTTATTATTCAAATGACTTAAGCATTTTCTTACAATTGTAGTAAACTAATCAAACTTAATATCTGACTCCCCCCAAAATCACATTTTCAGCTTAATAAACCATTAGTTGTGATTATTTCCTTAGAATTCAGTCTTCACAAAGGTTTTCACTGCTTATCTTCTTAGATGGTAGTGCACTTTAGGTAGAGTAGACTGAAAAGACGACATCTAAAATATGTAATGGACAGCATTAGTTTACTGAAAGATCCCAGATTGGAAAAATCTCCCTCTGCGACTCTTGGTGCACCTCCATGCATCCTGCCCACTTTTGTCCTAAGGGTAGGATATCATCTCAGGTCTAACCAATGGCTGTATGTAATTGATATTTGCTCCTCTCTAATTTTCTGCAGGCGAGGTTCATAAATAAGATTTGCTCAACTTTGTAGAAAGTATGGCAGTAATATAAACAAAGGTAGTCACAGAAAACCTCAGCAGTCCTTTTGAAAAGCGTACAGCTTGCTCATTAATAAATTGAGTTGAGTTGACCTATTCCATGGAATAGATCTGTATTCTAACTCATATATTTTAGAGCTCTTCAAAAGAGATCTTTGTTTAATTGTGACAAAAACATAATGATAATCAGTAACATATAAAGAATCTGGGTTAGTGATGTGGCATCACTGATTCTTTCCAGTCATAATATACTTAGGAAAAGATCACAATTACTATCCCGACACAAGAGATAAATGATATGTTCTGAATTGTGTTAATAACAAAAATGCTAATGTTTCCTCACAATAGAAATTGGTTGTCCCAGATTAACTTATTGGAAATAAATACCTTTATTCCATTTAATGGTAAAAACTAGGAAATATGAACTAGAATGCCAAGCACAAAATACAGATTATAAATAGTTAAAGAGTAATTCTACCCATCAGTCAAGAGCTAAGAAGCAAGCACTACTCAACATATTAAGTAGTCATTTGTAAATTAGTGAAGTATTCTAATTCTAGTTCCTGGTAAATTATCATGTTATGTGTAGAAACTATTACAAACAGTATTTTGGAAAGCCTCTTATTTAGCCAAATTATTACAAATTTTAGATCATGCCTAATAAGGTGCCAAATTGTATACCATAATTAAATTTTTAATGTTAGGGTTTTACATTCTGAAATTAAATCTCTTATCTGAAAGCTTTTTGTTTTATCATCGGCAGCTTCAAATAGTGACCCAAATAAGGCAGCATATCAGCTCCTATATTAGGCCCCAAAGACCAACAGTAAGTTGTGTGGAGCTTTTAGTTCAAGGCAATGAATAAACAGCACAAGATGAGCTGTTCCCCTCCCCATCCCTGTGCACATACTTGGTTCTAAATATTGCTCTAAAAAGTGTTTCTCCAAAATTTTAATTCATCGTAAATGGTAGAATATTTTGGTAAAGCACAGTTGTAGATTAAAAAATGTTTATGAGTTCTTGACATTTATTTTCTATGAAGACACAGTTTTACTAAGACCGGTTTCCAATAAAATTCCATTTTCATATGGATTTGGAATTTGATTCCATCAACTAGTATTTCTCGAAGTACAAATGCCTTATAGCTTATGATTTTATAGGATGGGTTTCTGTCCTGTCCGCCATTGTTATAATGTTATTTCACTTGGTTTCTATCTGCTGTAAACCCCAGATACTTAAAATTCCTATACGTTTTCAACAAGTATTAATCACATTGATGAAAAACAACATACCAGAAGTTCAGATTTTTCAGTTATACTTTTGTTTTTAATGTGAAATAACCTCCAAATCATTTTCCTGATTCTGCCACTATTTGACTCTGGGTACCTACTAAAATACTATTTGCTTATTTCAACTTCCCCTATATAAAATACTCACTTAAAAGTGTGTTATTCTGTAAGTGCGAAACTCTCATCAGTAAAATGCTATATGCATCAATGTGCTATGAAAAAGTAGAAACCAGTGTAGTAGCAACCCACTGATGTGTAATAAGATAGTGACAGGCCTCCAACAGATGGGCCTTAAACCATAGCAGACAGATGGTGATAGGAAATCCTAGATTAAGAGTTACAATGTAAAGAACTTTCCACTCTCTAGCAATTCAAAGGGGTTCTCTCACTTCTCTCACTCTTCGGCACAACGAAGAGTATTGTGTATATTTACTAGTCTATGTAGGTTCCACTTTTTTTGGTGGTTTTTTGTCAGCCAAGGAAAACTACTCACAGCAAGTCAGTGCTGCCTCCTTTGAGTGGCTTGTCAACATGAGTATGTGCGAACAGTGGAGTTGTCTAACCTCTGCAGTCTTGATGAAGGAACTGCAAATGGAGAAAAGGGCTTTAGAGGGACTTGGATGATTGAGTACAAAATTTCAGATGAGAAAGATTCATTTTCCCTGCATAAAGGGATCTGAACATATTAATAGACCTTCTTTCTCTCAGATAGAAGCCACTCATATTCCTTTTCTCAAGACAAGCTACTAAAGAAAATTTATTCCAGTGTGATTCACCTGAGCTTTCAAGTTGTGTATTCCTCCTTAGGTGAAATCTGTTAACAAGAACAGTTCCCCTGGGTGCTCCTGTTTTTGAAGCAAAGATTGCTCTTGGAGAATTCAGTATGATAGATTATCTTCCCCTCCAATACTGAAAAGCTGCTATACTCATTTTAATCATGTTAAATTGCTCATGAATTTTGCTAATGTGTTCCATAATAGTAACAACTTAGAAGAAATATAGATCAAAGATCATGGAATATAGATCAAAGATCATGGTTTATACTGGAACTTATTTTAAGGGCCATGACAACTACTATCACCTTGACAAGAAATAATAATTCTAGGTGATTGTGTCAATAAAGAGAGTGGGACTTTTTTGTTTAATGCTTACCAGACAGACATAACTTTGTGACTACAACTCAAATTTGTCTCTCCTCCAGAATGGCTGTTTTCCTTTGTGAAGTATATAACACAAGTCTAATGTCCACAGAAGGAAATACTAATTGGGAAATTACTGTCGGTTTTGTGTTTGTTTAATTCTCTTCTCATGGTTGTGCTTGTTTATTTAAGGCCTTCTGCCTTGGTCATAGGTGAGAATATCTGATGAGTCTGAGTTTTTAAGATGAAATAGAAAACTTGCAATATTCAAGCATGTAGGGTGACAGTGGAGTTAATTTCCATTTATTAAGGACCTTTAGTCCAAATCCATCCTCTAAACAAATTATTTACTTGGTGAATAGAAGAGTAAAGAAACACAAATCATGCAGATGTTTTTCTTCCTAGATGTGGACATTAGCCAAAATAGTCCTTTTTAGGATATTTTAAATTATTTTTAAAATATGAATAAAGTGCCATGAGTTCATGCATTAGCAGCTTACAAAAGAGTATGGTCTGATGAAAGCAAAGTAAACTTCAAGCAGAGCAAACCAACTTAAGAAAAGAATCAATTCCAGAAAGCTGTGCAAGATCAGAGAACGACAGCATTTGCTAAACAAGCTTTTTACTTTATAAGCAGAAATGCAAAACTACTGTACCATCCGTTGTCATTTTCCTTGACTGCCCCGATGTTGTGGTTAACCTAAATCCAGCCGGTAATGTTTCTGAGGACCCAGGCATCATGCTGATTCCGTGTACTTCACGGGGAGGAAACTGCCTTCTCCAGGTCGACCCACGCCTGAAATTCTTGTCATCACTCTGCCAGTACAGAGATACAATTTGATGTAATGAAAACAAGTAAACTAGTCCAGGTGCTTAAAACATGTAACTCTGATTATTTACATTCAGTCTGTAAAGTGTACATATGGAATACTATAGTTCAAGGGTTATATTGATTCCAAAATGAGAATGCAGGATATGTGAAATAGAAATGTTTTTATTAAAAAGTTCATATGATTTCGAATCTAAAACATATGAAAGTAAAATCTTTGAAAATTTAAAATAAAACCCCAAAGTTTTTCCAAAAAGAATTTTGGGTATACTTTGTTGCACTTCATGCCAACTGTTTTTATGTTATGAGATGATATACTTAGTTGAATAAGTATTGGGTAAACACTATTTGATTCACACAGTTGATTATTTCATGAATTTTGCTTTTATGTATACAAGGTATATGTTATGGGAAATCTATATTTGATACAACCTGGCTCATATGGGATACGATAATTTATACTCTGTGTAAGAAACTAAATTTGTCATTTGCTAGATTTCAGCTGATACAGAATTAACTTGTAGTTTGTTGAAAAACCTATGCAAATGGTCACCTTCCTTTTAATAAATACATGTGCTCATTAGATGCCACCAAAAGCATAATATAACTCTGGCTGCTGTTTTACAATGTAATTCTTGTTGCTGATTCTATTATATCTTAATTGCATAAAATCTTCCCTCTCTGTGCATACACATTGTACCTGCAGACAAACAGTTATTTTCTCTGAATTGGTAAGCAACAATATGTAATTTACCATTTGACTGATTATCTTCTTTGTTTCTAATCTAAAGAAAATATTAATCATTCTACATAGATCTTATCTTCTTATATCACTAAGTTTTTCATCTAAGGAAGGACTGTCTACTCCCTAAAATTATAGTTAAATATGTGTGGTTGACTCTGCTAGCTCAGGTGACTTCATTTGGGCATAGAGAATATAGATAGATATTCAGCCTAAATTATTTTTATAAATAAGAAACACTATAAAGTATTCTTCATCATAGACTACTAATTTAAGTAGCATACAAGGTTAATCTGGGAAAGATAAAATCATTTATGTAATTACATTTATCCATTTTTCTTTTAGAATCCTTATTATTAATATATAAATATTGTTTAGGTATGATAGCCATTTTACATTTTAAGAGATTTCTGCTACTCTTCTCAACTGCAGCATTTGACTGCCTTAGACCTCCAAATGTTTATAAATGGAAAAAAGAAGCAGAATTTCACAGTTGTGGCCTCTCTGACTTCTTGAATCTTGGAGAAGTTATTGCATGAACATAAATTTCCTTCAGTTCTATAAAACATTACATTACACTGTAGGAATGTACAGCTCCTATAATGTGTGAGATAAGGGCTCAAAAATATGCCAGTAAGTTGAGAATTTAAATCATGATTCCTTAACTTCTGTTCTTTCAACATAGTGTTACTGCAGAAAGTTAATGGGAACTATAAGCAACAACATCACAGGAAAAGGTTTCCATGAGAGGAGATTGAAAGGTACGCTCTCAGCTGAGGATATCCTCTGTCTGTAGCAGCACATGAACACTTCTCAAATCATTTCAGTGGAATCTGAATGCGAGCAGCCCCAGAAACAAGTCTATTCTGGCTCCAGCTAAGTTGTTTAGATATTTTTGTTCACATTCAAAAAACAAAACCAAAATCAAACAAAGAAACGAAAAACTGAGACAAAAGCGACTAGAGGGTTTGAATGATAAAATCATGTGCTTTTTTAGTAATAAAAAGAGGTAGCATATTTTAAAGGCAGATAATAATGTTCCATTTAGGACTTTCAACTTGTTCATTACTTTTAAGAAGCAACACTAGAACCCACATAGACTTGTGTCTCTGACTGGACCTCTACTTCAGGTCAGTCTGCATTTTAGAATCGTTATGACAGATCTTTAATCATTTTTATTAAAATTATTTTTCCAACTTTTAAGTAAGGATAATAATTGTACTTAAAAGTGTGTATGGGGCTTCCCTGGTGGCGCAGTGATTGAGAGTCCACCTGCCGATGCAGGGGACACGGGTTTGTGACCCGGTCCGGGAAGATCCCACATGCCGCGGAGCGGCTGGGCCCGTGAGCCATGGCTGCTGAGCCTGCGTGTCCGGAGCCTGTGCTCCGCGACGGGAGAGGCCGCAGCGGTGAGAGGCCCGCGTACCGCAAAAAAAAAAAAAAAAAAAGTGTGTATGTGTTTATGCAGACTATCTTTTTGATTCAACAATTAAGAATACAGATTAAAAGCAGATACAAACTACTATATATAAAATACATAAACAACAAGGCCCTACTGTACAACACAGGAACCTATATTCAATATCCTGTAATAAACCATAACGAACATAAAAAGAAACGAAGTTGAGTTATTTGTAGTGCAGTGGATGGACCTAGAGTCTGTCATACAGAGTGAAGTAAGTCAGAAAGAGAAAAACAAATACTGTATGCTAAAATATATATGGAACCTAAAGAAAAAAAATGGTCATGAAGAACCTAGGAGCAAGGAGGGAATAAAGACACAGACCTACTAGACAATGGACTTGAGGATACGGGAAGGGGGAAGGGTAAGCCTGGACAAAGAGAGAGTGGCATGGACATATATATACTACCAAATGTAAAACAGATAGATAGTATGAAGCAGCCACACAGCACAGGGAGATCAGCTCGGTGCTTTGTGACCACTTAGAGGGGTGGGATAGGGAGGGTGCGAGGGAGGGAGATGAAAGAGAGAAGAGGTATGGGGATATGTGTATATGTATAACTGATTCACTTTGTTATAAAGCAGAAACTAACACACCATTGTAAAGCAATTATACTCCAATAACGATGTTAAAAAAAAAAAAAAGGAAATGGGCTTCCCTGGTGGCGCAGTGGTTGAGAGTCCGCCTGCCGATGCAGGGAACACGGGTTCGTGCCCCGGTCCGGGCGGATCCCACATGCCATGGAGCGGCTAGGCCCATGAGCCATGGCTGCTGAGCCTGTGCGTCTGGAGCCTGTGCTCCGCAACGTGAGAGGCCCACGTACCGCAAAAAAAAAAAAAGACTCATCAAATGACTCATCAAATAGAGAATATCAATAGAGAGACAGAAATTATACATGTATATGATATGTATTATATATATGATATATATATTATATATATATACAGAGAGAGAAAGAATCTAATGGAAATTCTGGAATTGAAAAGTGAAACAAGTGAAATTAAAAAGTCACTAGAGGGGGCTTCCCTGGTGGCGCAGTGGTTGAGAATCTGCCTGCCAATGCAGGGGACACGGGTTTGAGCCCTGGTCTGGGAAGATCCCACATGCTGCAAAGCAACTAGGCCCGTGAGCCACAACTACTGAGCCTGTACGTCTGGAGCCCGTGCTCCACACCAAGAGAGGCCGCGATAGTGAGAAGCCCGCGCACCGGATGAAGAGTGGCCCCCACTCGCCGCAACTAGAGAAAGCCCTCGCACAGAAACGAAGACTCAACATAGCCAAAAATAAATAAAAGCCATTTCTAAAAAAAAATTCACTAGAGAGGTTCAGTAGCATCTTTGAACTGGAAGAATAAAGAATCAGCAAACTTGAAGATACAGCAATTGAGATTATTCAGTCTAAAGAACAGAAAGGAAAAAAGAATGAAGAAAAATGAACAGAGCCTCAGATACCCATGGAACATCTTTGAACACACAATATGCACTTAATGGGAATTCCAGAAGAGGAGCGAATTAGGCAGAAAAACATATTTGAAGAAATAATACTCCAAAAATTCAAAATTTTGATGAAAAACATTACACATCCAAAGTCCAAGTAGACATCATAGTAAAACTGTTAAAAGGCAGCGAAAATCTTGAACACAAGAGAGAAATGATGTATCATACAAGGGAACCACAATAAAATTAACAGCTAATTTTTTATCAGAAACAATGGAGGCCAGAAGGAATGAGATGGCATATTCAAAGTGCTGAAAGAAAAAAATCCTGTCAATTAAGAAGTCTTTGTCCAATAAAAGTATCCTTCAGCAATGAAGGTGAACTAAAGACACTCCCAGACAAAGAATGAGAATTTGTTGCTAGCAGGCCTGCCTTATAAAAAATACTAAAGGAAGTCCTTCAGGGTAAAAGGAAATGACACCTGACAGTAAACTGAATCCACATGAATAAATAAAGAGCAAAAGGCAATTATATAGTAAATACAAAGACACTACAAACATATTTTTCTCTTTTATTCTCTTAACTGAGTTAAAAAACAATTGTTGGGTTTATAACATAAAGAGGGAATAGAGTTATATTGGAGAAAGGAAAGGACACCAGACAGTAGCTTGAATCCACAGAAGAAAATGAAAAGAACCAGAAATGATAAATATGTGGTTTAATATAAAAAATTCTATAAATACATTTTTTCTCCTTTCTTCTCTTAAATTTTTAAAATGACATATAAAGCAATAATTATAACACTATTATTGGATTTATAACACATATGGATGTAATATATATGACAATAATAGCACAAAGGGTAAGGAGGGAATTGAGCTATATTGGAGCAAAGTTTTGATAATTTATTAGAATTGAGTTAGTAGTAATCTGAAGTATATTGTGATAAATTACATATTATAATCTCTAGAACAAACTGAGACTAGTAACTCAAAAATGTAATAAAGAAACCACAAAGGAATTAAAATGTACATTAGAAAAGTATTTATTTAACACAAAAGAAGACAGTAAAGGAAGAACAGAAGCACAAGAACAAAAGAAGACATGAAGCATATAGAAAAAAATAAAATTGCAGAGAGAAATCCAACCATATCAATAATTACTCTAAATATAAATAGCTTAAACATTCAGACTAAATGTGAATGACTTAAACATTATCAAACCAGATTAAAAAAACAAGATTCAATTATACACTCCCTACAAGAGACATTTTAGATGCATAGACACAAATAGGTTGAAAGCAAAAGAATGAAAAAATATACACCATGCAAACAGTAACCACAAGTGAGATAAAACGTCAATACCAATTTTAGATAAAATAGACTTTAAGACCAAGAAATATACTAAAGACAGAGATACTTTATAATGATAAAAGGGTCAATTCATCAAAATGATATAATTAAGTGCACCTAACAACAGAGTCCCAAAATACATGAAACAACACCTGACAGAACTGAAGGGAGAAATAGAGCATTCCACAATAGTAGCTAGAAAGACAACCTACTGAACAGGAGAAAACATTTGCAAATGATATGACTGATAAGGGGTTAATATCCAAAATATATAAATAGCTCATATAACTCGACAACAAAAAGAAACAACCCAATTAAAAAATGGGCAGAAGATGTGAATAGACATTTTTCCAAAGAGGACATTCAGATGGCCAGCAGACACATGAAAAGATGCTCAACATCATTAATCATCAGAGAAATGGAAATTAATACCATAATGTGATACCACTTCACACCTGTCAGAATGGCTGTCATCAAAAAGAACACAAATAAGAAATGCTGGAGGGGATGTGGCAAAAAGGGAACCCTTGTCCACTGTTGGTGGGAACGTAAATTGCTGCAGCCATTGTGGAAATCAGTATGGAGGTTTCTCAAAAAACTAAAAGTAGAACTACCACGTGACCCAGCAATTCCACTCCTGGGTATATATCTGAAAAAAATGAAAACACTAATTCGAAAAGATACATGCACCCCAATGTTCATAGCAGCATTATTTACAATTGCCAAGATATGGAAGCAACCTAAGTGTAGATGAATGGATAAAAAAGATGTTGCATGTATATATACTATGGAATACTACTCAGCCATAAAAAAGAATGAAATTTTGCCATTTGCAGCAACATGGATGGACTCGGAGGGTATTATGCTAAGTGAAATAAGTCAGACAGAGAAAGACAAATACTACATGATATCACTTATATGTGAAATCTAAAAAATAAAGCAAACTAGTGAATATAACAAAAAAAGAAACAGATTCACAGATATAGCAAACAAACTAGTGGTTACCAGTGGGGAGAAAGAAGGGCGGAGGGGTAAAATAGGGTTGGGGCTTAAGAGGTACAAACTATAATGTATAAAATAAGCTACAAGGATATGTTGTACAACACAGGGAATATAGCCAATATTTTATAATAATTATAAATGGAGTATAACCCTTAAAATTGAGAATCACTATGTTGTACACCATAACATATAATATTGTACATCAACTATACTTCAATAACAAAATTTTAAAATTAATAAAAAATTAAGTGGCTAAATAAAAACCAAAAGAAACATTTTTTAAAAAATACAAACCATAATGGAAAAGAATGTGAAAAAGAATATATATGTATATATACACACATATATATACATATTATATATACATATATATATATAGAGAGAGAGAGAGAGAACTGAATCACTTTGCTGTACGCAAGAAACTACCACAACATTGTAAATTAACTATACTTCAATAAAAAATTTTGAAAAAAGAATAAGGATTGAAAAGATTATCAAAGTTATAAAATTAAAATCAGTTAAATATTAACTGTTTTTAAAAAATATTAATCATTATCCTGATTGGAGAGGAGTATGAATTTACAGGAAGTTAGCTGAGGTCAAGACTGTAGAGCTTATCTGTCTAACTTCCTCTGAAAAGGACAGCTTGGGTTTTATAAAACCAAGATCACCTGCCCTGCCCATTTGAGTGTGGAATTATTGTCTCATTTTAGGAATTGCTGTGTTCATTCACAGAACTATTTTAATCAGCTTTTCTTTACAGCCAAGAAACACCTGCATTTTGCAACACAGAATTATGCATCACTGTATTTTCCACTTCATACTCAGGTTTCCTCCCCATTTCTTCCAGAAAGATCCTTGAAAACCTCAGAAGGAATATTAAAATCCACAGTTTATCAATGCACAGAGTGTGCTAACGTCCCTTGTATTGCTTCATCTTGGGAGACTACTTACATGTTTACTATTTTCCAAATCATTTAAACATGCATTTACTATGTGTAGAGATTCTTACACTCAATATAACCTTCAATTCCTATGACTGTTAAAATGTTACTCATATATTTTTAAGGAAAACACAATATTGATATCTAAAATAATCAAAAGCTTCCCATTTATTGAAAGCAAGTTTTTTCTTCCTTTTAATATCCTAAAATTTCCTGTGAAGATACACTGATATTTAAGAAATAAGCACATCCCTTATTAAAGAGCTGAATTTATTAGGGCTAGTGTTGTCATTACTTACAATTTAAAAAAATTTTTGCTCAACATTATTTTGCTGTCATAGCTCATGAAAAATGTCTGAAATACTTCTTAGTGTTTCTAACTGCCGATATGATAATATATATGAATTTATAAAGTTCTTTCCAAATCAAATTAGTAAAATTAAATATTTAAGAATAATAGTAGGGGAAATTCTAGATTCTATCCATAGAACAAGCATCTGATGAATTTTGAGCACTAGTCCTTGAAAGCCATTTTACTTGTACTGTCCCAGGTCCCTTTTGAATGACAATGACAGACAAAGACTTACTTCATCCAGTCGCCGTTCAGTTCCCAGAGCCAGGAGGTTATTGTATTCCCTTTCGAGAATCTGCCTTGCCTGTCGAGATCAGATTAGAGTTAACATCATTGAAGTCACCTTTTATTTGAAAAATCATAGCGATTATATTTACCTGAGAAAACATTCCAATACCCTGTTTTATTTACAGGGGTCTCATTTTTTTCATCCTGTATATCTATAAGCCATTGTAAATTTACACTATAAACACAAGGAAGGGCAATTTTCTTTAGTCTGTGGACAGTAGAGACAGCCTCACATAAACGTCTGAGGTCAAAGGGTTTGACCTCACTTTGTTACTTTATTCCAATTGAATATTTTATGTAAACTTTGAAATATACAAAAATGAAATAAAAAGTAAAGTTAGACTGCCACATTTTTGTCAAGTCTATGCAGGTAGTTCTGAAACCTGGCCAATCATCATTTGGGGAAACTTTAAATGATGAGGGTTCCTGTGCCCTATCTCTTGATATCTGATTTCTTAGGCTTGTGATGTAGATTGCACGTTTTATTTTAAGTTTTTAAGGAACTCCAGCAATTCAAATAATTATCCAGATTTGGGAAACAATGGCACACCCAGAGCTGAGTGTCTGTATAATTCAGACATGTAAATAGAAATGACTGCCCCTCAGAGAGGCAGAGACTAAAGGCCATCTGTCAGGGATATTGATTGGGGGAATCTGGCATTCAGGTGGGAGGTTGGACCACATAACTTCTAAATCCCTTTCAACTTAATTTTATGATTTTGTTTTGGCTAGAAATCCAGTAGCTTGAAATTAAAGTCCCAGTGACATATATCAAACGTTGAACTAACTCCCATTAGGAATCATGAATACACAGCCGACTTTTTTTCCCTAAAACTTTACTTTGTCCTTACATAAACCAGGACACAGTGCAACTACAGCACAAAGGGGCTTGCCTGGGTGTTCTGTGTTGGAATCTGTAGTAATAAAGCTAAGCTGCTGTAGTCAAAGTTCTCATCCAGGGCTATAAGTGAGCCATGCACACCACTTTCAAGAATATTATTTGCATATTCTCGAAGTCCAATTGCTTGTATCCAGCGAATAACTCGATCATTGCTCCACACCAACACATCTAGAAAAAGAGGTGCATCATTTTAGGCTGCAGTATTTTGCATAGTAAATAAAAACTGCTGGCTGAAATGAGCCACAGGCGTCTGGCCAAGTTAGCATTTATGCTAGCTTCTTTATTCACTCCCTAGTGCAGCTGGCTCCTTGTGTTAAAATGTATTTACCTTTCTAATAACTAACCCTTTCTACTTTTAGCCCAGAAAAAAAATTGTGATTTTAAGAGTGTTTGTTATCACTGAAATGAGAGCATTTCCATCACATGGAACATAATGTCTCAAAGTGTTTCTTGTTTTCATTCTGGAGCTCTAGGGGTCTGTCTGAAGTTCAATGCTTTTACCACCAGATGGGGACGTTTCTTATTTGTGTCCATATACAGCTCTTCAGTCAAGAGAGCAAGATGACAATCTAAAATGGTTCTTCATCAGAGTATTTTTAAACTACTACCTAACTATTGTGTATAGGCTAGAAGAAACTTTTTTTTTTTTCCATCTGAAGCAATAAGTCAGAGAACAGAACAGTAAGAGAACAGGCACTCAACAGTTTGATACTTACCCTACTATTTTGTCAATCCATTATTTCTCAGTCACATACTAATCCAAAAATCAACCACTCTCAAGTCATAAGTTGTTTTTCCTTTTAGGTTGAAATGCAATATTTTACTAAGGTACAAAACACTTTGAATTTTATTTTCTAAAACTAAAACCTTTAGAGAAAAATGTCATATATACCTTTTTAGACCAAAACATATCAAAGTATATTTTATCCTTTTTCCATTCCTTCGCATTATGAGTTGACATAATACTACATAATAGCCAGCAAAACAGTCAGAAGGGCCAGAATGTTCCATTGAAAAGAAAGAATTTTGAGGAACTTAAGGGGAAATAAGAAAAGAATTAAACCTTTTTTTCTAATCCTTAAGGGGAAATGAGAAAATAATTAAAACTTTTTTTCTAAAAAAAGAATCAAAACTTTTTTTCATTTCTAGAAAGGTAAATGAAACCCATAATTTACTAGTACAGTAAAAGTAAGTTTTCCTATTAATTTTTTTTTTCTTTCAGAATGAAATTTATACCTTATCCAGAAAAAGTATAAAGAATACTTTGGGAACTATTCTTCAACTTCGACTGTTCATTTCCCCAATTTAACTTATCTGCAAAAATCTTATTAGTATTTTCTTCTTTGTGTGTGTGTGTGGGGGGAGAGTATTTATATATTAAGTTTTTCAAAAGCATTACTAATTTGTCCTAATGCATTAATTTATAACCAATTCAGATTTTCTTGTGTATAACATCAAAGCAATAAAGTGATACTTCAGCACCACAGAGGTCCCCTCACGCCCTTTCTCAGTTATTATCCTCACCTCAACAATAACCAATATTCTGACTATGCTCACGCCAGATTAATTTTGCCTGATTTTTTAGTTTTTTATAAATGCTGTCGTACAATATGTATCTTCACTCAATATAGGGTTCACCCATGCTATGGCAAATAGCAGTAGCTTGTTTATTTAGTATTCCATTGTATGATTATGTCACAATTTATCCCTTCTACTGTTGATGGAAATTTGGGTGGATTCTACTGTGGTTATTAAGAATAGTGCTGCTTTGGGGCTTCCCTGGTGGCACAGTGGTTGGGGGGTCCGCCTGCTAATGCAGGGGATGCGGGTTCGTGCCCCGGTCTGGGAGGATCCCACATGCCGCGAAGCAGCTGGGCCCGTGAGCCATGGCCGCTGAGCCTGCGCATCCGGAGCCTGTGCTCCGCAACAGGAGAGGCCACAACAGTGAGAGGCCCACGTACCGCTAAAAAAAAAAAAAAAAAAAAAAAAAAAAAAAAAAATGTATATATATATATATATATATATATATATATATATATATATCCACCAGTATCGTTTCAACTATTGCTTCTTCCTCATTCTCTCTTACCTCTCTTTCTGGGATTCCAATTACACCTATACTAGAATCCTCCCTGTGTCCAGTGTCTCTAATGATCTGTTTTGTATCACTCATCCTTTTGTTTCTTTTCACATTTCAGGCCAGATATTTTCAACTGATATATCTTTTATTTCATTATTAGTTCCAGTTTAAACTTTCTGCTTCTTAAAATTTCCATTTAATCATTTCTTAACATACTGATTCTAGCTCTTTATTAAAATTTTTCCATTTTGTCACCTATTTTCTTAACACATTAATCACAATTGTTTTAAAGTCCATGTCTGAAAAAAAATCATCCAGGGTCACTTATGGATATATTTATATTTTCTGTTTTATTCCTTTTGGTTTTCCTCATTTTGCCCCATTATTTGACATGTTTTATATATATATATACATATATATGTGTATATGTGTGTGTGTATATATATATAACTTTGCATAAAGTGTCAGGCTTACTTATTTCCTGTTTCTCCAGGTTCTTGGTTCCTCAAGACCTGGCAGCTTTGGCACCTCTAAATTACAATGTTCCCTCCCCTGTTCTGTAAGACAGGGAAAAGCAGCAGAGAATGACCAGGCTTACCTCTCAACACATTTCTCTTTTTCTCAAGATCATGGCCTCTCAAGGCTCGGGTGTCTTAGTTGCTTTCTGCTGCCTTCAAACAGCTGTTTATTGATTGATCTAGTTTTTCTACTTGTTCTTGGTTGATTTAATGTATTCCATTATAGTCAGAAGTGCAGATTCCTGAGATTAATTTGTACTCTTTTTGTCTCTACCAATCCATGGTGGTGGTAAAGCATTTGCATATGAATCTGGAAGGTATATATAACTCACATACCTCTACTTAACTCCTATTGTGGTTTGAACAATTTTATTTCAAAAGAAAGGCCCTAAGTCTCTCTTTGGATTTGGTTTAATGAGAAACATGTGAGGAAAGAATCAAAATGCCCACTTTCCACAATCGCATTACTATATCCTGCTCCAGCCAAAGAATGAATTTCTTCAGGAAGTAGGATGTTTATTGTCTCCCTCAGAGTTTCAGCTCTTTCTTTCCCCATGTCTTCAGCAAAGCAAAGTACTTTGGTAATAATCCTTACTATCTATGGAAATTTTATATTATATATATATTCACTGGGTCTCCCTGGTTAGTCCTAAAGTATATGTTTTCCTCTGAGCATTCATTAGTTCTTCCACTGAGGCATTAGACCTCAGAAAACAGGATGTAAGTTGGTTGGCATTATATTTTGGTTACATTAGTCAGCTGCTGTTGATAGCAACTGATTAGTTCTAACTACTGGTTATACCACACTTGCACTTGGGTAGGTATGTATAGTATGTATGGTTGGCAGTAACAGTTCTCCAATTATTTTTACTAAATGCAACATTTAAAAAAATGGGGGCTCCCCTGGTGGCGCAGTGGTTGAGAATCTGCCTGCTAATGCAGGGGACACGGGTTCGAGCCCTGGTCTGGGAAGATCCCACATGCCGCGGAGCAACTAGCCCCGTGAGCCACAACTACTGAGCCTGCGCGTCTGGAGCCTGTGCTCCGCAACAAGAGGCCGCAATAGTGAGAGGCCCGCGCACTGCGATGAAGAGTGGCCCCCGCTTGCCACAACTAGAGAAAGCCCTCGCACAGAAACGAAGACCCAACACAGCCAAAAATAAATAAATAAATAAAAAAGCCAAGCATCTGAAGCCCTTAAAAAAAAAAAAATAAAAAAAAAATGGGACAATAGTTCAACAAAAATGTAGAGTTTTCTTTACACTAAATGGATTTGTAAATAGGAAGTATTTGTTCTTTTCTGGAGCTGGATTTGTATTTTGATAGCCTATGACATATTTTGTAGTTACCATATTTCTGTAAATATACGTCTACCAAAAATTCCATTGCCATATCTGTAGTTATTCATGAAATAATAAGTATAAAATAATCCATTTATTTACAGGGTAAAGGTAAATAAGACACTAATACCAAATTCTCTTCTTCAGAACAACATAGTTTTGTTTTTCTTTTCATTTTGTAAATCAGATCCCTTTCTATAAATCTGTTTCCAAGCAAATTTTATGCTCTGACTTTAAAGCTTTGTAAGGATCCTCTTGACCTAAACAATAAATGTCCAGAGATCCGTGTTGACTGTTTCCTAGCAACAAATTAAATGCTTATAGATTTTGATATTCACATGGTCTCTTCACTTCAGAAAGCTGTTCATTAAGGTCAAGGTTAATTAACACTTCAGATAATAACAGAGACCCCTAGTCACAGTCAAGAGTTATTCCTGTAAATGTCATCAGATCAGTTACTGGAAATGGGCTATTTATGATCTCACTCACAGCTACATCACACATGGAGTTGCCTATGTATAATCATAGTGAATCCTGGCAGTTTTTCTCAGAGCTACACTCTAACTAGCAATTGCCAAATACTAATATAATATTTGATGTAGTGCCAGATCATCTGTCTATGTAAGAAGCATTTCATGTGATGAGACCAAGCATGATAAAATTTAATTGGAAAAAATACTTCAAAAAAGAAAACCAGAAACAGGTATCCCAAGGGTAAAATCTATTTGTGTGCTAAAACATCTCTGTTAGATCAAGCACAGACTTCCTTTTGGTGTCTTTATTTGGCCAATTAGTTCCCAAATTTCAATTCAACTGAACAACAGTGCTCTAAAAACAACTTGCAATTTCCTGGGTCCCCCAAATAAAGTGAAATCAAATAACCCAATTTTGATAATGGAAGAACACTTTCTTGCTCCTAGGTAATGAGTCAAATGAAGTGTTACAAGAAATCCATTGTGTGTCTGTCTACTCTCCAATGAACCATATATAGAAAAATACTTTTAATCAATCACCTTCACAGGCATTCAAACCCATTCCACGCTAACTAATGTACTGTCCAAGAACTGCCAAAGATAAAAGTGATTTCTGACAATATTTATCACAAATGAAAATTACAGAAGTCTAAGATAGGTGATCTGAAAGAATAAAACAGTGCTAAACTTTAATATGGGAAGGAAGGGTAACATGTAATATATACTATTTTCTTGTCTAAGGTAAGCCCTAAAGGCAGTGAAGATGACAATAAACCGACTCGTGCCTAACTTTGAACAATTAATGTACAAACACTTATTGAATTTGATGAAATGCTTCCATGTATCAACTCCTGGGTAATGGTAAACAGAAATATAAGGAGTTTATTTTGCTTCTACTCAAAATTTTCTTCAAAAAATCTGAGCCTTTTTCCCATTAAGAAGTATAAATAGACACAAAAGGGCTTATGATTTTTGCCCATAAAAGTCCCGTAGATATTTATATCTTATACCTAATCATTAAATTTTCCTTCAACAACAATAAAAATAAAGTGGTCTCTAACAAGTATAAAGTCTAACATGTTGCTCTTTTTAAACAATTATTTCCCCTGTATATTAAGGTACTGCTCAACATTTAAAAAGTTAATTACTAAATACAGTACTTTTCTAAAGTCTGTTATAGGAAGTGTCTTATTGGTTTGTACAAACAATAGTTGCAGCAGTTAGTAATGTTTCTAAAATCATTCCTAGCTAAAATTATTAATGGACTAGTCTCATTTATAGGGGAAAATTCCCACTGTAACTTCTATATAAAAATCCCTGTATTATTTCAACAACTATATTACAAAAATAAAATATCTGGTCACTGAAATAGAATTCAAATGATGCAAACCAGGGATAAACTGCTATAAATAAATTATATACCATGTTTCTCTGAATCGTAAGAATGTTCTATTGAAAGTCTGACAAAACTATGTGGAGGCATGTTTACGATAAACAGAATATATAAGTAATAGGTTCAGAGGAATAAATCTCAATTCAGAAAATCAAGAATATTCCCCAAATGGGATATCTATCTTATAAAGTGATGATATCCTTTTCTGAGTTTTAATCAGAAAAGTAATGAAAAAGAAATAATGATGACACTCTTCTAGCTGAATACTTACGTTACTTAATGACAATTGTAATGCATACAGCATTTTAGGTTCATAAAAGTGAAAGCTAAAAATCCCAGAAAAAAAAAGGCATTTGATATGAAAGAAAGACATATTACCTTTTATTTCATGTTGGCTTGCTTCTCGTCTTCTTTCTAGTTCTTTTCGGTCATAATTCAACCTTTTTAAGCACATAATTCCATATTGTAAACTTGTTCTGTTATTTTTTTTTTTAAAGGAGAAAACACATTTAGTTTACTCAGTAGATGATTAAGCATAGTCAACACTATGCACTACTTCTTCAGGCAACAGGTTAATAAATTCCATTTGTAATTAAATCCTCTAGAATTGGAGGGAATTAAAATTATAGTTATTCTAAGCACACAGTGTTTCTAAAGAGTAAAAACAAAAGTATTTTCGAAATAAAATAACCATAGTCTTAAAAATAATCTTGGATTATGTTGTTTATCCACATGTCTTTGTTTTCCATTAGGCTATTTCAACATTGTTTGAAGACAAATGAACGTTTTACTCCTTTGAAAAGAGTCAATATTATGGAGACAAGAAGGAAATTATAAGAAAGGGATGATACTCTTCTTTTTAGCTGATGAGAAAAATAATATAAAAACATGAATGAGGGCTTCCCTGGTGGCACAGTGGTTAAGAATGACACAGGTTTGAGTCCTGGTCCGGGAAGATCGCACATGCCACGGAACAACTAAGCCCATGCGCCACAACTACTGAGCCTGTGCTCTAGAGCCTATGAGCCACAACTACTGAGCCCACGTGCCACAACTACTGAAGCCCGCACACCTACAGCCCATGCTCTGCAATGAGAGAAGCCACCACAATAAGAAGCCCGCACACCACAACAAAGAGTAGCCCCCGCTCGTCACAACTAGAGAAAGCCTGAGCACAGCAACGAAGACACGACGCAGCCAAAAATAATAAGTAAATTTATAAATAAATAATAAAAAGATGAATGAGTTAAGTGATAACATACAGAACCAAATACCAAAATGAATAGCCACCAACTCTAAGTGATACAGAAATATGTGAAAGGAACAAGTCAGCAGATATTGAAACTCTATGTGGAAAGGATATTGTGGAAGAGCAGAAAACTGACTGATCCTTAAAGGATCAGGCAAAGGGAGGGTTAGTAAAGGATATGGAACACCATGAACATAGGATGGCTGATGAAATGTTAAATGTGTGGTGATAGATCCTGTGTCCACAGTGAAGATCTATGCCAGGAAGTTAGGAGGAATAAGATTTTATATGGAGAATGGGGTTACATTAAGGAAAGTTTGCGTTCAGAGTAAGTGTAGAACACATCAAGGTGATAAAAATTATTGGACAATTTTCACAGGAGGATAAAAATGACAATAAAAGGTTTTGGTTTAAGAGAGAATAATCTGGAAGTAACACAAGAGTTGGGGAAGATAGATAATTCTAGGGGACAGGGAAATTAGTTGAAGAAGAAATGCTATCAAAATAAAGGTCCCACTAAGGACAAAGAAAAGCATGAAAAGAAAATCTAGAAACCAGAGATGTTCAGAGAGAAGAAAGAAGACTTACTGATATTATATATAAAGGATGTGGAAGAGTATAATAGGTAAAAAGAATCTCTAGGCCTCAAGAACAAAGAGCACTGAATATTAATGATTTCTTAAATGTTTAGAATTATAGACAAATTTAGACATACACATTGGCCAGGCTACTCTTAAGTGCTGGATTCATTTCTAAGCCCTGCATTTTAATAAGAACAAAGCTGAGTTCAAATATTTAAGAATCAGAGGAAAATGGAAAGAAATCTGCATTAATTGCTGTTATGGGATAAACTGTGTCTCCCCAAATTCTTACAACGAAGCCCTAACGCCCAATACTTCAGAATGTGACTGTGATGGGAGACTGGGTCTTAAAAGAGGTAATTAAGTTAAAATCAGCATCAGGGTATGCCTTAATCCAGTATGACTGGTGTCCTTATAAGAGGAAATTTGGACACACAGAGAAACCCGGGAAGTACACACACACAGGAAAGATGATGTGAGGACACAGTGAGAAGGCAGCTATCTGCAAGCCAAGGAGAAGAAACCAATAATGCTGACACCTTGATCTTTGTTTTCTAGATTCCAGAACTTTGAGAAAAAAAATTTCTGTTGTTTAAGCCACCTATCTATGTTATTTTGTCATGCTAGCCCAAGCAAACTAATTCAGTGGAATACCAGATAATACTGATGTAAAAACCATCATAGACATTAGCCAGCTTGAGGTTAAACCACTGGGGCTTGCCTAACGTCTGCCCAGTTTTTGTATGTAACGTAAAATTGTTCTATAAAAAGGATATATGTTGTTACAACAATGTCTTGTCAGATGGAAAACTGGGCTGTAAAGACAATGGGATGCCATATGCAGTAAAGTATTACTTGCTTTAAGTCAGAGCTAAGCATAGCATAAAGATGAAGCTTGTGTATTTCCCAGAACAAACAAGAACCCTGTCATTTGAGTAATTTTTATTTTTTAAAAAAGAAAACTTGATCTCTGGATGAATCATTTCTACTATAATAATAAAGCAATTAAAAGTTGATCCAGTGAAGAAGAGAAAACAGGCACAAGTGTGTCATCAAAAATTCTAATATTTAAAAGTCTATTGCAACCACACAAAATTTGAGGCCCTAAATGTTCAGTGACAGGGAACTCACTACCTCACAATGTGTGTACTATAGAGCAATTGAGAGTGATACAAAGTTGTATTTTCTGTTGAACATAAATCACTCACCCTATTATCTATACCTATTTGTACTAGAAAAGCACATGTTCAAGACAGCAAATATTACTCTATCACATAGTATTAAAACATAAGAAAACTTATCTGAAGTCTTCCCTTATCCAAGCTAAATTTCTTTAATTCCTTCCTTTCCCCCAGATTTTTACCACTTTATCAAAAACAATTTAATGTCCATAAATTAATACAGCTTCTTATTGTTATCTCACCACATGATAGGACTTTTATTGTGCCTGCCAATAAACACAGTCTAAATATGCCCTGTCAAGCCATTAACCAGAACTGAGATTTTTGTGTCAACTATAAATCACATATCTTTTTCACTTGAACTGCTTTTAAATCATGAATTCCCCATCCAGCATTTTAATGGTTTTTAAAAACGATGCTATATTTATCTCTACTAAATTTAATCCAACAGTGTAAACAACTGTGTTAAGATTCAAAACATTTTGATAAATTTGACTGAAGAATCTCAATTATTATCTCTTTATCCTAACTTTAGTCATTAACATATATGATTTTTATACCATTTTAATTTCCGTCACTAATTAAATGTTGGACAGGATGTGAACACAGTTTCCCAAATTGTCTAGATTTATATTTATTAATTTATTATAATAAACTGTATATAAAATAATCATAATACAACTGACAATTCTGCAGATAACCTACAAAGAGATCAGGCACAACATAACATTTATGACATGGTATTATAACAACCATTTTTTTACTCCCTAGATGATAAGCAACTTGAAAAACTAATTTTCATTTGCCTTTCATTTATCTGTGCTCTTACCAATGTCTCATAACCCATTCAGTATTTTTTTTCCTGAAAATTAATGTACAAATAAGCAAAAGCACTAAAAGGTTTACACATAAACAAAAATTTTCTTCAGAAGAGAATTCCTTCTCAAATTTTTTTCTAGTATATCCCTAAGTTATATAATTTATAACTCCATATATAGTTGAGACTGATGATTTTATTCTTAATAAATAATTTTCTAATATTAAAACATATATAGGTACAAATCACAAACATGAAATTTCCTACAGATACGGGGAAAAAAAGATCTATGCTGTATGAGAATTTTGTACTCTTCAGTTCCATAAACTTTGGGCATGTAATATGCACCCAGGTCTACATTAGATAGTCCCCGCAATTTGTTGCATAAAGATACTTTGCCAAGTAGATGTACACAGATGTTTCAAAGAGCACATATTCTATATTTCTTAAATATCTTTATGTTCTAGTAATATACACAGTTATTTATTTTTCACTTTAATTACTTTTTGGAAAAAACGTACCGATGGAAACTATCCACCATTTTTAAATGGACACGGAGATCTTTTTTTGTTAGGTGATCTAACATTCTTGCATCTACCAAGCATTCCATAAAATAACTTCTGTATTGAGGTAACCCCAGGCTGGGAAGCCATTCGTTTCCAATCCACTCGTGGTTCATATCTCCATATGCCAGGGTCTGTAGAAAAACCGGACACTAGAATTGTTTTATAGCAGTCAAGTTTCTTAGCCAATAAAATGAGACGGTAATTGGAGGGTATGGGCTATCATTATAATTGATATTTAATTCCTATGATATATTGAAACAAAGCAGAAATAATATTTAGCCCCTAAATATTTGATTTATTTTGGTACAAAGTGGAACTCTGGGTACATGTATCAAGGTCCTTGCCTAAAGAGAATGATAAGGTTCACTTTGTTTGCTCAAAAGGAATTACATTTTATACAAATATGCATTTTAATTCAAAAGCTAAAATGAATGATATAATACAAATGCTGAGCTTAAAGATCCTTTCTTTGTATTGATAGATTTATTTAATTCAACTTATTTTATTTTTATCTGTTAGCCAATACGCCACCATTTCCTTCTCTTCAATGCTACTATTACCATTGCCATGGTGTGTAATGGCAAATCTTGATGTCAAAATAGAAACCTCAGTAAATGAATAGAGAAAGGAGCCACAAGGCTAGAGAGATAGAATGCTGAAGCTTTATGTGGCCATTGTTACCTAGTGAGGCATGCAGCCAGTATTCTATAAAAATTGATGCAATCAGTCTTTCGTAGATATCAATCAATACAGACTCTGTACTTAAAGAAGCAGAGCATGATCAAACTCTAAGACAATCTAATTCTTTAATATAACAGTATGAACTGATCTTACGACTGTTCTTAAAAGCCAAAATGAAAACCAAAATCAACCATCATCTCTAAAGCAATTTTAAAAAAAACTATTAATCTCTATTAATTTGACAATGTCTTCTATTTAGTTCCTTATCAAACAACAAACTCACAATTATAACATGTATTTCTAATGAAAATCTAGGTGTTCCCTTTATTTTGTGTGTTCTTAAAAAATGAAATTCTCACTAAAATAAAAACCTAATGTAACCCTAAGTTACTCAATGTTTAAAAGTAGGTCCTAGTAATAACTACAAAAATTTTTCTTACAGTCAAAGTTTGAATCACATTACCTATAACACATATTAATTCTTTTAGTAATAAACATGCAGAAATGTTGAAAAAGGAACAGCTTCGTTGCAAGCATATATGTTTGTTCAAAGTACAGATGCTTAGCTCATATGTCATCTCAATAAATGGGAGTGACTTCTGACGTGTAGTCGCAAGGCTAACACGTGTCCCTCCAACTCCATTTCTCACACACTTTCCATTATACTTTAAAGAATTGGTGATTCCAAATAAGTTTTTTGAAATCTCCCCTCCCCGCTTACAACCAACATAAATGATTCCTGATTAAATATATTCGGGGTGATTTCCAAGAAATTTAAGTTATAGTTCATTCTTTTAAAGGAGAAATGAAATTTTCCTTTCAAAAGAGGCCAGGTATAAAATGATGATCATCTTCTTTGCAAAATATGGTGATTTTAAAAGACCTTATAGTATTCAACATAATAAAGTCAAATACATGATTAGCCTAATCTTAAGCTAAGTGAAGACTTATAATATTATGACATACAATTTTCTTACTTTATATCCTTATAGCCTACTAAATGATATTGTTTTAAAGCACATGAATTTCCTACCTGGGCCCAGCTTCCTTCCTCAGATTCTTTCTGTGTTAGCAGCAGGAAATGATTAATAAAGCAGATAAAGATAAATTAATCTCAAATTAATACAGTAAATTTTTTCTAGTAGAAGAAAAATTGCTTTGTTATTAAAAATGTTAATTAAGACACAGACAAATAAGTACACAGATCCTTATTCAGATCCACAGTAATCAATAGAGCAGTTCAAGGGCAACTACAAAGGCACCTACACAGTTTCTAATTTATTCTAATTAAATGCACGCACATACAACATATGGAATTTTCATGATACATTTGATCTGGTCATTCCAAACCTTTTTTAATTCTTAAAAGTGTGGGATTTTACAAATGTAGTAAGTTATGACAAAAATTTCTGATTATATACATACAAATATACAATACACAAATGTGTATACGTACATATGATGGATAAACCTTATATAAAGTAAATTAATGGAGTGGACAAAGTAACTGCATCCTTCTAACAAAACTTTGTGGTAATCAAATGGGTTTCAGCAAGAATCAACAACAAACAAAGCTAAACAAGAAAAGACCAAGCACAACAAACTTAAAATGTAATTAGCACACAACATTGGCATTTTTATTCATCAGAAACTAGATAATCAATTTTTCAAACAGGAATAAAATTAAAAGGACATTAAATTAAAAATAAGTTGCTCATAATAAAATGCATGGCATGCCCAACTTTGTTACTTTAAATGAGAAATGATTATATGTAATATATTTTTAAAAGCTGACAATTACAATGAGTCACGATGAATTTTTTAAGTCTGTGCTTTTAATACTAAATGAACACTTTGCATGCGGGTGGGAGGAGGAAGCTCTGTATTTGAGATGGTAAAGTACAAGAAACTAAATAATTATATTTAAAATGAGTATTCAATCTACACATTCTATTACAAATTTAATTGGGTTTGGTAACATGCATTACCTGTGAATATGTTCAATTTTAAGTGATATTTGTTATCAAAACTTTCCAATGTTGCAAAATGTATAAATAAGTGTCATTAAATTCTTGATTATTGTTTGCACGTTACAAACTCTTATATTAACCACATTATGCCAATCTAGTATGGCTTCATTTAAAAATGTCTAGGGTCAGTGAAATAAAACCACAATGAAAAATGTTAGTTATCATTGCATATTACTATGTAAACATACCCCATTATTCTGATCTACGCAAACAAAATAGCTTTTCCATCCAAATAGCAGCAAAATAACTTTCTTCATGTTCAACAAAGCTGTAAAGACTAACCGTTTTTGCTGGAGCTGCAAGATTTTCCATTTCTTCATGGGTCACCCAAACGTTGCCTGAAGGCTAGTGAGGAGGCCCAGAGGGAAGCAGTGGGATCCATGGGAGGGAAGCAGTGGTAAAGAAGAAACGCAGCACCACTGTAAGTTAATGGTACCACAGTAACACGACCATGCTCTTGCTTCTATAGCATGCACAAGAGACAGCATTGCTAGTTTCTCATAGCTGTCTTTTTCTTCTACTTCAAAAGATTAAATAGAAAGAGGCATGCTGTGAAGCTCACACGTGATAGACTTAAAATGATACTTCTGTAATTATTAATCAGGAAAAAGGCTTAATCAAAATTTGCATTTCAGTGGTATGCGGCTATTGGATCCACTTTTTGTAATCATGGAGAACTGAATAAATTTGATCTGTAGAAGAATATTTTTATTTTTTTCTTCAGTAAACAAAGGCACATGTATTTTGTTGTGTTATTACCTATATTTTGTTCACAAAGTTTTAATTCTTCAAAGTCCTTGGAAAGAGAAAACTGGTTGTAAATACAAAGCTGAAAGCGCTATCATAAACTGTTTGGAAACCAGTATCAGCTTTTCCCAAATGACCGCTTCCTTTTACAGTTCAGTAAATATGTTGTTTTCCTATATTCTTATAGAGAAAAAAGAAGAGAAATGCTATTTTGGAGTTAATAATAGGTATTTTTCCACTAAATATTGTCAGAAGTCACAAAACCTAGGTTTCCTAGTTTTTTAGCAGTATCCTTCACTATTTTAGATGTAAAAGGGAATTTTCCCTCTAGCAGGCACTACTCTATTATGGAGTCTCATTTGCCTTCTAAATAAAACAACCCATGATGTTTGTTTTATACACTGAAGTATTAATACATACAATTTCTAGACCAAAGTCCACTTAGTAACATACAGATCACTGGGAACCACCTCCCATTAAATTCCACCGTTTTACTGGGAAATATTTATGAACATTTCAATGTTGTCCAAGCACATCAATTCTATAGTTAGAGTGGAATTTAATCTTATGTATTGCTTGTTACTTGTTTTGGAAGGGGTCTAGTTTCAAAGAATTGGAAGTAGCAAAGTTGATACCCCGACATAAGTCATCACCATAATTCTCTTTTGCCTTTTCTACCAACACATAGTACCATGTTGACTTATTTTCTATTATAAATAATGTAATTTAATATAATTTTAAAAATAACTACATATAAACTAAATTGATGAATATAATTTGACATAAGATAAATCTCATGTATAAGAGAGTTACTCATATATATAGTTGTGTAACAGAACAGAGTTGAGTATTCAATATTTATAATTATAATAAATCATATGGGCATAAAATCTCAAAGGCTAAGCATCATATATATGTAAAGAATTCTCATTCTCCTACCATTTTGGAATTTTGAGCATATATGAATTTTTTCCTAAAAGATAAAACCGTGCACATCTGTAAAATATACTGAGAATACAGCAGCCATCCATGTCATTAAATGCCCCTCCCTTCTATCCCTAGGTTCCAGGAATGGTGCTCATTATAAAGAGAAAGTTGTGTATGAATATATGAATCATTAAATCATTTGGCAGAAATTGCTTTTACTGAATTTTTGAGCCGTGTACTATGCTAAAAATAATTTTACAATCATCTGTCACATTCCCTTTACACCCAGTGACAACAGTGTTTTGCCTGAGTGGCTATACTGTTTAACGTGAGCTTCAGTGATGGTTACCTGAGAGGAAATTCATTTAAGCCAGATTGTTTTACAATGATTTCTAAGGATTCGACCTTGATTGTGAATCCAAACAATGAAGATCTCCCTCCTTCTATAAGAAACTTGACCAGTATTATTTCATACTAGAATACATACATGTATAATCTCTTTCACAGGTTAAAGTCTATATTTGCCAGTCTATCACCATATTCTGGGGTGAGTAGGACTCTGCAAGCTATGGCTTTATCTGTATCTTTACATGCAAAATGAGTATATACCCAGGGCAATTTTCTAAAATATGGTTGTGAAACTTTCTGAAGTTGTAAGTTAGCTGTTCACTTATGCTCTGCAGTTTTACTTCTGAGAAGCACTGCCTGCTCTAGAGTCTTGTAAAGTAATCCATAAAATGACTTCTAAACAACCCAATCAGTTAGGCATTAGTTGAGGTTTTAACAAGTTTATTTTATAAGCAAACCCATGTGTAGTAAGTCAATTATTCAGATTTATTTCTTTTTACTACCAGTTTAAAGGATAGAACTTTCAACAGGGTAAGTCATAAAAGGGTGCTTTAGAGCATGAGTGTTTCAGCAAAGAGCACATCCTAGAGAATAGCTAGAGTGGGACGCTTTGAGCAACCAAAGGACTCTGGTGCCTTGGGTCCAAGGATAAAGACAATGCAAAAATTAGCTTGGAAAAGCGTAAAGGACAAGTATCATATAATTTGGTTGTGGTTTTCTGAGAGCCGCTGAAAATCATTTACATCAGTCCACGCTGCAACCCCCAGTATCTGAGCTGGAGAATGCAAACCAGTAGACTTTTTTTCTTCTTCTTCTTCTTCTTTTTTTTTTTTTTTGTGGCGAATACCATTTGAGTCTAGTAAATGATTTCTAAAATTTTAACTATCTGGAAATTTACCAAATTATAATCAAGAGGCTTGAGTTCTAGCAATGCCACTTCTCAGTAACTACCCAGGACATTTCCTAAACCTCTCTAAATTTTAGAATCTACATCCATTAAGTAGACTAAAACTGCATACTCATACTAGAAAAAATACAAATAATTTAAAATTATGATGTAATATATTCTGATACAGGGCTGGGACTAGGATGAGGTAGGTGAGGTGTCAAGGGGGCTACATTTAAAGAAGCATTCACTTTCAGGATCATGCAAGTGCAAGGCCAGTAGTGACAGTGAGTGCCTCATTCAGTTTTATTTGAGGTGCCTTGCTGGCCTCACCTTAGTCCAGATGGAGTAGAGTATTCAGATAGTATTATCAAATGAGATCTAGTAGGAAAATTCCTAAAGGATGTTGAGAATTAAAGCACTTAACTAATTAAATCATTTAGAACAGAATTATGATATAAAATTTAATATTAAAATGAGTTTAAGGGATAACTCATGAAAATTAATTGGAGGAAAATAATTCTCTTGCTGTCAGAAATACAAAATAAGTAAAGCAGCCAGACCTCAGAATAATCCTAAACTTTATCTAGCTAGAAGTAACTTCTGTTACTACATAAGTCATTCTGAAGAATTTTTTGTTTTATAATTGAATTACAAAGTAAATTAATTTGAAATTTACTTTTCACTTTCAAAATGGCCTAGATCCACATTTTTCCTTTATCTGAATTGATATTTCTCACCATAAGAAGAGAAATATTTCTCATTATAATAAGACTAGTTTTACACAATTATATTTCACCTTATTTACATTAAAGGTTGAGGCTTAGGAGGTTAGTAATAATGAAAAGTGGAACCAAAGTAGACTGGAAGAATGTTGCAAAGAAGAAGGAAAACTGGTAGAGTTCAAGAAGCAGGAGAGTACACTTGTTAGGAGCATAGACTATGGGGCAAAACAACCTGGGGTGTGACCTTAGACAAGTCATTTAACCTCTCTGTTCATCAGTTTTTCCCATTTGTAAAATAGATGTCAAAAAAGTACCTATCTCATAGCATTGTCCTGAGGCTCAAATGAGTTATTGCATGTAGAACACTTAGAACAGGGACTGACACTTAGTAAGTATTCCACTGATGTTGGCTGTTACTACAATTTCACTAGAATTTTCATTAAACAATCTCTACCCAAGTAAATCTTTAGTTTAATAAATGCTATTTTCCCCGTACATTGTGCTGAAGCCTATCTTATGCCTTACATGTCTGCTCAAATTTGCTGAATTCTATGTTTACTAAAGATCGCTTATATTTGTTCCCAAACCTGTCTACTTCCACTGCACTTTTTAAAAAATCACTCAATTTAAATAAATATTACATACAGCCAAAATTAAATAAACTTGGCTCATGTATGAACACTAAGTTGAATTATTTGGAAAGACCAGATAAAGGTAAATCTTAAAACACATTGTCAGTGAGATACAGCTTCAGCAAAGTCTGGGGAAGAATTTGTAAATTTCCGGGAGGATTCTGCACTCACATAGCTTTTCAAGTATCTTCAAGTTATCACTTTAAAAAGAAACTCAAATTTTAAAAATTGAAGATGTTTAATGGATGAAGTTATCAAATAAACATAATGTGAAACTCCAGGCATTGGAATTATACTCAAAGAAAAGTCCTAGGGTTTTATCTAAATTTGCAAATGCCTGAACATTTACATATTTTTACTTAAGATAAAATATTTAAAGTATTTATCTATTCTTTATGACACACCTCTTTAACCAAATATTTCAATTATCTGATAGATATCTCCATCTCTATTCTATTTTGTAAGAGGCCTTCTACAGTAACTGTAGCTTAGGAAGAGGAAACAGAAAGCTGGAAGATTAGGGCTGGCCCAAAGATATAATAAATGTAAATAATATAATAATAATAAATGTAAACATTAGAATTTTCTAATGTTAGCCCATTTCGTCTAGACAGAAAAGGAGGGAGAGTTCTGTTCAGTTTAAAAAGAAAAAATCTAAGTATCTTGTTTTTTCCTCTTAGAACTTGAATGAATGAACAAGATACATCTTTCTTAGAAACCAAACCCAAACCTAAACACACGGAAAATCTTGTAGGATCAGAACTATGTGCCGTGTTCTAGAAGACATGATAACATTTCTTAAAAAAAACGAACAAACAAAAAACCAAACCAACTCCTTTTGAATTTTCTAAGTATGATTCCTAGTATATAATTTTAGGTGATGACTTTAAAATGTTTTCAGCTTCACTTTATGCAGTGGATTAATTCCTAGAAATTCACATGTAGTTTTTTTGCAAAGCAAATCATATTTGAACTATATTAGAAACAAGTAAATACTTCCATGTAGATGAAATAAAAGAAATAAAAAGCACTCAGTAGATTATTTTTAAAGCAAATAGAGACAACTTATCTCTTATGAAACTTGCATCAATATTTAGCAAAGGGCATATGTCTTCTGTGAATAAAGAGCTTTTACACATTAGTAAAAAAATGAATATTCCTATAATCCTATAGAAAAATGAAAAAGGTTATGAATAGGTAATTTATTTAAATGCTAAAATAAATAAGCATATGAAAAAATTTAACTTTACTAGTAATTTTTAAAATGTAAATTTAAGCAATGTAATCATTAACATTGACAAAGAATAAAAGGACTATACAATACAATTTGACAATTAAGGTTCAAAAGTAATAAGAATATAAATGCCCTGTATACAAATATTGCTATGGAAATGACTACAGTTCAGTTAATGCAATAATATAACTACTTGCTTAGCCACTATGGTATTAGAAATACAAAGAAAATTGTTTAAGTAAGCAAAATGTCCAATATTAGGGACTTGGTTAAATAAATTACAGCATTTCCATTAAGGAGCTATGCTGCAATTAAAAATATTACAATTGCATACTTAATAAAATGGGGGAAATATTCATGCTATATTACTAAGCTTTAAAAGTACAAAATAAAATATTATGTGAAAATAATTCAATTTTATAAAATGAGAAAGAAAATAGAATGAAAAGGTCTCTATCAAAAAGTTAATAGTGAAAGTATTAATAATTTTAATAATTAATTAACAATATATTACCTGTCTTTCAAATGTTAATTCCTCTTTGAAGCCTTATTCAACGAGAAGTGATTTCTCCTTCCTTTGAATTCCACGGCACTCTGCTTCTATCTCACATTAAGGAATTAAACTATGTCATCTTCTACTAAACCTGCTGGTGAACATATCTTCCTTTTCTTAGTTTGATTGCCCTCTCTGTAATCAGGGCATACATATCTCATCTCCTCTATAATGGTGAGTAGAGTGACTTGTACGATCATTATTTTAAGATGCATATTTACTGACTATTTACAATTTGCCAGGCACTGAGTTAAGGCCTGGGGACTATGGAAAACCTGATAATATACTTGCTTGGCCTAGTGTGGGATGAATCAAGAAGAGAAAATTATAAAATAGCTTTTATAAGTATACGGAGTAGTAACTCAGGAAGGGAAGAAAACCCAGACTTTGGGGCTTAGTGAAAACTCTTTAGAGGAAGAACATTCAGGAATCATTAGATGAAGGATGAGTTGGAGAAGAATGGTGATCTTGGTCAAATGGTGATTGGTCAAATGGTGATTTGACCTTGTATTTCTAGCATTGGAATCTAGTGCACTGGGAAGGAATACAAGAATATATGTAATAAAAATGGGGTGCTTCCCTGGTGGCGCAGTGGTTGAGAGTCCGCCTGCCGATGCAGGGGACACGGGTTCGTGCCCCGGTCCGGGAAGATCCCACATGCCGCGGAGCGGCTGGGCCCGCGAGCCATGGCCGCTGAGCCTGGGCGTCCGGAGCCTGTGCTCCGCAACGGGAGAGGCCACAACAATGAGAGGCCCGCGTACCGCAAAAAAAAAAAAAAAAAAAAAATGAAGCAAATTTCTCTAATTTATGGTCTGTGTTTAAGACCATGTGTAAAAATTTATACTGAAGTTAGCTTTGTGCCTGAAAACTGAAATAAAGTAATATCACTTTTCTATCTTTTGCCCACTATTCAAACTTACCTCATTCTTCCATATTTTACTATTTTGCATGAAAAATCCATTTAACAACAGAAATCATATCCTTTATCAGCAAAAGATATAATTTGGGAAAGGACTAAAGAAAGCATGAATATTATTTGGGAGTTTTTCCTCTGTGTTTGAATTTGTCATCTGGCATGCCTTTTTTAGATATTTTGTTCTTTCCTAATATTAAGATAGGGATGAAATTATGAGAGAAATAGGGATTTATAAATAAAAGGCAAACAGGTTTTGAAGGAAGATAATCCACTTGGTATTTATAAAACATTAAATACTAAGGTACTTTCATAATTATGAAAACTGCTTAAGAAGTAGTGAGTCTAGCATTACATCTTCAAAAAGTACTAATGCCCTATTGCTCATCTCCTGAGATGCTGGATTACATTAAAAAGAAAAATTGTGAAAAAGAGTAAACTCTTGGTCTTGTTGCTTGGGAGAAAAATCTAAACTTTAGTCTAGAGGCTAGCTCAAAAGTCTATCTTGGTTGCAGGCTTCAAGTCTGATAGGAATCACAGCTCCTCAGTTGAAAACCTATTAAAAGTAGCAGCAAGGTTAATGGAGAGCAAGCTAAATCTCCTCAGAATAATTCATGCTGACGTTGAAATGTGTGCTGCCACAATTTTGCTCTGTGGACTTGGAGATGCTGCTATTCACCCAGCACTGGGAGAGGGAAGGAGCACAAATGGACTCACAGTTCTGGATGTTGGAGGAGCTGAAGGACTGGTTAGGGAAACCATCTCCTGGATTGCTAATCGGAGCTTTAAGCGATGCAGAGGATTGCTGATTCCAATTTCTCTCTGGATCTCAGTGTCTGATAAAGCAGACATAATGGCACCGCTCTTCACATTGGCTCGGCAGGCTGCCACATACCAAGCAGGCATTCCCAACCAGAGCTGTTGGATAGGCAAAAATACATACCCAGGTTATAATAATAGTTAACCATTAACAATGTCTATGCGCTAGACATTATTTTAAGTATCTTACTTGTATGAACTCATTTATTACCACACCCCATGAAAGAGATGCTATTATTTTTTTCCCCAGAAGAGACAGATGCACAAAGACATTAAATAATTTATTCAAAAAAACCAGTTAGGCAGTAATGGAAACAAAGATTGGAAATGTAGACTTCAGGGTCTGCAATTTAACAACTAATTTATATTATTAGGGATACATATAATGGCTGCACCTCACCAAATCTCCTTTTGAGTTTAAGGACAAGAACAGCTACAAGCTGCGTTTGGTAAAGGCTCAATTAACATTCGTTTAATAAACGACTTCAGTTTATAACTCTCCTTTGGAATTCTGAGTGCCTTTGATCAAAGGCTTTAATGTCGCTAATCCACATTTCCAATCTATCTACCTATAGGTGTATGAACTCAATTAGATGCTAAATATGAAAATACTTTCTGGAGAATGAAATGCTGGGCTAATGGAAGAGGCTAACATTATAAACATCTGGAAAACATTAGCTAAAGAGAGTTACAAAATGAACATTGCTTTGGAAATTAGGGATTGTGATTCTTCAGCTTTGCTGTGAGGCTCTGGAAAGACAATTGAATCGGTAGTGCAGTGAGCACAGCATAACGCCTGGCATATTATCTGCAGCACAGGGTGAACGCACTGTGTTGTAGCATCTGAATTACATACACTTAAATAAGGAATATTCTTTCCAATCCTCCCCACCCCTCCTCCATCATTAGCTATGAGTAAGAAACAGGCACATGCAAATGAGCAGTTTAAATCTTGGTTTTAAACAGCCAAAATACTGATTTTTTTGTTGTTGTTGTTGATTTTATTTGTTGACATGAACAGATTGAGTAAAAGGAGAGAGGATGAGAGTGAGAAAAAGTGAGAGAGTAAGAGAAGAAAACCTATAAATCAGCAGTATACAATGCCAAGAGCTCTGGATCAAGAATCAGAAGGCTTGGGCTCTAATTCCTTCCTTGTCATTGGCAAGTCAAGTAAGTCCTCTAAACCTCAGCCTTATTTTCCCCATTTGTAAAATGGAAGGGATTCGGCTTTATTATTTCTAAGGCTTGGTGTTACGCAGCTTCTAACATGGCTCCCGATGATCTCACTTCCTGACATTCCTGCCCTTGTATCGTCCTCTTCCTCTGAGTTTGGGCTGGACCTGGTGACTTATTGTAATGAAAAGACTATGATAAAAGTGATGGGATCTGACTTTCCAGATTAGGTTATGAAAAGACTGTGGCTTCATTCCTGCCAGTCCTCTCCCCCTCTGTCTTCTCCGAGCTCTCGCTCTGGGGAAAGCCAGCTGCAGGGCTGTGAGTTGTCCTTTGAGATGCCCACATGGAAAGGAACAGATGTCTCTGGCCAACAGCTAGCAAGGAACTGAGTCAGCTTGGAATTGGATTTCCCCAAGTCAAGCCTTGAGATGACTGCTGTCCTGGCTGACACCTTGCTTGCAGCCTTGTGAGAGACTTTGAACAGAGGCGGTAGCTAAACCATGTCCAGATTCCTGACCTACAGAAGCCAGGAGGAAAATAAATGCTAAGTGTTGGGATAATTTGTTACATGATAATAGGTAACACTGATTTTTTTTAATTAAAAAATTCTGCCATATTAAAGGGTTGCTTGCCTCTGTAGAGGAAACACAAAAAGTCAAACCTTTCAGTCAATGTGGCCTGACTGAGATAAGAGAAGGAGAGAGGGGATATAGGTACAGTGCATGACTGAATATAGTATCTCCTACAGGTTAGGCAAAGGAATTGACCTTGCCTTGACACACATGATTAGCTATGACAGAAGATGGGAATTGACTTCATAGTTTGTAAACTCAAGTTGTTCAAAATAACTAAACATCTAAATATACCTTCACTGGACCCTGAAGATTGTCACCTCTTTTCATCTCCTCTATGCTAAGATATTTGGATTTCCACACTGGTTAACATTACCCAAATGCTTGCCAATGCATGGTTACCAAGGTCAGCCCTGATTAGACTTTTACAAAGTTTTTGATGTCGATAAATGGTGTGTGAAGCATCAGACTTACTTGTTCACATCACTTTTAGTGGGCTGGGCACTGAAGGAGATACTAAAGGAGGTGAAAGTTAAGAGCTCTCATTCATTGGACCACCCACCTCATTCATCTTGTTTATTCCATTGTATAATTTCACTTATTATGCAACACTGGTTTCCTTGTTGTTCCCTGGAAACAGCCCAGGCCTTTTTCTGCCTCAGGACCTTTGCATCTGCTGCTCCCTCTATTTGAATGCTTGTCCCCTCTATCTTCACATGCCTTACTCCCTCACATACTTTAAATCTTTACTCAAATGTCTCCTTCCCTCTGAATGTCTCTTCCCCTCCTTCCCAGAACAGCAAGCAGACATTCTTTATCCCCATTCCTTGCCTTATTTTTTTTCCATGGCACTTAGCTTCTAACATACAGTGTCATTTACTCCTCAATCTGTCATCGCATGAAAGAAAATAAGCTCAAGGAGGACCAATGTTTCATATACATACTCTGTTCAGAGGTGCATTCGAAGCATCTAGAACAAAGTCAGGCGCCAAAGAGGTGCTCTGTAAATAGTTGTGAAGTCACTGTATAAAGTCATTTTATAAAGTCACTTTACGGAGCACATTATGGGCAATTTCTGCATGCTCAGGATAGTTCTAATTAGCACAAACTTCACTGCTTGTCATTTCCTAGCCCCTTAATGTCAGTAAATTTTTTTTTTTTTTTTTAATATATAAAGGATTTGTTCATCACTTGCCAAAACAGCAGTTAACTCTCTGTCAAACTGCAGCTCATTTTACTGGAGTGAAACTGAACAAAGAATTGCTCTCAGTTTTGAGGTGGGCTTTCTTAAGCATTTTGTCTTATAATTGACTTTTAAAATATAGTAAGTTGAAAGCAATATTTGGAAGAAGCAGCTCTGATCACTAAGAAGCTAAAAATTCCCTGACTGATATAAAAGAATAAAATAAAGCAAGACACAGCCTTCTTTCACTTAGCCCAGGAAAAAAAATGCAGCATGTTTTTATATTTATCTGTATATTATTATTTTTTAAACTCAAGTGAGTTTTGATTGTTCCTTATTGATTAATTCATTAGCTCTGGATGTGATATGATAATGAAGGTGGACAATTTTATAATCCTGAACCTTTTAAAACAATGTTTTTTTTTGTTTTTTTTTTTAAACAATGGGTTTTAATTGCCTCTGCCAAGCAAGAAAAGTTCATACAGTCAGTCCCTTGGTACCCTCAGGAAATTGGCTCCAGGACACCCCATACCAAAATCCGCAGATGCTCAAGTCCCTTACTGTTGGGCCTTGGTATACACAGGCTCATCATCCTCGGATTCTGTCTCGGATTGAACGTGTTTGGTTGAATCCACGATGGGGAACCCATAGATAGGGAGGGCTGACTGTATTCTTCTTTGCCTTGACATCAGCATATCCTAGCAGCTACCAACAGCCCACACTAGAGAACTGAATGGAAGGGGCAGTGAAAACTATTGATAAATGGTATGAAGGGGCCACTCGTGCTCAAATATGTATTTCGTTCGCTGTCCTGGTCTGCTCCTGCTGCCTCCAAGCTGATCAAGTATTAAACTCACTTTTCCAGACCCTTGTGTTATGCAGGAAATGCTGAATGCAGTTTTTGTTTCATTAAAACATTCAGTCTAGACACAGAAGGGAATAAGGGAATGCATCTTCTTCTGCATAACTCCAAATGTCTAAATCTAGCTGGCACCTAGTCTTAAAGAACTAGGTTCAGGAATTATACTACAAGCAAAGGAATGGCAGCAATATCTTGGATAAGACAGAAGTGTTAAATATATGGAGATGCCTCTTCTCTGTTAACCTGCTGATGAGGAAGGGCTCTGGACTGATGTACTGGGACAGGTGTTTTCTTGCAACAACAGAAGTATCACTCAAAAACCGTTTCTTGATTTACTCTAGATATGAAGAAGATAGAATTTACCAAAACTTTCTTTTATCTCACAGCCTGCTTCCTTCTGCCACAATCTCAAGAAAACATCAGAGTAAAACCACAAGAATGCCCACGGGTCCCTAGATAAAGCAAATATTCTCTTTATAAGTTATTCAAGACTATTGGAAAACTAGGATGTCAGGAACCGGTCTTTACTTGTCTCTAAAAATACTATCAAGTTAGCAGTGATTGGATTAAGAGCCTTCTGGTTTAACTCTCTTACCTCTAACCACGCGACTACAGTGGGCCCATCCCACTGCGCAAAAGGTAATCCCTTTCTCCGAGCTTCTTCTAGAAGTTCATGCCTGAAGTATACAGCAAAGATTATTAGTCAGGTAATATGGGAAAAGACGGCAGTGATTATTTTTAATGACAATATTTTTTAAAAACCCAATAATCCCTTATAAGCTTTTTATGAGTTAACACAGAAATAACAGAAATCCTTCTTCCTTTGAATAATACATGCAAATCATCCATTGATTTTATTAGAAATGAAACACTGACATCTAAAAATAATTTTCCCCAACACTTATTCACTAAAATTCAAACATTAAATGTTAATGGACTAAGAAGCTGAATTTTATTATCAGCAAATATCATATTCCCTAAACAAGAAACTGGCCCACATATGCGTATTCTGGCATGCACTACAGGATCTAAATGAGGCTTCTTCCATCTGTCTTGCCCGTTTCCCTTATTATTTCAGTAGTAGATAAATGCCTGTTTATAGAGGCAGAAGATCAAGTTGGTCATTTTAGCCCCATTCAAGTGATATGCTTGATTTTAGTATGCTCTCTGGGTCCAGGTGGCTATCTTAGGAGTTAGCTTTTCGTATAGACTACAAAATTACTTCTCATTTGAAGAGAACTCCGAGGTAAATTGACTTCCATCACTACAAAGCAATGTAAGGTGTAAAATTCAATAGTACACTTATTTCCATTTATAATCACTACTGGTTTTAATGAAAGCAAAACATCTCAATGAAAACAAATGGTTGTTTCTGGTAACAAAAAGTTGTAAAGAACCTTGACAAATGCATCTTTAATCACTATTTCTACTACTGACCCTTGACATCCATCTACAAAACCAATTTCAGATCGCTCGTGATTGAAATAGCAAGTTTCTGTTTTCTTTGAAACTCAAATTGATATACACCTGGCCAGGACTAGATTGGAAAATATATTCTCTATTCCTTAGATGCATTGATCCTACACACACATTTTTACACATATTGCTTTATGTTGACTGTGTGTCTTTCATGCTTAGGAACTCTAAAATGAAGCATTTAATTATTTCCTACTACCAACTGATTAATTGTTTATTGTGGTGGACTATAATATGTTAAAATATATGATAAAAATGTCTTTTAACACAAAAGCTTTCCGTGTCTGTGATGGATGCTACCAAAAAAATGCAGTGTGACAAAGAAACAGGGAGGCAAAACAAAAATTAGTTATAGTAGATGAAGAGACACATAAATCAACTGCTCTTTCATTTCATGGGATAGCAAAGAAGCACGTGTAAGCTATTCAGCACCTGGGAAATGGAACAGCAACACTGGTGCCATGAATCCAAGGTGAAACTAGAGGGACTCCCTCAGCTGGCTTGCTCTACCCTCACCCATTCCCTCAGGCTTCTCAGTGACATTCCTTCATTGAATACCAGATTTGAATAGCATAGTCTCACTGTGACAGATATATTGACAGAAATGGGTTGAAGGGTTAAACAACCAACCATCAGGTACTTATCGAGCACCTATTGTGAGCTGAGACCTGTGGAAATACAGACATGCACCCAGTTTTCCAGGAGATCCCTGGTTACGTAGAAAAGGCAAACACATGAAATTGTTTAAAAACATAGTACAATGCACAATTAGATGCCAAAACTCAGTGAGGCATATTCTGAGGGTGAGGGTTTTGGAGAAGGGGTTAGTAGCAATGGAAATGATCAGTGAAGGCTTTACAGCAACTGAACTGACTTCAAAGGGCTGGTGGGAAGGAGTTACAGATGATGTTCCAATCTGGATGAGCAGTAATGGTGGATGGGCAGAGGCAGGACTGAACACAGAATACGTGCAAGAAAATTTAGAGTAGGCTTCCACAGAGCCAAGAGCATTATTGAGTGTTGTAATATTATATCCATTAGGGAAAAAAGTACTTCCAGTTATGTGACAGGTGAGTGGCATTAAAGGGGAAGAAACAAGTATACATTTACAACTGGTTTTTGCTACATTTAGCAAAAAAGCAAGTCAATATGCACTCAACACCTAGGAAGCACATAACATTTTCACAAGTGAATTACATGAACTGTACATACGCCATTTTTGAAAACTAGAACATTTTAATTCTGACTAGTTCCTTAATAAAAAAATACACCACACGAGCTGGAGTGATCCTATTAAAAGTTAAATTGGATAATGTAACTTCTCTGCTCATAACTTTCCAGTTACTACCTGTCTCACTGAGAATAAAAGCTCATGCAGCTGATAGGATCCACCCTACCCTCTTCATCTTTCTGACTCAATTCCCATCTCACTCCACAACACTGGTTTCCTTGTTGCTCCCTGGAAACAGCCCAGGCCTTTTTCTGCCTCAGGACCTTTGCATCTGCTGCTCCCTCTATTTGAATGCTTGTCCCCTCTATCTTCACATGCCTTACTCCCTCACATACTTTAAATCTTTATTCAAAGGTCTCCTTCCCTCTGAATATCTCTTCTCCTCCTTCCCAGAACAGCAAACAGACATTCTTTATCCCCATTCCTTGCCTTATTTTTTTCTCATGGCACTTAGCTTCTAACATACAGTGTCATTCACTCCTCAATCTGTCATCGCATGAAAGAAAATAAGCTCAAGGAGGACCAATGTTTCATATACATATTCTGTTCAGAAGTGTATTTGAAGCATCTAGAACAAAGTCAGGCACCAAAGAGGTGCTCTGTAAATAGTTGTGAATGTTGAACATGTCAGCCAGTATTTACATTTAGCTGTTTCTTGTTTCAGCAACTTGCATCCCATAATGTACTTTTTAGTCCATTTTTTTAGCCACTTTGTCAGCATAGCACCCATTCCACACGATTCTAAGAGTCTGATCTGGTTTGCGACGCCTGATAGGAATCTGGTTGAGGTAATCCAGTGTGTTCAAATAATCCTATTCTCTTTTTGAACAGAAATTTATCATACAATTGTTTGAGAAGTCACTGGACGATGTAAACCTTGGAAAAGTTTTCCTTTTCTTTGCTTTGTTTATTGTGTTTAAATCACAAACTCTCATAGCACAATAACTTTAGTAAGAGTTTGCAAAGATAATGAAATAAGGGGGCTCAAGTCCAGTGGATTTTGCCCTTTGGTCCTCAGCTGGCAGGGCTAAATCCCAAGTAGAGGCCTTTGAAATGACACACTTGAAACTGTGAGAAACAGGCCAGATTGGAGTGGATGGCTGGATTTTACTCTAGGACTGTGTGCTACATGATGTTAACTCCAGACCTGCTTTTCCTTAACCCAAGGGCAGTTTTTATTATGTAAAGAAATGCATTGAAATTCTCAAAGCAATATTACATTTAATTCTTCTCTATTATAAAAAAAGTCTGCATTATACAGAATTTATTAGAGACATATATCTGGGCATATTGGCTTGAGAGAGAGGCACTGTTAGAAAAATAAAGCAATATGGGTAATGCTCTAATTGTTGGAAATCACTGAGTTTAATACATGATGATTTCATAACATTATTAAGGGCATGTATAGCATTAATTTCATGGGGCCATTGTTGTCATTAGATATTTTGAAGTCACTGTCAGAAAAATATTAGAAATACTAAATATAAAGCTGATTTGGCCCAAACAGGCATTTTGTATATACTGGTGTTCTCTGTTCGTCCAGTGCATGTGTAGAAATGTATGCATTCTCTCTGTACCCCAGATTCAACCTTTTCAAAGGTTCAGTAACAGTTCTTCCAGAGCGATGTCATGATCACATGCTCCAGTACACATCTGCATCTGAAATTACTGTCTTTCTATTCAGGCCTAAAGAAACATTTTTGCCTCCCTTCCTTCCTTCCTTCTTTCCCTCCATCCTTCCTTCATCCCTTCTTTCCTTCTTTCTTCCCTCCCTTCTTTCCTTCCCTCCCTTCTTTCCTTTCTCCCTCCCTTCTTCCCTCCCTCCCTCCTCTCTTTCCTTCCTTCCTTTTAGACAATCTAATATTTAACCATCCTTTCCCCTCAAATCACTTATACATTACTATAGTTATGGGCATCCATTTTTGTTTTAAGTTTTAGACCAGATTCAGTAGCACTTCCTTCTAGAGGAAGTTTCAGGTACAGGATTGTCATTTCCTGTGTGGAAACAAAAAAAGAAAAGCACTAATTGTAAGGGAAGGTCATTTTGAATCAGAAAAACTTCTGAGTCACTGAGCATTTTCAGGGAACACGTTCTTGTCTGCAATAAAGAATACCATTAGATTCCCTCCAAAGGCCTCAGACTCTCTTGATAAGGTGTCAGTGCGTTACTGTAAATGGAATGTGACACATTAAGAAGGCCCAGCGCTTGGGGAATGCTCAGGTGTGTGAGTAATTGGCAAGTTCATACAGAAACGTGCAGAGGGCAGCCTGCACTTACCTGTGCCTGATCTGAAGACAGGAACAAAGTGTGGGCACCCTAGTAATGTCTAGACCCAAGGATTTCTAAATAAAGGATTGAGAATGTCTAAAAATGTAAAGAAATCGAGGGTATTTTCCAGGCTTGTAGCTCCTAAATACTAATCCAGACTAATTTAAGCAAGTATGATTTTGCTTAAATGATTCCATCCAAATAGAAATGTCTGGCTCCTCGTTTTCAGGTTTTATGTCTTTCTCCAATTATTCCAGTTTTGACCTCATAGGTGGAGTATGCTTACATTTCTAAGCTCTGTTTCCTTCACACTAAACAATATCCACACACCTTCCTGTCTTGTCTCCCCACTCACTTTATCTTGATTTTCAAGACACAACAAAAATAACTTCCTCTCAGAAGCCATCCTACCCTGGACCCGGGGGCAATATTTACTACTTATTTTTATAGGCCCCTTAGTACTAAACAATTTTCCCTAGAATATCTTTAACATTTTATTGAGTCAGAGATTTTAGCCAGTTTCATTTTTTGTTTTGAGGACAAAGAACAGATACATGGTAGGTCTACAAAAATCTAGTGACTGACTGCCAAACCTAGTCCGGGGGCATACAAAGTCCCTGTTCTTGTACCCTTACAGTTTGGGTGAACAACTTGTAAATCAACAAATTCAATAAGATGATAAAACTCTGAGAAATGAAATTCATTAGTTACTCAAAAATTCATAAACTATGGGGGCAGGAAAGTCTCCTCTTCCATATTTTTCCAGTACGGATGGTTCATTGCTGTCAGTGAAAAGAGACTTTATTCTCAGACCACTTAGCCTAGGATGCTATTTTGGGACTGCCAATTTGCAACATGACTGTCTAAATACCATAGGGTACCATTTCCTTTGTCACTCAGACTGGCCATTTCAGTCACCCTCCATTTAATGCCTGTCAATTTCCCATTCATACTTTGCATTTTATCTTCTTTCACTTTCTCTTTTCACTGCCATTATTCTTTTTTCTGTCTTTTAACTGGCCCCACTCTCCAAGCTTCTTGCCCTTGCAATTCACTGCCATGAAAAAAATCTGCTGTCATGGCAAAGTAGGTAATACAGTGGGCTCTGAAGTGGGAATGCTTGGGCTGGATTCCTGGTGCCCTCCCTTCTTAGCTGTGCATCCAAAGACAAGTCACTTTAACTTTTTGTGCCTCAGTTTCCTCATCTGTAAAATGAAGTTGATAACAGTACCTACCTCAGAGGGTTGGTATGAGAGTTGAATAAGAAAATATATGTAATGTGATGACGACAACAGTGACTTGTACAAAGGAAACAGCCAATACGTGAGCTATTTATCATTGCACTATCCTCTGAAAACCCTTCAATGGTTCCTCGAATGCCTAAAGCATAATCCTTAACCTGGATTACAAAGACTGATATCGGTTTAGTCTTGATTTTCCTTTCTAATCATCTTTCCTTATTTTTCACTAGAACTGAAAATCTACTTTGGCAAATAATATGAATAATTCCATCTTTGCAAGTACCATTTTCCAGAGTTGGTACGGTCTTTCTCTTCTTCCTCCACTATCAAAATCTTACTGTTTGCCTAAATCATGAAACTTCCTTTTATTTTTGATCATCCCAGATCCCACAATGACTTTTTTATCTTTCAAAATCTGGAAACTCATAGTGTCAGCATTGCTCGTAAAGACTGTTGATGAGCAGCACATACATGGGCCTCGTCTCCCACCCAAGACTAAAGTCCTGGAGATGAGAGTTTGCTCTTCTACTGTACCATGCATTTTTCTTTGCAGGATCTAGCCAAGAATATCTTTTTCAAGATTGCTATTTTGTAATCCATGAACTCTCAGTGTTGACAACCATCCAGGATCCTTGATCCAAGGGCAGCTTTTAAGTATTCTATGTCCTTGTTAATATCCAACTACTTATTACATCTTAAAAAGAAGTAAGAATTTTGCTTACCTGTTACACAGATTGGCTGCAGGAAGAAATAAAAGTGCCCTCTCTAACATTAAATATGACATTTTGTAAATTGATCAACTATTACCAAAGCTTTTGTTCAAATTCTCATTTGTAGAGCATGGAAATGAACGCCCAGAGTCTGCCTCTCCTTTGGTATTCCCTAACTCTCATCCTTGTTCCAACTTCCAGAAAGACCTTTCTAAACACAAATATTTTTGTAAGAGTTGCCTGCTTAAAAATCTCCCCCTTGAGGTTTTTAAGCAGGCAACTGAAAATATAGGTCAAATATCTTAGTTCAACTAAAAAGACCCTTGGTGATCTGGCCCTTGGCTATGTCCCAGCTTCTTCTGCTCAAGCAATACTGAAATACTTGCCATTTTCCAAATACCTCATTCTGTTTTACCCTCTATGACTTTGTATATGCCTTTTTCTTCTGCCTAGAGCATCCTTCTTCGCATCATAATTGTGACAAACTCACACTTATCTTTCTGACAAAATTTATGCTTTATCCTTCCTGTTAAGATGCCAAGACCTTTCACAGGGAGAATTAATTTTCTCTTCTACAAAAATATTATAACTTGTATATACTCTAGTTATTGCACTTACTATACTTCTCATTTAAAATTGTATTTAAATAAGTTGTATTATAATTGAATACAGTGAGTACTATAATAGAACTTTATCTAATGTGCTCTCTTATTCATATGAACCACCTCATATCTTTCTAAGATATAATATCATGGTTTGAAAGACCAAAGTTTCTATATGCAGGCAAATTAGGGTTTAGATCTCAGATAATAACAGCTGACATGCATATATCACTTACTACGTGTGAAGCACTATCCTCAGTGCTTTATGTGTGTAAGTCACTTAATCTTCACAACAATTCAATAAGATACATATTGATACACATTTGCAGATGAGGACACTGAAGAAAAGAGGCCGCTTGGAGCACAGAGTTGGTGAGTGCAGAGCCAGAATCTGAGTGTCAGCCACCTGGTCACACAGTCAGCCTCTTAACACCCCACACTATCCTTTAGCTAATTAACCTCTCTGAACTTTTCATAACCGTAAAAGGAAGAGAGTAACAACCACCTCTTTGTTAGAATTAAAGACAATGATAGTTTTCCACCTTTATTTCTCTCCTTTTTTTACATTCATATTTAGGCATACATTTATGTGACTTCCTGGCTAACATAGAGAGTCTTTTCCCCCTCACTATCACACATTTCAGTCCTCAACCCTATAAGAGAAAAAAAGAGCTATGACTTTTCTTTTCTTGCTGTTCCCTACTACAAACAGGCTCTGAATCTTGGCCAGAGGAAGGAGGTTACCCCCATTTATACAATCAGGATGGAAAAGCTGAATTTGTTTCAGTTCAATTAATTTTGTATTATTGTAATACAAAGTAATTCTCTGGTTGAATAATTTATCTTTAGGGCTTATTTACTTACTGAGGCACACAACAAGTACTTACTTATTGATACAACCGGGAGAAATAAGTATGTGGCTCGATAAGAACCAAGAATGAAATATAAGTCAGAATAATTTGACAATTGAATCTACTTCTTAAAAGTGTAGCACAGAGAATAAATCTTCCCTACATAATATAACAGTAAATTTACATAGACTTCACACCATTATTAATTATAAAATGTATCTTGTTCCAATAAACTTCAACAGTCAAGAGGGTAAATAGAACATGATCTCCTCAAATTTCAACCAATGAGCTATAATCTCATCATTCAGAAATCTATATCTGTTGATCAATTCCATGAAAATTAAAATTACATATTTGAGAAACTGCTTGAAATTCTGGTCAGCAAATATGAAGGAAATATGGTGCCACTTCAAATTTTTTAAATTCTGTAAGCTGAAAATGTATATATTAATTAACATAATTATCCTAAACAGAAATATATTACAAATCCCAATCAGCTGCTTCAGACATTGATTACCTAAGTAAACACAGTTAGCTCCATAAAATTAAGAGTTTCAAATCTGACATTAACAAGGTTGACTTGATTTTGAAAGCACCGCATGCTGCGATTTTGTATGTGTGTAAGTGCAAGTGTGTGTTTGTGTATCATGTTATGGCACATTTTCACATGTAGTGCATATAAAAGTCCATTATACATTTAAGTAGTGTTTTATTTAGGTTCTCAGAATACATGCTAGGTTGCTTGAAATTATTTAATTACATAAAACCAAAGTTCATTCATGTTGAAACCTTTTTTTCCCCTGCAAGCTACTTGAAATGGAGGGCACAGTCTCAGGAAAGAAATTTAATTTATTTGTGAATTTGAGTAGGGGTTTACATAATTTCACTCCTCATTTTATTTTGAATTTAATCACTTTCAAAACCACTGAAAAGGTATAAACACACACATGCACGCACAAATGCGATGGAGCAATACAGTTACTCATGCTGCTATTAAAAACTAGAGGGGCTTGTATTACTTTCCAGTAAACAATTTCACTTTTGCAAGACACTGGGGTTTGTTCTTCCCAGTCCCTTCCTGACTGTAAATTGGGGACTTACTGGAGGAACATTGGTAATTTTTCAGGTTTATATGGATGCCATTTAGACTAGATGGCTTTAGTGCTTCATCTAATTTTGAGCCCTCTTTAACTCAGATTTGAAGTTTATAGTTTCTATGCTTCTGAGATTATTCATATATTCTCATACTCTTGTGAGTATTGGGAAGTTGACAGTAATATTAGAAAGTACACAGAATATGAGTCAGTCACTCAAAAGTATTCAACAAACACATGGGAAAGTTGGGGCTTAAAGTCTTGTCTTCTGATTCCTAATTCAATATTCTTTCCACTTCAAATCTTCCCACGTCTTTACTATGTTTGTACTATCTTCTCCTGACATTTAACCTCCTAAGCTTTCTTTTAGCAACTGTACTAAGGGAATGATTTTGAGGTCTTAAAATGTTTAAATTCCAGGAGCTTGTGCAAGACAAGAAATTGAATTTTCCAATTAAGGTAATTATATCATTTTCTTAAAGTCCATAAATATTGATGCATTATGAATCTATTATTTTTCAATATTTCATTCAAAAAGGGATGGGGGAATGAAGTTATATTTCTTGACATTGTTTTCATTATTTCAATTTCCTCATGAAACTTAAAATCATTAGGCCAATAATTCATGATAACATGAAAATAATGCTTTAAAAATCCAATGTCAGAATATCGATTGTTTTTAAAAAGTAAGATCTTACAACTTGCATTTGGCCAGCATAGTTGAATAGCATTCTAATCACAGCTTACCTTGCATTTGCAAGAACACTTCCTAGAATTTAATATCATAAATTATCCTTACTTAAGTAAATATTGCATTGTTAAATAATTAGTAATAGTAACTATAACTTAAAATTAGAGTAGGAAAAATATAACAAATATAAACCATATTAATGAACAAAGCACATGACCTTTATTGGTATATAAAATATCCATATTGCCAATTAGTGACACTCTCCACAATTCCTGAATAATTGCATCTTATTGGAGCCATTTTACTTGTCCCCTCAAAATGTTTTGCTTTAAATGTAAAAGCAAAACCTCTCTCCATCTTAAAGTGTTTTGTAGCTCACCATGTTACCAATGCAGACATTTACATGAAGGTAATATTTTATAATATTATGCATAATTTGTTTTACTTTGAAGCCCAGTTGGTTTTAGAAATAAATAACAAAGTCTAAGTTTAGTTCAAAAAGCAGGATTTGAAATTTGAAACAGTAATCTTAGTAATGTACCTTTTCAAAGCTTTAAAAATTAACTAGTAGTATAGGAAACAAAAGAACACACAAAACCAAAGGGTTCAGCCAAAACCAAGGATTACTTTGGAATCTAAGTGTAAAAGTCCTTCTGGGGAAGATCCAGCATTTAACCTACTTCATGTACGTGTAGTTCTAGTAATCAACAAATAAACTTATCTCTTGAATATAATGCTGGTGGAAAACCACACAGCACTAGGAAAAACATACAGGCAGTCTCAGCCTTGCAGCACAGTCAAAAGTACTCAAGTGGCCTGCAACTATTACTTAAGCCTCACTGAATGTCACACTAACTCCTAGAGAGTGACCTGAGAAACAGGGGAAATGTCATCTGGATTGCCTTTTGATATATGTGTAATAGAACCGAAGAAATTGAAGTGCCTGAAAGGACAACATGATTAATCTGAATGTGAACAACATTTCTCTGAACCAATGATTCCTTTTATGGTAAGGAAACGAATACACTTCACAACTTTCATTTTAGGTCAGAGGCAGTGCAGCTTGTGTTACAACTGAAAAGAGAAATACTAAAGATAAAAGAAAAAGAGGATGGTGCTGAAAATAAACATGTTCAGCAGCCATTGTGATTCAACTTACCCTGACGTGCTTTTCATGAGATGAAGAAGGACGAATGAAAAAGAAAAGCACACAAATGTTAACGGATACATTTCAATCCAAAGAAAGCCATGGAATAAAACAAGAGCATCATTTCAGATGTGTGGAAGCTCAGATACGAGAAAGACATGGTACTTTTTTTCCTCACCATGACACACATACTCACTGCGTCCAAAAGCATAAGCAGGCTGAGGGCAGTTCTAATAGTTGACCAGTAAGTCTGTCTCTTGAAAATGAGCCACTCTGAAACATGCATGACCACATTTTCCCAGCCTCTAGTAAACCCCTGGAGGAAGTCAGGCAGCTTGTTAAAGAATGTTTTTTGCCTCAGGCTACTGTTTACAAATAGAAGCAGTAACTTACTAAGTGGTGCTCAGATTCTCATACAGATTTATAAGCTTACTGTTAGAGCTTAAGAAAAATACAGCAGACTTGGAAAGGCAGCAACTTGAAGAAAGCACTGGTTTGAGGGTCAGAGTGTCTGGATTCCAGTTCACATACATGGTTTTGTCAAAATCACTAGTAGGTTCTGATGTTCAATCTCCTGAACTTAATTTGAGGCAAGAAGAAATTTGTACATTCCAGATCCATAATTTTATAATTCTAACAAGTGCTGTAACAATAATAATTATGTGCCAGTAATCAGATCATGAGAAAGTATAAAAAAATTCTATCACTCTTCTTCCCCTGCCACATGGAATTCTTCCTCCTCTATTTGAACTGCCAAAATAAATGTTGAGCTGTGCTAACTGGGTGTCTTTCAGTAGAAGCATTTATTTATCTGGACAGATGTTCATAAATGTTACTCTGAGGGAGAAAATGAACTAGATTGGTTCACCAATGCTACGAAAAATCATCACAAAAACGTAGATTTAAATGTAGTGGTTGAAGTAGCCCACTTGTTCCCTGGATAGAATAGAGGCACTGGGAAAATATGGAATTTAAATAATCCAACAAAAGGCCATGAGAACATTATTTAAAATTTTCTGTACAAGCATAATAGATTAATTCTTAGAAAAATAAAACTTACTATAGCTCATAAAATAGAGTCAATATAACAAAATATGAAGCAGAGATTCCCTATCTAAGAAATGAGGCAAGTTAGAGAGCTCCCTTTTTTATTGCACAATCATTATAAAGAAAAGCTGGACGTGCGATGCCACACCCTGCACATGCCTCCTCCAAACACATTCATTCAGAGAAACTGTGTATTCTTTCATTAAATGTGCATTTTAGAGAAATGCATGTTCTTTGACCTTAGCTGCAGAACAGCTGTGGCAAGCTCTTTAAATTTTCACACAAACGAAAACATAATTGTCCATACAAATTGGCATCACAATGTCCTAAGAAATTTAAGCCATATTTCTTACATCATATATGCAACATAAAGAAAATTAAGACCCAAAAGAGATACATTCCAGGAGGTTAAAGTGGTTTTTCTGTCAACATACCTGTGAACACTTTGATGAGTTCTGAGAAAAGGGCAATTTCTGTGCTCTTCATGAAAATTGCCAAAGTATTTGGGGCCAGTTATTACCATGGACAAAATAATCTTCCTCAGTCTACTAGCTACTTAGGAATTGCTCTCCAATAAAACAAGTTGAACAAATCTGCACACAGTGGAATATTAATATTTCTCACATATTTATCATTTTTAAAATAGGAAACTTGTACCTATAGAAATACCCTGAATATAAAACATAAGAGAAATGATGAAAATAAACAGGAAACACAAATATAAAGGCATCACTCAAGAAGTATTGCTTAAAGTCCCAATATATATATTGATGTATATGTTATCTGACTTTTCATAGTTTTTATGAACTTTCTTCTCCTCTATAGTCAATTAGTTTAAGAGCAATACTGAGCAGCTATTTCACTTTAGAATAGTAAGTATTTCAGCTCATGACCTTCAAAAAAATATGTTCTGCAAAGAATCGTAAATGACTCTAAGAGAGTTTGTGATAATATATTATAAATTCATATCAGAGGTAATATATATTTGCATAATTTTTTGGTCTGGATAAAGTGATTTTTCTTCTTATAAAAATTGATATTCTTTTCTACATGCAGTTATTTACAGGAACATATAACCTCTTATTCTTTTTCTTTCTACTCCAGATTGTCAAGGTTACGAGACTGGCAAGAGAGATTCTGGTCAAGAATTAACATTTTTCAGTTAAAGACCACTGTAAGTAATAGGCAAATAACAATTTTTCATTGACCTAGAAAACAGGTTTTAAGGTACCCACTAATGAATAAGATCAATCCAGTTACTGGCACAATATTTTCCTTGGGAACATCAGCATACATCCAGACACAACCAAGAAGACATTATCAACTAACGTCTATCTTATATTCCAAAACAGGATTCTTAAATGTTTAAGTTTCCTCACTTTAATCTTCTAGATCTCTTACTGAATGAATGGGCCTTCGG